>NC_045450.1:66908461-66919207 GCF_002776525.5 Piliocolobus tephrosceles | reverse complement strand
ACATCACACACACACACCACATCACACCACACACACACACCACACACACACACACCACACACACACCACACACATACCATACACACACACCACACAACACGCACATCATACATGCATGCCACATACCACACACACCACACACACACCACGCACACCACACACACACATCATACACACACTACACACATACCACACACACCACACAAACACACATCATACACACACACCACATACTCACACACCACACCACACACAATCACATACCCACACACAAACACTACAAACCATAGCACACACCACAAATCACACACACACTACACCATACACACAGCACACACACCACACACCCCACACACCATATCACACACACCACACACACACATCACACACACAAACCACACTCATACATCTCACACACCACACACTACTTCTTTACAGTTGTCTCAGCCCCACACATCTGGCACAGGTGGTAGAAGCTGGCAACATTTTGATGATCCAAGACAATCCTTTCAAGAATATAAGACAATCCTTTCAAGAATACAAATGAAGGCCATAAACACATCAATTATTTCCAATTGTTTTAAAATTAAAATTTAAAAGATTCTCAGAATGAAACCATTTACCATCAAAAGTTTTATGAAAGATGAATACTTAGGTTGCTTTCTATATTTGGTAATCTGCTGTACTTCTTTCTGAGTTTTTCTTAACAAAGAAAATATACTTATTGTGTGGATGGATGGATGAATGGATGGTACACAGAATAGAAATTATAAATCGTTAAACAGCATAACCCCAGCTAGAATTTGCTTTCCATCCCCCCTCCTGTATACCACCACCCTCTGGCCCCTTGGGAATGTGGCTTAGACATAAGAATTTTATCGCTGGGGAACATGTTGGTGGTTGACAAAGAAAACAGCATAAAATATTTTAAATTGGGACTGTCACATACGTACATCTGTACACATCTGAATGCGTGCATACACACACCAGTCCCAGGTACATGGCAGCCATACCCAGAACCCTCTCATCTACCAATATATAAAAGGAAATTCTGAGATTTGGATTATAGCTTCCACCCTCTCAGTGGACCCTTATTATATTACTGGATGAGCTGTCAAACAGTCTGATAACGCTGTTTAAAATTCACAATTGGGCATATGTTTCCATTTAATCTGAGAAACAGCAAGGCCCACTCTAGCAGGTGATACGCTGTTTATCTGCTGCTTCTGCCGTGGTTGTCACTGTTTCTGAAATGCCAGTGCTATCGGCAAAGCACTCTGATTAGGACATCAGTCTGCCTTTGAGCAAAGGCTGCCAACAGCCAGCCTGTGCGGCGAAACAGAAGGGCCCTTAGCTCTGGCGCAGGATTGGGAAGCTGGTTAGAAAGTACCGCCCCCCCCCCCCCCGCCCCCCGCCAAAATGGAAGAAATTGCTGCAGAGATCTGTGCTTCCAAAAGGTAGCTTGACCTATCTGGAAATGTGAGCCAGTATCGAGAGATGCCTTTTGTCAGGAGACATATTCAGGCGACCTCACTCTCTCTAAATCCCCGTTTTTCATTGTAAATACGTATTGTTCTATATTCTTAACAGTAAAGGGGCAATAACAGAGAAAATTGTTATTCCTTTTCTTGTTTAAATTTGATTAGATAAATAGCATATAGATATATTCATGTTGTAAAAGATTCAAACATCCAAAATCACACAATATAAAACATGAGTAGGCCCTTTCCCTGTTCTTTGGTGGGTACCCTCCATTGCTGCATGGATTTATACATGGATCTTTACATATGAACATACTATTTTTAAAAAAACACAAAAGAAATCTGGCTCTCCTATCAGTTCTGTGACTTGCTTTCTCCACTTTACAGCGACACATCTCAGAGGTCATCCCACATCTGAACACACAGCTCTACCTCATTCTTTATAATGACTATATAGCATTGCACAGAAAAGGTATATGATAATGTATTCACTACACGCTCAATTATTGATGTGCATGCTGCCTCCAGTTTTTTGCTTTTATAACTAATGCTAACATGAACTTCCTTGTATGTAGATTTTTATAAAACATGTGCTTGAGGGTTTTTGGTTTAAAAGTCTCCTAGAAATGGATTGTTAAGTCAAAAAGTATGTGAACCTTAAAATCTGATTTATATTAACCAAGTGCCTTCCCAACAGGCTTGAACAACTCATGCTTCCACCAACAACATATGAGCATGTGTATTTTATTGCACTGTTGCAAATATCTGGTATTATCAAGCTTTTTGATTTGTGACATTCTAAGGAATGATTATCTTATTTTTTATGTTACTAATTACAACTTCAGATGAGCTTACCTCTTTTAATATTTTGGACATCGTTTTTCCTTCCTTTGCGAATTACCCAGTATTTCTTTTTCTGCACATTTTTATTTAGGTGTTTGCCATTTATAGCAACTAATTCATAGAAGTTTCATATTGGGTATTAATACATTTTCTGTTATGTATGTTGAAAATATTTATCCCAGTCTCTCCACTTAGAATGACCTTAATTTCAGCACAAACTTTGTTAATTGGTCTTCGATGTGCTTAATTTTTTTTTTCTTTAGGTCATCAAAATAACTTTGTCTTTTGGTTATGTAACATGTTAACATTAGGAGAACCTGGGAGAAGGGTACACAAGAGCTCTCTGCACTGTCTTTGCAACTTTAATGTAAATCAAAACTTATTCCAAAACAAAAATGATATACCCATGTAAATATATGTGTGTGTTTATGTCTGCATTTGCTAAGTTGTCATTCCACAATTGCATTTTATGCCACTACTAGCTTTTCATCACTTTGTATGGAATACAAATTTGTATGACAGTAACAGTGATTAAATAACTAAGTGGACCTTGTAGTAAATGAGTTATTTCTTTGCTGCCATTATGTCTAATTCTCCATAGGTTATTCCATCTGAAGGCTTTTTAGAATCATAAGTAGCTAAGATCACTTTTCACCTCATCATCCCATTTTCCACAATGAGAAAATACTTCTAAACGTGAAGATTACTCTTTCCAAAGATCCCTAGCGAGCGCTCCTATAGGCATTAGTGAAATTTATTAACTGTACGTTTTTAAAGCTGCAGCAGCAGTAGAAAGAAAATACTAAAGGACACCCACACTATCCTACTGGTGACTCGCCAGTATTAGGCTCCTTCCAGACTATACATGAGCCTGTCAAGATGATCTTACTGAACTGACCAACCTGCTACTCTTTATTCCCAAGATATTAATGGGCTTTGGATTCATACCCAAGATTTTTGGGAAGAGAGAAAATCTTGATCTAGTGTGAAATTTCCCGGGGAATGTCAGTGGATCTAACCAGACTCAGTCCTATTGCATAGCTCTAATAACTTTTCCATGTGCTTTCTAGTTTACGAAGGCTTCCACACTCATTACCCCCATTTAATTCACTACAACCTGAACCGCAATCGTCTGCACTCTTCAGATGGGGGAAATGAGGTCCAGTAACAATCAGTGTGATTTACCCAAAGTCACCAATACAGTGAACTTCAGAGCCAGAACCCATGCCCAATTTTTCTAAACTCAGATGCCAGCAGGAGAGAAGTTCAAGGAACAGCTTAGCAGAACAGACTCCAATCTCTGCTTGACCACTGACAATTTCGCAACTTTGTAAAGTCACCATTCAAAATGTGTTGCACCAGATAATCACCGAGACTCCACACTACGTTAATACTCCAAATATAATTCCTAATCCATGTCTGTCAACCCTGGTCCTTGTCCTGGCTCTTTGACAGTGTTTCCAAAGTTTGGTAGTTTTTATAGGTCTCTGCCTGATTTTCTCCTAGTGTCCAACAGGACCAAAAAGTTCCATTCAGGTCAAAAAGTTCCAGTCTCACCTAAGAGTTCCTGAATCTTCATAGGAGGAAGTAGAGAAGCAGAACATTTTCTCTGCTTGGGACTCCCAGAGCTCTGTGGTTAAAAGGTAAAACCACATTCATCCTCCCTCACTGTATAAGTTGTATTTGAAATAGATTAGAAGTTGTTTCAGTAATAATCTTTACATTACTGATTTCATAAACTCCAAGTTTCCAAGAAAATATTTGCAGGGTGGGAAGCTCTTGACCTCTTTTCGAAAATAAGCTCAAGAATGTCACACTCTTAGGTCAGATGATACAGGAAGGGAACCTAAGTACATCCACTTGTGTTGAAAAATAAAAGCTCAAGTCAAGAGAGATGTCTATCCTTAGCCTATTTGAACATGACAAATTTATTTTTTATAATACATTTTTAGTATTTTTCTTGAATTGTTTCCACTATCTCTAACCAATAATTTATGGAATTTCTTCCATAAAGATTTCTTCCATGGAGATACTATGTCACCTTAGATACAAACTCATGAAAAATTTAGGTAGTAGACAAAAAACAGTTGTAATGTTCTCTCTCTCTCCTCTCTCTCCCTCTCTCTCTGTCTCTCAGAGCTGAAGAGAACTTTTAGTAGCAAGTTTTGAATGCAATATAAAAAAGAAACAAATTGCTTTGTAGTACTTATTTTCTATATCTGTTTGTTTTGTTGCTTTTTTTCTGTTGAACTGAAGAGGCAAGCAGACATCCAAATGTGCTCAGGATTCTGAGTTGATTTTGGATACCACTCCCGGCACTACAATTAGCAATGGATAATTCTTTAATTGTATCCATAAGAAGAAATGTAATCCAGAACTTGAGGGGAAAATATTTTGAATAATCACTTGGTAAGGTATGGTACAATATGGCATGGCATGGCATGGTATGGTATGGTATGGTATGGTATGGTATGGTATGGTATGGTATAATCCCTCCAAGCAAAACTGAATTCAGAGAGATTCGTCTCTTCCTAAAAGAGGTGAGAGCGTCCCGTGTCCGTAGGGATGAAACATTGATATTATTGTGGCTTAATAATGCTAGGTCTGGAAAGTCAATAGGCTTATAAATGGATATAAAGCTTGCATTTATAAGACACAGATTCCAAGCCTGGGTACAACTTTACTTTCTGTATTGTCTTAGGAAAGTAATTCAGGCTGGGCGTGGTAGCTCACATCTGTAATCCTAGCACTTTGGGAGGCCAAGGTGGGCAGATCACTTGAGGCCAGGAGTTTGAGGCCAGCCTGGCCAACAAAATGACACCCCATCTCCATTAAAAATACAACAACAACAAAAAAAACTAGCTGGGCATGGTGGTGCGTGCCTGTAACCCCAGATACTCAGAAGGCTGACGGAGGAGAATCACTTGAACCCAGGAAGCAGAGGGTGCAGGGAGCCAAGATGAAGATCACGCCACTGCACTCCAGCCTGGGCAACAAAGTGAGATTCTGTCTCCAAAAACAAAAAAAGGAAATAAAGAAAGAAAGGAATTTTAAGAAAGGAATTCAACCTCTCTGAGCCTCATTTTCTTCATCCATCAAAGAAAGCAGATGAACACATCCTAATGAATTAATAGGCATTGAACATCAATAGCTGATAACATCACACACAAAGAAATATCTACATCATGAATTATCAAAAAATGAACCTGATTCTGATAAAGTCTCAAGATCTAACTACCAATTTACAGGAAACACAGGGGACAGAGAACCATATTAAACCATACCACAGGGACACAGTCAGTAAAATTCAGACTGTGGTAAATTTTAAGATAGAAAATGCTGGTATCTCCAACGACAATACAGAAAAAAGAGGGTAGGGGACAAAAAGAGAGAAAAAGAGGGAGAAACTATCCATCAAAAGAGACTTAAGGGACATATCAACCGTTAGGTTGTATAAATCTAATTTGGATCTTATCTCAGACAAACAATGGTGGAAAAAACAATTGCAGAGCCTCTAGTTTCCACTTAGGGATATAAATACTTGGACAGAGCCTTGCCCTCTCCCTTAGAACAGCAACAAAACAACAAGGCAAGACAATTACAAATTCATTACTTTTTTCAAACCCATTGGCGAACTGAGGTCTCAAGGCAATCGGTTGGTCCATAATAAAAGGACAGACAGATACCTTCAGGGAGAGAGGAGACGTAACTACTAGCTTACCTGGGGTAGATGGAACTGGATGGACACTGGGGAAAAGCAGTCAGCTAGAATAGTCAACATAATACTAGCAAACCAAATCCAGTGCTATATAAAAAGAATCATATATCACTGTATTAGTCCCTTCTCACGCTGCTAATGAAGACATACTCAAGCCTGGGTAATTTATAAAGGAAAGAAGTTTAATTGACTCACAGCTCTGCATGGATGGGGAGGCCTCCAGAAACTTACAATCATAGCGGAAGCGGAAGCAATCATGTCCTCCTTCACATGGTGGCAGCAAGGAGAAGTGCAGAGTGAAAGAAGGGGGAAAGCCCCTCAAAAAACCATCAGATCTCATGAGAATTCATTCACTATCACAAGAACTGTGGTTTGGGGGTAACAACCCCCATGATTTAATTACCTCCCACCGGGTCCCTCCAAATGATGCATGGGGATTATGGGAAATACAATTCAAGATGAGATTTGGTTAGAGACACAGCCAAACCATACAAACCATTTCAATCACAATCAAGTGGGATTTATCCCAGGGATGCTGATTGAGCATTTGAAAGTTAATCAATATAATTCACAACGTGAACATAAAAAAAAGAAGAAATATCATATGTAATCGTGAAAGACTGAATGCTATCCTATTAAGCTCAAGCCAATCATGTCCTCTCTTATCAGTCCTGCTCAACATCCTACTGGATGTACCATACTGGATGCGTCCCAGTCAATGTAATAAACTGAAAAAAGGAAATAAGAGCCTCACAGATTATTATTATATTATAAGTATTAATAAACAACTCCCCTATTTCCACCTATGTGAAGGGTACCCATGAATTCTTTGTACTATTTTTACAACTTTTCTAAAACCCTAAATTTATTCCAAAATAAAACGTTTTGTTTTTAATTAACAAAATAGAGGTAATGATAACATCTTGAGTCCCTGGCCTCCCCTATTACCACCTAGCTTCTGTCTATCCCAGAAGCTAACCTACTCCATGAGTCTATCATTTGTTAGACCATCTTGGCCACTGTTTAGTTTCCTGTTGCTGCTGTACTGTGTTACCACACACTTAGTGGCTTAAAACTACGTAAGTGTATTGTCTTGTGATTCTGAAGGTAAGAAGTCCAAAATGGGTCTTACTGGGCTAAAATCCAGGTGTCAGCAGAGCCGAGCTTCCCTTCCTGGGGGCACAAGGGGAGAACCTGCTTCCTTGCCTTTTCCACCTTCTAGGGGCTGCCTGCATTCTTTGGTTCATGGCCCTTTCCTCCATCTTCCAAGCCAGCAGTGTAGCATCTTCAAATCTTTCTCTGACTCTGACTTTCTCTTCTGCCTCCCTCTTCTACTTTAAAAAGCACTTATGATTAAATTGGCCCCACAAGGAAAATCCCCATCTAAGGTCAGCTGACAGGCAACCTTAATTCCATCTGCAACCTAACTCTTCTTTGTCATGTAGCCTAACACACTCACACCTTCCCAGGATTAGGATGTGGACAACTTTGGGAACCATTATTCTGCCTATCACAGCTACCCTTTTCCAGGAATGCCTGGAATGTGTGCGTCTACCCAAGCTCTCTGTCAAATCAGGTCCCTAAGTCATAAATTCCAGAAACTTGTTCCTAGGTGGTTGGAAATGTTACGGTAATTGCCTCAGATGTGACTTCCTCAACTCACCCATTCCCATTAACCTTATTGACTTTGTTTATTTCTATTTTTGTTTGTTTACTTATTTACTGTATAACCTTTCCGTCTTTGACTGCTATTACCATTGTCTGTCTAAGCCTATAAATTCGAAGGCTGATACAGACAAGTAAAATAAATTTTGCTGATAAGAAAACTCCTCTTAATGTTTATCTTAAAAAATCTTTGTTGAAACGTAATCATATTTCTTCTTGTCTTCCTTTTGGCAGTAACAGAAAATAACTAGTCAATATTCACCGTATAGAAACCTTTTAAATTTATTCTATCTTTCTAATGCCAAAAATGCCCATCAATATTTCAGCCAACCAGCCAATCCAGGTTAAACACAAATCCAGGATAAAACAGCAACTTCAAGATGGCTTTTTTTGTTTGTTTGTTTTTGTTTTGTTTTGCTTTTGTTTTGAGACAGAGTCTGACATGATCTCAGCTCACTGCAACCTCCGCCTCCCAGGTTCAAGTGATTCCCCTGCCTCAGCCTCCAGGTAGCTGAGATTACAGATGCCCACCACCATGCCCGGCTAATTTTTGTACTGTTAGTAGAGATGGGGTTTCGCCATGTTGGCCAGGCTGGTCTTGAATTCCTGACCTCAGGTGATCCACCCACCTTGGCCTCCCAAAGTGCTGGGATTACAGGCATGAGCCACCGTGCCCGGTCTCAAGATGACTTTTGAAATGATGGAGTGACATAGTCAAGCCCTAAGATAAACAGCCATCCACAAAGGTGACCTATGTGATAACTCCAACTTTTCCCCCTTAGCCAACATTCATCCTGGCCTGTTTCCTAAAGTTCTCATAGATCTGACTCAACTCCTTCATGAGTCTCCTATATAAGTTCAACTTGGATCTGCAGCTTTTTCTTCTCCAACTGACAAAATTTCTGTCATCTTTCAAGACTTCCCACACGATGCTTTTCTCTCCCCCAGGAACAATTAGTCGGCCTCTTCTCTGTGCTCCTGTGGGATGCTCTGGGAGTTCATACCTCTAACACAACCTTAACTTATGGTGTTATAATTGTCTATATTACTGTTTTTTTATTTCAAGTCTGGTTATTAGTCTATAAATTCCAAGAAGGCATCTACTGTGTCTGTTAAATGAGCCCTCCTGGATTTCTTCCTACCTCTCTGGCTACCTGAAAATTCAAGTAATGGAGAATTCAATTTCAATTCAATATTGGAATTCCTCAACACTTTTTCCTTGGTTCTTTCATCTTCTCAGTGTATATTCCTCTCCCTAGTTGATTTCCTTCATTCCATCAGTTTCAACGACTACCTTTATGCAAATCACACCCAAAGTGTATTGCCAGCCCAGAACTCACCAGTGAGATTAAACCCAAGTGTCCATCATCTTTTGAATATCTTAAAGGTACCTCAAATACATCATGTTCAAAACACAACTAAGGAACTTTCTTGCTAGTAATGAGAACTTGGGGTTACCTTCCAATAGGGTTTAGATCTGTGTCCCTGCCTAAATCCCATGTCGAGTTGTAATCCCCAATGTGGCAGGTGGGGCCAGGTGGGAGGTGATTGGATCATGGGGACAGATTTCTGTACTGGTGCTGTTTTCTTGATAGTAAATGAGTTATCACAAGACCTGGTTGTTTAAAAGTGGGTGGAACCTCCCCTCACCTCTTGCTCCCGCTCTGGCTGTGTAAGACGTCCCTACTTCCCCTTCACCTTGCACCATGATTGTAAGTTTCCTGAGGCCTCCCCAGAAGCAGAAACTGTTCGCTTCCTGTATAGCCTGCAGAACCATGGGTCAATTAAACCTATTTTCTTTAGAAATTACCCAGTCTTAGGAATTTCTTCATAGCCGTGTGAGAAAAGACTAATACATCTTCTCAGCATCAATTTCCCTGTTTGTTACAGCAGCAGTATCCTAATTTCTTTTAAGGACTTTATTCCTCCAACTCTTGGCCAAGCCGGTCTCTATGAGGTTCCTCTACTCTCATCTACTACTCTGGCCAGAGTGACTCTTGGACTGTAAGTATATAATCCAATCAAACCAAGCAAGTCACAGTGATGCCTTAGCTGGGGCTCCTAGAAAGAGAAGACCTTGCCCTTTCTCTGTACTTGGTAGACTGAGTAGAGTATATGATCATCTTGTTTCCATAAGTGGCCAAAAGTACCCAAGGGAAGCAGAGCCAAGAGACTGATTCTTGTCATATTGTTTGACCCCACGCCCTACCTAATGCCAATATAACCTTTTTTCCAGTTTAGTCAACTAATTCCCTTTCTGTGCAAGCTAATTCATGTTAGGTTTTCTATCACATGGATCATAAAGAACTTTAACTGATACCCTCTGCTCTATACCTGATCTTCCAGAGTCTCCAATTCAGTAAACTATGTCATCATCCATCCTTCTAAGGATATCAGACACTTAGGAGTCATTTCAAATTCCTCCTTCTTGCTTGCCTTCCATATCCAATCAGTCACCAGGTCCTGTCAATTAGATGCCCAAAATATGCTCAGATCTGTCTATTTCTTTCCACCTTTATTGTCCCCACTCCATCCCAACTATCTTAATATTTGCCTGGACTAGTAAAGCCCAGTAATTACTCTACCCTCACCTACTCTTGTTTTCTTCCAATTAATTCTCCACACTACAACCAAAATGATCTCTTCGAAGCACTAAAGTATTAACTTCAGGCCAGGCATTGTGGCTCATGCCTGTAATCCCAGCACTTTGGGAAGCCAAAGTGAGCAGATCACCTAAGGTCAAAAGTTCGAGACCAGCCTGGCCAACACAGTGAAACCCCGTCTCTACTAAAACTACCAAAAAAAAAAAAAAAAAAAAAAAAAACTAGCTGGGTGTGGAGGCACACACCTGTAGTCTCAGCTACTCTGGAGGCTAAGGCATGAGAATGGCTTGAACCACGGAGGTAGAGGTTGCAGGGAGCAGAGATCATGCCACTGCACTCCAGCGTGAGTGACAGAGTGAGACTCTGTCAATTAAGAAAGAGAGAGAGAGAGGAAGGAAGGAAGGAAGGAAGGAAGGAAGGAAGGAAGGAAGGAAGG
>NC_045450.1:66834995-66908451 GCF_002776525.5 Piliocolobus tephrosceles | reverse complement strand
GAAGGAAGGAAGGAAGGAAGGAAGGAAGGAAGGAAGGAAGGAAGGAACTTCACCTGTGGAAATATGCAATCATTTTCCATTGCTTTTAAGACAAAAACAAAACCCTTTAACATTGTATCTCTGTCTGGCTTCCCCCAAAACAGCAGGTCACAAAAGTGTGCCTGCATAGTTTAATTTGGGACACGACTCTAGGGAGCAGGAGTTCATGGATCGGGGAAAGTCGGTAAAACAGAGAAGGAGGGAATGAATGAATAAGTTGATCACCACTGTGAGCAACTATGACCAATTCTGTGAGGAATTTCTGAGGGGCCATGTGGAATGTGTCTCCGAAATGTTCACCAGAGACAAAGGGTAAAAGCATTCACCCATTGCCTTTTATCCACCAATGGCTGAGACTTGCTCCATGGACACCAACTCCCTGGTATGTGTGGGTTGCTCACATATGGCTGCCAGGTCTGCAAAGGCCTAGGCCTGGAACCAGAGAAGCTCCAGGCACACCTATGACGAGGTCAGCATAGAGCTGATGGGAGCTGGTGAGGCACTGTGCACTGTAGCCTTGGCTGGAATTAGAGTGGAAGTGATGTGGTATAGCACAGATGCCTGATGTTGTGCATGGTCTGGCCTCTGCCCACCTCTCCAGCTTCCTGTCACCCTCTAACTTCATTCAAACCATGCTAGTCTTATAGCTCCTGGACTCCACACGTTCTCACCCACCACCAGGTCTTTGAAGGTGTTTCCTCTGCCTGGAACACTTTTTCCTTCCCTCTTCTTCTGGTTCCCCCTGCTTATTCATCAGAACTCAGCTTGAGCAACATTTCCTCTGGGAAGCCTTCCCTGACTGTGTCAAATCCACCCATCGGGGTACTCGCAGCTCTGTGTGCTTCTCCTGTGAGATGCATATGAAGGCTGCAATTGCCCACTTGTGTGATCAGGTGAGGGCATCCAACTTCTGCTGGACTGTGCGCAACATGAGGAAAACCACAGCATCCCCGGCATTAACATGGTATATCAAAGTTTAAAGAATAAACAGATTTATCCTTTTACTCCTGTTACTGTCTGGAACATCTAGGTGTGCAAATATTTTTAACACAATTAATCAATTAATAAGCGAAGCTAATACTTTAAGAAGCAGATATGTTACTTTCTGAGGAATCATATTTAATTTTCACTGAATTTTATTCCATTTCTTAAAATTGTTACAATGAAGCTCTTTTCTTGGAAGCCCTAGGACAGACACTGTATCAATTTTCCCTTTTTAAAATGTATAATAACTGTAAACAGCAACCGTAGTCCCCAAGAAAGAATAGTCGAGATAAAGAAAAAAAGAGAAATCATCAATGCAGCTAAGAAAGTTTCATTGTGAATTAAGACAGGGCTACTATCTAAAGCAAATTAATATAGGTTATTGACCACAGAATAATAGAATTTATTGGTATGTGAAAACAAACTCCCCAGAACCACTCTGAACTCTCCCTGTTAGCCAACACCATCAATTATTATTATTAAGTGCCTGCTCAGCTGCTGTGCGCTGGAAGAGGCAGGGAGGTTTGGTAGCTAGGCAACGGGCTGGAAACTCAAAGGGTAGGAGCTGTGATTCTGGCTCCTCCATAAAAGTGATAAGTGGCCTTGAGTAAACTCCCCCTGCCTTGTTTTCTTCATCTGAAAAATAGCATCACCAGTCTGGCTTTCTGCACTGAGGGAAGAAAAACAGAGAATTGCACCCTGCAATTACAGAAAAGTGAGCTTTTGGGGGCTGGGAAAGGAAGAACACGTAAAGGAATCAACTTTTCACTCAGATCACTACTTTGCTACTAAAGGTTTGAGCTTGAGTCTTCTGTGCCTCAGTTTATCCATCGGGATGATTCACAGATAATGGTCATGTCCTAGCTTAAAATACAAGGTAAAGGTATGACTTTATTTCTGCAGGATCTAGGAGAAAACTTGGGTAGAAAAACTTCTCCCCCAAAGTGCCCTTGGAATTTCTCAAATACCCCTTGCTCACCTGCTTTGTCCAAGCTCCAACAATACCTTGTTTGTATCCCTATTAAAAGTCTGTATTGTCTTGTGGCTTACTTGTTTAGACATCTGACTCACTTGTGAGCTCCAGAAGAGCCAGGCCATGCGTCCATGTCTGAAGCTTTAGCACCAGTTTCTTATCTAGAGTGAGTGCTCAATAAATCTTCGCTGGAAGAATAAATAAAACAATGAATGAATGAATGAACAGGAAAGAATGAACCAACTGACCTCCTAGCACATCAACAGCCCTCTCCTCACTTCCTCATGCTGTTCCCACCTTCCTTGAATGATGACACTGTGCTGACTTTGAAGAAAAGAAATAATGAATAACAAGGGCATCTGGAAAGCCAGGAATGGGGGTGGGGTTTCCAGGTATGGATGATGGGAAGAGTAGTGAGAAGACAGGAAGCAAAAGCAGAGGTGTGGTGTTTCTTGCAGAGACCACAGAAATCCCACTGAGAGAACAGAAGGACTGGCAGGGAGAATAGAAGTGCAGCAGGCAACAAGAGAGAGCTGTGAGAGCCTGTGTGGAGTACGGCAGGACCCTGGAGCCTGTAGATGCACTTGGGTCAGGGTGATGGGGGTGGCGGTACTCAACTGAGGACAGAAGAATTCAATTCATCTTTTGTTTCCTCTCCTATTGGTTTTTTACACACAACGTGAAAAAACCTACTTTGGGGAAAAAATAAGCTAGTGGACACAAATGCTTACAACAGCACTATTCACAACAGCCAAAAGGCAGAAACAGTACAAATGTCCATCAATGAATGAACGGATAAACAAAATATGGTCTATCTATACAATGGGATATTGTGCAGCCATAAAGAAGGATAAAATACCGATACATGCTATAACATAGATGAACCACAAAAACATCATGCTGCATGAAAGAATCAAGTCACTAAGGGTTATATATTGCATAATTCCATTTACATGAAACCTCCAGAATATGTAAGTTCTTGGACACAGAAAGCAGGCCAATGGGTTTCCAGGGGTTTGAAGGACAGGGAGTAGGAGTATGATGGAGCTTAATGGGTATGAGGTTTCCTTTCTGGGTGATGAAAATGTCTCGGAACTAGATAGAGATGGTAGTTATACAATATCATGAATGCATTTGATGCCACTGAACTGTACACTTTAAAGTGGTTAACGGTTAATTTTATGTTATGTGAATTTTACCTCAATTAAGAAAAATAAGCTGGGCCAGGTGCAGTGGCTCACACCTGCAATCCCAGCACTTAGGGTGGCCAAGGTGATCGAATCACTTGAGGCCAGGAGTTCAAGGACAGCCTGGCCAACATGGTGAAACCTTATCTCTCCAAAAATAAACAAAAATGAGCCAGGTGCAGTGGAGCATGCCTGTAATCCCAGCTACTTGGGAGGCTGAGGCAGGAGAATCGCTTGAACCTTGGAAAGTGTAAGTCGCAGTGAGCCAAGATTATGCCACTGCACTCCAGCCTGGGCGATGGAACAAGACTCTGTATCAAAAAAAGAAAAGAAAGCTGGTAGAAAATACCTCCACCTTGGATTAATCCATTGTTAGAGGCTTCCTCCACTTTATGGAGAGAGACACTACAGTTAAAGCAGAACCAGGGCCTCTCCCAGCTTATAGCCAAAATGCTACTGACAGTCCCTGCCTGGCTCTGTCAGGGGTAGGAAAGCTATCCCTTGTGGCTCCTAGATCTTCCTTAGCTTTCTCCCTCCCTCCCAAAGAATGTAAACTTGGGGGGGTCAGGGACTGGGTCTATCCTGCTCAACTGCCATTTCCCAGCACCTAGCATGGTGTCTGACGTGGTGTATGATTACTGTGCCCTCTGATCCATTCTCCACACTGTAAAAGGCGATCTGTTCAAAGTGAGAATTTTCATGGGTCCCCTTCCTTCCATTTTCAACCCTAATGGCTTCACTTGCTCTAGAATGAAGACTAGTGAGTGTTTTGCCCTGAACCATAAGCTAAGCATCATCTGGCTCCTGCCCAGCTCACCTTGAATCTGCCCACCTCTATGACCCAGGCCTGTGAGCTACTTTCAGTGAAGGTCACCACACTTTCTCCTGTGATGCGGCCTTTCCATGTGCTACCCCTCTGTCTCTCTTCAGTTCAGCCTGATAAACTCTTACTTATCCTTCATTTCTGTGCCAAAGACTGTCCCCTCCACCTGCCAGCATCCATTCTCAACTTCCTTTTAAATAGAACTCCTATGCAACTAGCTAGCACCACTAACAACGTCTTCTGGCCTACTTTATAGCTAGGTGTGGTCATGTGACTAAATTCTGGCCAAGCAACAATGATGTGTACAGCTACCAAGTCACCTCTTGAAAGCCATTTCTTTCTCCCCTCCTTCTGGCTCAAAATGGTATCCACAGAGATAGGACTGGAAGCCAGAAGTTGAAGACGGCAGAGCTGCCCACCAACCTTGAACTGCTCACCTCTGTCATACAAAAGAGAAAGAAACTTACATCTTAGTGAAGCTATGACAATGTAGCATGTTTGTGAGAGCAGTTTAGCTTGTATCATAACTAATCTATATCTTACCTCAACTGAATCATATTAAAGCCTTTCCCTGCCCAGTGTAGTCAGTCTGGTTAGTCTGACTCTTCCTATTATGTGTTCTCAAGTCTCCATAGACCTCTTATTTCTATCACTGTGTGTGGGGGGTGCAGGCAGCGGGCAGTGGGGGGGTGGCAGGGAGAAAGAGAGACAGAACAGAGAAATTTTTTAACTCCTGCCCCTCTCCTCTATATTATAAATCCCCCAAAGACAGAGGTCACATCTACCTATTTGACCACGCAAATCCCAGCACACAAGTCCCAGGCCCTGTGTCTGGAACACAGTAGGTGTTCCACTATGCTTAATTCATTAATTATTTAAATAAGACCATCTCTGTAAATAAGAACAAGATGATATACATTCTTAAGTAAAGCATAACTAGTGCTGAAAGGAAAAAATTCCACTGAATAACTTTGGAGAAAGTGGCCTTCCTTCATCTGTGCTCTCGGGTGAAGATAAGTCCTTACTAGGTCATAAATACCCATGAAATGAGATTGCACTTTGACTGATTCCCGTTTATTATTTTTACCATTATTTAGAACCATCCCAAATAATACAGTTAGAGCCCAGCAGCGTTCTTCCCTTCAAATATAACTGTCATTCCTATAGAGTAAGTTTCAGAAATGTTTATATATTATCAAAATTAAGTTTCAAAATGAGCTACAGTATCTGGGAAAGGGGGATAATAATATTTCACAGAAACTAATTGGAAACTTGTTTTGAAATAAAGTAGTTATTATTTCCATCATGGAGAGATGAAAGCAGAGAGATTTCCTTTTATCTCACCCAGGCTAGTATCTTACATTATTTATTCAAACTAAAATTAAAACCTGAACAAATCCTACTGCGGCATTGCATATCAGTTAGAGATTATTCTTCTGGAAATGAACTTTTTTTTCCACAAATTTCATTATGCAGTTACAAATGACTATTATTAAAATGTAACATATAAAACTAAATTGTCTTTCCTTTTTCTGGCCACATGCAAGATTCACTTTCCTATGCAGTATGATTCTTTTCTTCTGAACTTGGGAGCATGTGGTCTACTGGCCATGGCCCAAGCATCCAGAGAATCACACAAAACCTGCTCCACTGTCCTGCTGAACTCCCTGCCAACAGGCTTGCTGGGTTCTCCACCAAAGTCCTGCGGACCCCCTCAGTGCCGTTGTATTGCTCCACCCCTTGCATCCCAAGGAACAAATATCAAGAAATGTTCTCCACCTGGTGACTTTGTCAAGACTCAAACTTTTTTCTACAGACTCAAACTCATGCAAAGTCACTACCTGTAAAAAGTACCTGGAGTGTGGTGTTAACCTACTTTCAGATTTCTGAATCCTTAACTCCGAAGCTCTTTCTCGCCTATCCCCCAGGCCTTCCCATATCCTACTCATTTGGCCTGGAATGTTCTTCCTTGTTCCTTGATTGCCTAACTCCAACTTGTCCTTCAGGTCTCAACTTAGACATAACTTCCTCCAGAAAGACTCCCCTAACCTCACTCCCAGCTACTGGGTCAGGCATGGCCTATGTTTCGCTATGACACCCTGTACCACTTAGCACTTGCAACTTTTTATTTATTTAATATTATTATTATTAATCTTAGAGATGGTCTCTCACTCTGTTGCCCAGACTGGAATTCAGTGATGTAATCATAGCTCACTGCAGCCTCAAATCCCTGGGCTTAAGCAATCTTCTGGCTTCAGCCTCCCAGGTGGCTGGGACTACAGGCCCTTGCTACCATACCCAGTTAAGTTTTTATCTTATGTATTTATTTTTTGTACAGACAATGTCTTGCTATGTTGCCTAGGCTGGTCTCAAATTCCTGGCCTCAGGTGATCTTCCTGCCTCGGCCTCCTAAGGCACTGAGATTACAAGTGTGAGCCACTGCACCTGGCCTACAACTTTTTAATTTGCTCTGCCTCCTTCTGAATTGTAAGCCCCAGGAGGGTGGGAGTTAGGTTGTCTTGTGCCCCCACCCCCATTCTATCTGGGTATCATTCAATACCCAGCACAGCGATGGGCACATAGCAATTAACCAATACATGTTTCATTCATTTTTAATTTAGATTCAACTCTGATATCTGGCCCCTGGAAAAACCAATCCCTAATCTGCATCCCAAAGAATACTGTCTTCAGGCTTTCCTGGCATTAACTTGGTGGCTCACCAACAGAGCTCTCTCTGGTGCTTCATCTTGACGACTAATGTCTTCTCTGCTCATTTCCTTCTACCCTTGGAAGGTCCTGCCTAGTATATCCAGGGTCTTCTCTTCTGGTCAATTTGTTTGAATTATGTTCATTAACTAGTTATTAAATCTAGCCCTATTTTTTGGGTTCTTTGCATCGCCATCCCATCTCCTATACATCCAGGCCACCTTTTATCTTTCCACCATCCAGTCTACTCTAGTTCTCTCTGGCTCAACAAGGATTTAAGCTTGGTTTGTACTCATTAAGAGGAGACAAAGGGTCTGTAGCTACTGTATAGTTGTTGAACAGACAAAACTTTAATAAATTTCCTACCTTCTTTTCTTTGCATCTATATGACCTCTGCTCTTGATCCTGCTCAAACTTTCTCTTTTCCCCAAGACAATGAGATTCCTCTATCTTCCAACTAAAAAAAAGCCTCACACTCTATCCCCAGAAAGAAAGACACTTTCCAATCAGCTCTGTTTATTTTTGGCCTCTGCCTACATGTTGCCAACAACTCCTTTTTCATCACAACTTTCTAGATTTATGTCTTGTTTGTTTGTCTGTCTGTTTGCTTAACCATGATGAAAGGTGGAAAAAAGGGCAGGTTTTCCCAGAGGGAAGTCAATCAGATCATTTTCTCACAGGTTGCCTAAAGACTGTCAGATCAATTAAACAATTCATCTCTCAGATGTATTCAGTTGAAGAATTTGTCCCTGGGTATTTGCACTAGAACATATTAAAACCAAGTCAAAACATCATATTATTTAACAGGAAATTCTTCTGACATATACGGTAAAAGGGAATTGAAAGCATTGTTTCCAAATCAACCCCCAAGACATAAATTTGGCCAAAAGTTAGTCCAGCATATTGCAATGAACTCCTCTCATGATTTCACACTTTGCTTTACATTCTTTCCAATAGGAACTCTACGTGTTTTGGGTAAACACATCAAGAGCCAACATGAAACAGAAGTTGGGATCATTATGGTTAACCTGAGCATGTTGGAAACCAAGAATCGGCTGAATGTTATTATACACAACCCATAAATTGGAGTGAATGGTAGAACTAGAACAAGCATGAACTATACATTGCAAAATAGGCAGCAAAGTCTGGACAAAGAACAGACACCAACAATTTCCAAATAACCAGTAGCTGACTGATGGTTACTATCTATGCACTAAAAGTCCATATTTTCCACTCCAGAGCATGGCCTCAGTGATACTCGATTTTGATTGACTCACAGGGATAAATTGTTCAACTGATCCAGACTGTCCTGGTTCACATCTTGGTTACATGTAAAGAAAGGAGCTAATGACTATTGCTTACCTTCACTCTTCTTTTTTGCATCATTTGAGGTATGAGGAGATCAATAAATAATAGCTGTCTCTTCCCTTCTCAAGTTAAGAACCTATCGAGAAATAAGACACAAAAGACAGACACATAGAGATCAAAATGTCAGCTTTATCATTATAACTGATAAGACTAAGAGAATTTCTCTGGAGAATTGAGAACAAATGGACTTGCTAATCCTCCTTAATTAGTCAGATTTACCCACAAGTCCAAGGCATCGCTGCAATACTGTGGGACCCTCCCTGCACAGGCTGTGGCTGCTTCTGTAAGTTTCTAACATATGTCAGTGTCTTGGAAATAGGAGAGCTCCAAGAGAGAAATTTCTGAGTTAAGTAAATTTACTTCCTTCTTCAATCAAAGAAAGCCAGGAGGGCCGGGCACAGTAACTCACACCTGTAATCCCAACACTTTGGGAAGCCAAGGTGGGCAGATCACCTGAGGTCAGGAGTTCAAGACGAGCCTGGCCAACATGGCGAAACCCTGTCTCTACTAAAAATACAAAATTAGCCAGGCATGGTGGCCCGTGCCTGTAGTCCCAGCTGGTGTGTGCCTGTAGTCCCAGCTACTGGAGAAGCTGAGGCAGGAGAATGCCTTGAACCCAGGAGGCAGAGGTTGCATTGAGCTGAGATTGCGCCACTGCACTCCAGCCTGGGCGACAGAGCAAAACTCCATCTCAAACAAACAAACAACACCCAAACAAACAAACACCACCAAAAAAAAAAAAAAAAAAGACAAAGAATGCCAGGAATGTGACGATGCCTGTTACAACAAAGGCAATTCATTATGAAAACATAAGTACAAAGGCACTCCATACAGCAACCAATTAAATTCTATCAAATGTCCCACCAATAGCTTTCATATTGTCCAAAGGTCGATACGCTGAGAATTCCCTTAGTGATTCCAAGTTTACCTTTTAATACAGATATGAAGCAATATTTTAGGATTCCCATGAGGTTTTATGGACTTGTTTGGTCTTGTGTGGGATAAAGATAAGTTTTTCCTTCAGCATTTGAACTAAGCCAGAACGCTTGAAAGTGGGTACGTTGCTTATTTGGGTTCTTTGATTAAGAAGACAATTCTTTCATCTATGCCTTCCAGAGCCCCTTTAGACAAGCTCAGAACTATCTATGGCTTCTACTAGTTAGAGCAAGAATATTATAAAGTCTCTGTTCCGTTTCAAACCAGACTTGGCTGAGAGCCTTTGTAAAAGGCATCCATTCACTTTGCTCCTGTCATGAGTACATTAAATGTAATTTCATATTTCTTTGATGATTTATGCTCTTTGAGAGCCTCACATCATCATCATTTATTTCAATGCTCACTGTTGGGGCCTAAATACAAAGAGATAGAATATACAAAGAATTGGATTAAGTGTATCCTAACCATAAGACAAACTGTGGCTGGCCAGGAAGACCTCTGAAACACATCTATGAAAGATGATGGAAATACATTTAAAAATGATGATGGTGGTGGTGATTAGCACTTACTATGTGCCAGACACTCTTCTAAGCCCTTTATGTACATTCAATCATTTACTCTTAAATCTTTTTTTTTGGGGGGGGGGGAGTCAGAGTCTCCTTCTGTCACCCAGGCTGGAGTACAGTGGCACGATCACAGCTCACTACAACCTCTGCCTCCCAGGTTCAAGCGATTCTGATGTCTCAGCCTCCCGAGTAGCTGGGACTACAGGCATGCACCACTAAACCTGGCTAATTTTTGTATTTTTACTAGACACTGCATTTCGCCATGTTGGCCAGGCTGGCCTCCAACTACTGACCTCAGGTGATCCACCTGCCTCAGCCTCCCAGAGTGCTGCGATTATAGGTGTGAGCAATTGTGCCTGGCCTCAAGTCCTTAAGGTCTTATTACCTCCATTTTATAGATAATGCCAACTCAGGTTCATAGAAGTGAACTAAGTTGCCCATGGTCTCCCTGCTATAGGAAGTGAAACCACCAGGATTTGACCCTGGGTGGTATGATTCTAGAGCCTTCACGTAAAACCACACACTAAAGCAAGGGAAAATATGCATAGGAGTACTGAACTGAATGAACAAGATGAGAGAATTCATCCCTCAGTAAGTTGAAGTGAAATATGCTTAAGCCTTCATCCACAAACATACGCATGCACACACACACATCCCTCTTATCAGCTACAATCAAAGTAAAAAGATAAACCTAAAAAACAGACTCACTGCCTGCGGCAGATGATATAACATTAACAAATAACAAAGAGAAAGTCATATATCTCCACTCCTGTTGTAGTTCCATCTCCTTTATCAGGGATAATGATCTTTAAACTCAGGACAGTTGAATAAATGTAGTTTAGAAGGAACTGAAGTATGAGATAGGTAAGGTGATAGCAGGAGACCATCTTGTTGTTTTAAATGAGTTTATGTCTCCAGGCCTAAACAAATTACATCCTGGAGTATGAAGAGATTTTGCAGATGAAATCTAAGAGTCACTGTCAGTAATCTTTACAGGGTCATAGAGAATTGAAAAGGTGCTGGGACAAGGTACTAGAGATATGGACTAGAGACATGTAGAGCTAGGAAATTAGTATTCTAATGTTTCAAAATGAGGTGGAGGAAAGTGTATTCTGTGTCCTATAGATCTGCAAGCTTGATTTTGAAACAGGGTATGACTAGATGGTGTGTCAGCCCTTAAAAAGGATGTGGTGATCACTAGAAACCAGGATGGAGTCACCAGAGAGAAATAACAGATTCCACATGCCTTCTTCTGTGTGTAGCTTTAAGGACTGGTGAGAGTGAGGATGTCATGTGTACAATAAGGGGTGGGAGAGCAACCTTGATGGGGCTCCTATCACCCCATAGGCCACAAGCGTTGATTCATTTGATCTGGCTGGGTGATGGGTCCCCTTCTTTGCTTTATTTTCCATAAAGTTGCACACTTGCTTGAGCAGAAATACCAGAGAGAGAAAGGCCTTCATATGGGCAAGGGAATACAAATCCTGTGCCTCCCCAGAATCCCCAGACAAGCTCAGATCCATGTGTGGTTTAGCCTAGTTAGGGTAAGGATATTTACAAAGTCTCTTATTATTCTTGGAGATCTGATGGATAAGACAGTGCGTTTAAGAGAACAAATACCTGGTTGACCATTTATACCAAAAAAGGTTACATTTATGAATCAATGTCCTTTTTATTAGAACACTTTTCCTTCAGAGAGTTGCACAGCTCATGGCCTCCCTCCATTAGGAGTCTACCCGAGTTTCACCTCCGCAAAGAGGTCTTTAACCATATGATATAAGATAGCATTTGCCCTCTAAATACACTGAATACCTTGTTTTCTTTTTATGTATAGTTCATGTCATTATCTGACATCATATTATATATTCTAGCTCTTGTCACTATTTGACATTGTATTATATACAATATTATATACATTATGTATGTATGTACATGTACACAAAATTTCTCTCTCTCCTCCTCTTGCAGAGCCAACAAATTCTATGTGAATTATGTCCCTATGTTATGCAGTAGCTCTGGCCTTTTGAATGTCAACTCCATGAGGCCAGGGGCTTTGCTGTCTTTTTTACCACTGAGTTCCTAGTCACTAGAAGAGTACCAAAACATAGATGTGTTCAACACATATTTATTGCTCAATAACATTTGTCAATGAGTGAATGTCATTTTGGAGAATGGTCTCTAGTGGCTACAGTGTTCAGTCCTTGGCCTTATCCAAAATATTAACTCTGACAGAAAAGAAGAAAGATAACAAGAAAATTGATTCTGATTCCCAGTCAAGAAAACATTTATCTTTATTATTGTTATTACTATCATCACCATTACCTACTATGTGATAGGCACTGTATTCTGCTCTTACACTATTAGAGATGCTCACAACAAAACTAAGAGGTAGAAATTACCATCTTCACTTTGAGATGAGCAAAACTGGGCTCAGGGAGTTTAAATAACTGGCTAACATCAGACGGCAGTTACATGATGAAGCTGGGATTAAAATCCGAGATCTGTCTCACTAAAAAGTGTGTCCTTTTTTACAAGATGATGATAACACTTATAAAAACATGGAAAACCTACTTTAATTTGCAGCTGACTGGAAAAACTAGTATGTTAGATGAAAAAAATCAAGATTTAATGAGAGTTTGAGATTTGAATGTCAGGTCAGAATTCAAATATATATATATAATTAGGTATAAAGAGGAAGTTGCATATGCCAATTCTAAGCATCACATGCACGAATTGGGGGGAAGGGGAGAAAAGAGGGTGAGGATAGTCATTTACTTGAAATAGACCAAGAGGCCTCAACTGACCACAAGTTTAGTCTAAACCAATAGTAATATGTGGCTGTAAAATGAACTAAAATAATCTTAAACTGTATTATCAGGAATTTTTTTAAGGGAAAGGGGTTCCAGTTTTATTCTGCAAAAGCTAGACCAGGAAAATGAAAGTTAAAGTAGAGTGTTAAGACCCCTGGAGTGGTGAAAATCTCATTATGAATGAAACGATTAAAGGGCTTGGTAAACTTTGGCCTGGGAGAGAGAAGACTCAGAGATATGAAGATATCTATCTTCCTATCTGAAAAACTGTCAAAAAAAAAAAAAAGAAAACATTCTCTCTTGTTCCTGATGAGTGAGACTATAGGAAAGAGGTTTGATTAAAAATACAAAGCTTACTAACAATTAGATGCCTTCCCCGCTATGAGCGAGTTTCCAATCTATTAGGGGAGATATTCAAGCAGAGGCTGTCACAACCTGGCCTGGAAACTCTAGTATCTACCCAAAGGGGTAGAAGATTAGGTTGATTTTAGGGTGTTTTTTTTTTTTTCAGTTCTATCTCCATCTACATGTGGTGACCTTATTTTCTGAACCCCAATCCAAGACCTATGATCCCATAAAAGACTTTTGTGTTGCTTCCAGATTTGAAAGACAGTCTAGCAGGTACAACCACCAAAATATCGTCATTTCTAGGAGATATCAGTGATGAAATAATGGGGAAAATATATGAAATTGGAACTTTTCTGGAAAAAGGAAGACGTTAAATCACTCTATGGCAGGCATCTACTTCTCTTTGAATAGTCATGTTTCAACCAAGAAGGCAGAAACTCTGGGTAAAAGTTCTTTTTTTTTTTTTTTCTTGCACAGCAAGTTTTCTGGAACTAAGATCTCTTCCTCCAAAGACTGAATGCCAAAATATAATTACAAATATAATTATAATCTAGTTCATTTGCATTAAGAAAGTCAAGAAGTCATTGGAAAAGCTTCTTGGAGCATCATCAAGATTTCCAGGACCTACCACAAGAGCCATGCCAGACCTTCCTTCATGACATTGCTTCCACCTTTGTGCACACGGCAGATGTTCTAGTCTGCAGCTCATCAAGATGCCAAATTATCCTTGTTCCTCCACCCTGGACCAGAGTGACTCCCCACCAACTCCTCATTTTGGTTCTTGTACTAAGAGGTGAGGGGCCAAAGATTCCCCCTTGGCCAAATCTGGACTCTACCAGTAAGGAAGTATTCAGACTGATGGAGATATTGTAATTTTGGATATCATGCATTGGGCTGGTATCAGCTGTTCCCTACTAGACACAATGTTCTTTTCAATAAACTACTTTGTTTCACACTGACAGTCATTTTTCACCCTGCAGAATTTCAAAGCCAAGAATCCTGTATTACAATGTAAACAAACAAAATTAGACTCAAAATGGCCTTTTCTGATTTTGATATATTAATCAACTCTTCAGGAAAGCTTCTAAACATTTTCAATTACATCAAAACAGGCTGGCAACATTTTCCAACTTCAAAAAAAAATCAGGCTTAGTTAAAGGTTTGTTTTCTATTCCATTGGTACTCTATATTACTTATTCGCAACTGTTTCTGTTTTAGTACAGATTGATTAATAGCATCAGTTCTAAAATCCCAGCATGCTCACACACACGCAAAAAAAGTATTTCCATCTATAATCTTCATTTAACCAAGGGAAATCTATCAATTTTGGCGTGCTTGCTGCTTCTTTCAGCTGCAGTCTTGAGTCCTTGCAAATGTCTGAGGCTATGAGCCTCACAGTTGCCATTAAATGCTAATTGTAGGGCAGGTGTGCACTCTAGAAATGGAGGCCAAAAAGAATGAATCAAATGAGCCAAAGAGAAAGAGAAGTCTTGACACCCAAAAGACGCAGTCCCCTCTATGCTTTACACCTTACTTGACTGGGCAGGAAAACTGGCATTTGAACTAACAATGAAAATATGCTGAACAACAAAACAAGAAGCAGGTATGATCCACAAGGGATGTGAAAAAAGAAAGTGTATACCGGACAATTATGTGCTTAATAGATTAGATGACGACAGCAGCTAAAGTGCTTCAATTACATCTATTGTCACCTTCTTTAAGAAGTGGAAATCTTAGGAATAATGCTACCAAGACAACTGAAATGTTTTCACATCCTTCCCTAAATGTATTCCTTAAGAAAAAAAGCTTACGACTGCTCCTGCTGCTACTTGCTAAAGTTTTTTGTAACCTTTAAAGAACTGTCATATCTACTAGTTAAAACCGGTTAGTTATCAGGATTTACTGAATCCCTGCAGTTTGCAGCATGTGTTAAGTGCAAGAATACAAAAAGAATTAGAATACAAATCTGTTTCCTCAAAAGGGGTTACAATCTGTAGTAGAAACTGGATTTGGAAAAATGCTTGCAAAACATGTAAAAATACTCAAGTGTGAAAAATAATGTGATCTATTATATAATTACATGGGGTTGTATGTGCCACTACATTGGGAATTTCACCTCCTTTATTAAAATGAAATGCGGAATTTTCAGCACTTGAAGGAGTTTCTCCAAGAGGATACAGGGGCTGGCTATTTTAGCACAGCTCCATTCTGTGGAATTTCTCTCTCTCTTTCTCTCTCTTTCACTCTTAGACACACGCACACACACACACACACACACCCCACTTTTCTTGGCACTCCTTAACATAAATGAGATAGACTAAAATTTTCATAATTATTTTATTATTTCACTTTGTGCCAGATGCATAAAAGCAGTCAAGCTTATAGAGTCCAGCACAATAGCTACATAAACCCCCTGACTCCTAAGATTCTTATACAATAAGAATATTCCCATTCTTATTCCCCCAAAGAAGTTAGTGATTTAAGACTAATCTGAGACTGCTGGCACTAGGGCCTGTTCTATGATACTCCAGAATTAGGAATATACCTCTCATCTTCAACAGAAACTGTACTTTAATTCTTAATATCATGATGGAGAAGAAATTTCAGGTTGTCAGAAGATAGAGACTCATAAAAGGACCTCACATGTTTCTTATTTCCTGTCAAATGCAATGCAAAACAAACTCTCCATATTATTCTACTGCTTCCAGTATTTTTGCCTAAAGACGGGAATTTCTAATCATGTAAACCCGGTATTGCTCAGTTAGGGAGTGAAGCGGAGACTGGAAAAAAGTTTCATCCCTACTGTTAGTTTCTATGAGGACTGAGTTAGAAGTGGTTTCCCATCATGTAAACCAAGAGTCCCGAGAAAGTTTTACATTTCTATCAGCAGAAATTGAAAACCCACAGCGACACTGACACCCAGTCACATCTTTGTTCTGCCTTATATTGGACAAGAAGGAATGAGTTTCTCACCAATCTCTTCCAGACATACCTACTGAAAAGTGCTAGCAGGCAGAGGTATTCTAAATAAACAGGGCTTCAAGCATAAGCAGATACATCTTAAGCTTTATTAGATATTTCCTATTTTCTTCATCAGTGTAGATATACAGCAGGCTGTCTATCAGAAAAAGGCTTAGGAGTTTGGTTCTTTGATTAAGAAAAATAATTATGGTCTATTAGTCTATTTATTACCAAGAGAAGAAGAATTTACTATGTAGCAAAGTCAAGGATTGAGGCCCCACCTGGAGACCTTCCTAAGGGTTTCTCTTAACAAGCCCCATCTGTTCAGTTCACTTCCAATTTGCTTGGCCTAAAGTGCTGATAGAAGGACTGACAGAAATACCTGACTTCACAGTGCCACCTTTAAATGAAACCCCGTTCCCTACATTCATGGTTTGGTCCTTAGTGGGTTGGAAGATAAATCTCTTGATGAAATCACATTTAAAGAAGAGTTACTCACATAATAAAAGGAGATACTATTCTGTCAGTAACTGTATTAATCCTTTCTCATATTGCTGTTATGAAATAAATGAAACTAAATAATTTACAAAGAAAAGAAGTTTCATTGGCTCACAGTTAAACAGGCTATACAAGAAGCATGGCTGGGGAGGCCTCAGGAAACTTACAATCATGGCAAAGATGAAGGGGAAGCAAATACATCTTACATGGCTGGAGCAGAAGGAAGAGAGAGAGGAGCGAGGTGCTACACACTTTTAAATGATCAAATCTCATGATAACTCACTCACTATCATGAGAACAACACCAAAGGGGAAATCTGCCCCCACGATCCAATCACCTCCCACCAGGCCCCACTTCCAACACTGGGAATTACAATTTGACATAAGATTTGGGCAGGGACACAGACCCAAACCATATCAGTAACTATACGTAGAACGGACATGTAAAAGAATGGTAGCCAAAATGCAGTGACTTATTCAGGAATGAAAGGGAGGATGATTTTGTAACGGTGGTAAGACCTCCCTACAGACTTGATCATTATCAAATTGCCCTTATTTTTAAAAGGCTCCCATAAACTGTAACTCTGGTGATTTACATGAATCAATTAACATCTATGTGTAGTAATCATCCAGCAGAAAAATATGTTACGTATATGTCAATTATTTTTTTTTGTTTCATTTAACACAACACCAATCTCAATTCACGTATGTTAACTCTTCTTTTTTTTTTTTTTTTTTTTTTTTTTGAGACGGAGTCCCCTCTGTCGCCCAGGCTGGAGTGCAGTGGTGCAATCTCCACTCACTGCAAGCTCTGCCTCCCAGGTTCATGCCATTCTCCTGCCTCAGCCTCCGGAGTAGCTGGGACTACAGGCGCCTGCCACCACGCCTGGCTAATTTTTTGTATTTTTAGTACAGACGGGGTTTCACCATGTTAGCCAGGATGGTCTCAATCTCCTGACCTCGTGATCCGCCTGCCTTGGCCTCCCAAAGTGCTGTGATTACAGGCGTGAGCCGCCGCACCCAGCCCTGTTCACTCTTCTTAATCCACAGCTGCTATTGCATGATTCTGTGCTCATCAACTAAAAAAAAAGAAACAATTTAATTTTAAGAAATCTAAATTAAGCATTTATGTTAGAAAAACAGTATGTCAGCTCAAAGGAGATGGTTGTGTAACAAAAGGTTTACCTCATTCCTTCTGCTCACTGAGGTAACCCCCATTCAAGTTGATATCCTTAAGTGAGCTGTGCTAAAAAATGATTGTATCCAAGGAGCTTAGTAGGGGCAAAGGAAACTGCAACACAAAGGGAATCTTATGAGATTAATTTTATTATTTAATATTTATAAGATTGTACCTAAAATGCTAACTCAAGAATAAAGAAATGTCACCAGTTAACATAAGTTTAAATACTTACAAATATTGAAATAGTGGGAATTGTCAAGTGCAAACACAAGAGACAAGGGCGATGCTAAGCCTGATCCTATGAGCAATTTTCAGACATTAGCTCATTCCAACAACTATGATCAAAGAACACAAAGAAACCAGAATTATAACGAAGTGATTTTACATGGTTTTGGTTAGTGTGTTTTCTGTTGGAAATAAAAGAAGGCAAACCAGAATTGGCTTAAATAATGACTTTTATCATATCACAAAGCAGGAAGTCCAGAGCTAGAGTGGCTCCATGGTGAGTTCACTTGGTAACTCACTGATGTCAAAAGGAAACTTCTTTACAACTTTCTACTCTTCCAACCTAAGCATGTTGGCTTGCCCTCTGAGCCTGGTTCTCTTCAAGATCCTTAAGGTGGCTTCTGCAATTCCAAGTATTATATAAGGGTGGCAATCATCAGAGGCAGAAATGTTTGCTTCTAAGTGTAAATTTTACACAGGAGCACCCTACACCTAAGCCAAAGACTCTCCCTCAATACTTATTGGACAAATTTATATCACAAACCAAAGTCTAAATCAATCACTAGAAGGGTAATAATTAGAATTAGAATGTCTGATTTAGACTATTCAAGATTCACCTCCTCTCAAGGCTGATGGAAATCCCCTAAAACACATGACTGCCCAATATTTGAGAAAATTTAGAGTTCCACCAGTAACAAATAAGGCTGGTGAGAATGACAATGGGGTAGGCAGCCTGAAGTATCAACCACATATACCTAACAGAAATAGAATAGAGCTTAACTGACTATGCTATGGCTCAATTCATAGAGTTGACACAGTTTAACAGGTGGACAGTATCATATATCTAAGATTAGCCATTGTTGTTATAGCAATATATCTTCACAGAGAGCTGGAAAGACATGAATCTCTCTTTAAAAGGCAGTAAGTGATTATAATTGAAGCACAAATCATTGCTAAATCCATATCATCTACATGGACCCACAATAGTTATTTCCTCTTTTATTGAAAAATCAAGGGTTCCTTTTACTGGAAATTTGAGTTCCAGTGAGTTTCCAGTAACAGTTTCACATTACAGACGTGCATTTGTAATAAGTTTAAATTGGTTAATTGGGCTCAATTTATCTAATGAGCTACTAAAGTGGTCAATTGTTATGCAAATTAGGGAACATGGCTGTATTAAAAAGTAATGTATTGTATAACATATTACCTGAATATATTCAGATATTCAGTTTCATTTTTCATTTCATTCTAAATTTTCATTTATCACATCACCATCTCCCACATGGAAAAAAATGGCTACAATGATACTTAACTAACTCTGCACACTGTTCTAAAACATTTACTCAATTCTCATGAGAAATAATACTATTGAAATATTTTACTCTGTTTAAGGGATGTCAGGAAACACAGTGTGGTGTAACAATAAAGCAATCAACTGAGAGGCAGGAAACAGAATTCTAATTCTGATAGCATTTATTGAGCACTCACTGTGTACCAGGCACTGTGCTAAGTGTCTAAACTGGACTTGTTTCTTTAATTCTCCTGATAACTCTGTAAACCAGGTACTATGGTTATCCCATTTTCAGACTGAAGCACAAAACTGGTGCATAGAGTCACTTGCACGGGCTTACACAGTTAGTAAGTGGTAGGGGCAAGCTTCAAACCCAACCACATGACTTCAGAGCCAAAGCACTTAATCGTGGTGCAATACCACCTCTCTAGTTCTGGAATTGGCACTAGCTGCTTAAGTTGGTGGGGGGGTGGGGGGCTGGTTACAGTTTTCTAATGAATTAAGAATTTGAGATATTGAAGAACATTTCCAGCCCTAATACTAAAAATGTCATGAAAGCCATGACCTTATAGACATTCTCTTCAGCCATATGGTTTATATTAAGATTACATTTATCACACAACTGAACACCCATCTCTGGACTTTCTAAGTAACAACAACTGCAAGGTAATTCGGAAGAAGGAAGAACTAAAAAGCCAACCATGACATATAAGTCACAGAAAAATTACATCCCCTTGGAGGAATAATGTTACAGTTTATGAGACCTAAATTCATAAGGTATCCCAGACACTCGCGTGAGACCTACCTAGAAGGTAGGCTACAGAACTGAATTTCCTACACTATGGCTCCTGAATTAACCAAATATTTTTCAAAGTACACTACAATGTGGCATGACAACAAACAATGGAAAATCCTTGCCTCTCAGAGCAAAAATTCTTTCATCTCTCTGAGTCTCCTAAAGAGTTAGAATTAAGGTATTTTTAAAAATCTCACCAAACATAATTATGAGTATTCATAGGATTCTCAAAATACCCTCTTTGGATATACCCAAACAGAGGCATAGAGATCGATACATTTGCAGAAGAATATTAATTATTTTTCTCCCAACACTGTGACCTAACTACTCACTAGAAGGGACTACCATTCACCTTATCTGAAGAGTTAAATTTGTAATCTAAATGACTAAGGATACAAGCAGGATTGCGCAGCATCTTCCTGCAGTCTGTGAAGAAGTTCATCCTTGATGTACTTTCTCACTATGTGTAAAGAGGGTCATTGAGCGGTCTAAGTTCTGGAAATTGTCCTGATCAGAGGTGTTTCCTCAACCCAGTCCCTGTGGCCCCTGGTGGAATGGCCATGGCACAGAAGTGCAAAGGATAGAAACATTTTCTTCTGAAACAATTACTGGAATATAAAAATCAGCAAGCTTTTTGTTAAGGATCAACTTTCTTTTCGGTGTACAGTAATATCTCAATTATCTCCAATAGATAAGGGAAATAATAGTGTGACTGTACAAATAACTCATGTCTCATAGTATGTGTTTGTGTGTATGTGGGCATATCATTTTATGGATTTTGTTTTGCAATCCCATTCTTCTTTTATTACATAATAAAGTTAATTTGTTATTCCTGAACAAAAGATGACCAAAAGGTTCCAAAGCATTGTGGATGCCAAGGTCAAGTTGTGCTACAGTATGCAAGGGCTAATCCATAACAACTTGCTTAAAAAGATAGTAGCAGCTTGTTTACATCTGTAATGTGAAATGTATTCCAAATAAAAGTGCTGTGCACTTCTATCCCCACATCCTTGCTATATCTTTGTCCTAGGTTTATGGAATACGTAAATTAAAAAGAACTTTATGACATTTTCCACCAAGGAAAAACTTCAGGCAGCTGAAGAACAATACAAAAAGCCATTGATGACAAGAACCATCTGCTTGTCATGTAAATGTTTCCTAAATCAGAAAAGGCATGGAGTTCCTTTTGTGTTGTTTCTCCCTTTCACCTTTGAGGCCAATCAGATTCCATGGACAAGAGATAAAATGAGAGGAATTACTACTCTGTCTTGTCTGAGCCATTGAGTTCATAATAAAATAAGGATAATATGTCAATTCAGCAACAAAAGAGGCAAACAAGTATGAACCGAAATAACAAAATTCATGTGGTAATATTGAGACTTCAGAACCAAGGGAAGTAGAATGATCAATGAAGTGAGTGGAGCAATGGCAACAGCGTCCCACCAGCTCAGGACCAAGCCTGGGTCAAACTCTTCCAAACCTCTGGCAAGTAATGCCACTGCTCTAGATCATGTTTCTTTTCTTTTCTTTTTTTGTTTTAGATACAGGGTCTTATTCTGTCACCTCCGGCTGGAGTGCAGTGACTCAATCATAGCTCACTGCAGCCTCAAACTCCTGGGCTCAAATAATCCTCCCACTTCAACCTCCAAGCAGCTGGGACTACAGGCATGCACCACCACACCAGCCATTTTTTATATATTTATATTTTGTAGTGATGAATTCTCGCTGTGTTTCCAGGGCTGGTCTTGAATTTCTGGCCTCAAGCAATCCTCCCATCTTAGCCTTTCAAGCCAAGCACTGGGATTTCAGTAGATCGTGTTTCTTAATCTGTGAAATGGGAATAATAACAATACCTACTTCAAAGGATTGTGGTGAGAAATAAATCATCAGCTTGAAAGCACTTATCCCAGTGCCTGGCACATGGCCAGTAATCTATACATGCCAGCTGCTACTCCTATTAACCCAGGAGTAAGATCGTCCAACTGAGGGACAGTATTTGGATAGCACACCCTGCCCTGAGAATGTCTCTCATTTCATATTTTAACAAAATATATGCAAGTTCTTCCTTTCATAAACTCTCCTTTGAAAATTTAATCCGCAAAGTAATACACATTTTCAGCCAGGCGCAGTGGCTCATGCCCATAATCCTGCAGGCTGAGGTCAGCGGATCACTTGAGGCCAGGACTTTGAGACCAGCCTGGCCAACATGGCAAAACCCCATCGCTACTAAAAATACCCCAGGTGTGATGGTGCGGACCTATAATCCCAGCTACTTAGAGGCTGAGGCACAAGAATTGCTTGAACCTGGGAGGCGGAGGTTGTAGTGAGTGAAATACAATAACCAGCTTCTATGGTTTCATTATTGTATTTGAATTTTTATAGCTGTGAGCCAAGATTGCGCCATTGCACTCCAGCCTAGGCAACAGAGTGAGACTCTGTCTCAAAAAAAAAAAAAAAAAAAAAAAAAAAGTAATATATATTTCAACAAAAGATTTTTATAGTGAGAGTCTCTTCCCTACTCACAATATCAATTGTAATCATGACTTTAAATACCACTGTTCTTGATTTGGGATATATGCTTCCAATCTTTCACATGTTTAAACAAACATAGATATCATTTTTATAATTTTTTTTTTTTTTTTTTTTTGAGACAGAATCTCAGTCTGTCGCCCAGGCTGGAGTGCAGTGGTGCCATCTCCACTCACTGCAAACTCCACCTCCCGGGTTCATGCCATTCTCCTGCCTCAGCCTCCCAAGTAGCTGGGACTACAGGCGCCCGCCACCACACTGGGCTAATTTTTTGTATTTTTAGTAGAGACGGGGTTTCACCATGTTAGCCAGGATGGTCTCAATCTCCTGACCTTGTGATCTGCCCTCCTCTGCCTCCCAAAGTGCTGTGATTACAGGCGTGAGCCACCGCACCTGGCCTCATTTTTATAATTTTTTAAATAGAAATTAAACCATGTTATAGAAGTTATTGTTACTTCCTCTTTCACTTATGTATCCTGCATATCTTTCATAATATGTTAGTAGGTGTAGATTTGTGCTGTTGACATAAATCGAATATTAAATTGTAAATGATAAGGAGATAAATGATAAGATAAATGATGAAAATAAAAAGATCATTAAAAAGTGTTCTTTCATTGTTGCTTAGCTTTTAAGTGTGATGATGGCATCGGGATTAAGTTTTGTTTCAAGTCCTTACCTTTTAGAGATATCTACTGGAATATTTACAGAAAAATTACATGATGCCTAGGATTAGCTTCAAACTGAAAGAGAGATGGAAAGAGGAAAACTGGGAAACATAAATAAAACAAGATTGGTCATAAATTGATAATTAAGCTGGTAGATGACCATGTAGGGATGAAAGTATTCTCCTCTTTGTACTTTTGAATATTTTTGAAATTTTTTAGAGCAAAAATTTTAACATTTTTCCTCCTTAAAACTGATCTAATAAATGGCAAATAGCCATATCTTTAAATCACAGCAATTAATTCCTCCCGACTGGTTAGATAATAATTTAATCAACAAGACTAATCATTCCTAACACACATCCCCTAAGCAGCACAAACCAAATACAACTTAGCTTTCTTATAGTTTGAATGATGCTATAAAAATTCAAATGCAGTAACGAAACCATAGAAGCTGGTTATTGTATGTCACCAATGTTAAGGGAGCTATTTATCGACAAGTGCAAATTATAAACTATTATAATTTTTTTTTTAGAGTTAATGAAGTGTTTTCCTTTTTCTCTTACATTGAAATTATTGCAGCTGGATGAAAACACAAAAACAGTTGTTTAAACTAGCTTCAGTCAAGAATCAAAAAGATCACGTGGAGTATTCTATTCACCCAGCTAGGAGGACACATACAACCTGGAGTGTGCTCACCAAAATTTTGCCATGCTGAAGCCAAAATAAGTTCTTTATTACGCCACTGGAGCAGAATAATATTTTGAGTTTTGTGTTTTACTCTATGCACACCTCAACACTTCCAGGAAGGTGGCCAGGCCCTTAGTATGTCTTGTCTCTGGGGCAGGAGAGGAGGTTTATAGGACATAGAGGGGAACTGCCTGAATCCTATAGTTCCTCTTGGCTTTTGTAAAAGTCTATACACACTAAAGAGGTATGTCCCTGAAGCCCAGAGGCAGACAGGAGAGACAGAACTAGGGCAGCAAAAGGGAAGAATTAGTTTTTTCAATATTGGGAAGAGGTCAGAGTTCAGAAGATCCAGTGAGACAAAGAATCTTACAAGGCAAAGAGTATCTGTATTGTGCACCCAGCGATGTTGGATGCTAGACTTCCATTCCTCTCAAAGATTTCTGACACTGAACGTGGACTGGAAGCAAGGGAGAAGCAAGATCAAGATGAATGGAAAACGGATATCTCTGCATTATCAGTGAGAAAATGACATGATAATGCACGATCAATGACAAGGAGATCATCACCTATGATTCGGCATCATTTAAGATCCTGAACTCTTGGACTACTGTTTGGGGCAGGACAGCACTAATAAATATTTCAACTTAATTTCTGCCAGCTCATAAGTATAAAGAGATGTTAGATTTAAGTTTAAGTGGATTTAAAGAAAATAAAAATGTCCAATAGTACAGCTCTTAGTTTGTGGTAGTTACTTCACACAGGCTACTCCATTAAAAATCCACCATGCCAACAAAAGAGACTGTAGAAGCAACCTACCTCCCTTCTGGAATAACCATCCTTTACATCTGCACAGCTTTGTATTGGTAAGGTGTTTTCACACATGTTGTCTCCTCTGATCCTCACAGAGTTCCGAGGGTTCAGCGGCTCTTGAGCTGTTGAGAGTAGATGGGCAGAAGTGAAATGGCTCATTGGAAGACAGGACTTTCTCAACTGGTCACTAGTCATTTCTCTTGCTTGCTCGCTCTCTCACTCTCATTCTTGCTAGAAACAAGAGGAACCATTTATTCAACCTTTCATTTAAAAACATCTGTGCAAAATTATCACTTGTAAGATGGATTTTACGGAGCCTATTGTCAAGGATTAATTCACTTCCTCAGGGGTCGCAATTTAGGCTGCCATCCAATGGTGGTAGTTAAGTCTTGGCCAAATGTTACTCAGCAGAAAAATATTAATATAACAAAACAATTGTTTGCAGGTATATTTACGAAGGAAAAGCAATTATAGCACTTTGTAATGCCTTCTTACTATAAGAAACAGGTATCTTTCTTAAAACAATCCAACAGAAAAAAAAAAAAAAAAGTTCATTTAAAGAGCATTCTTTTAGTGCAAATTTTTGAAGCCAGAAGATTTAATGGAAGTTGCCCCTAAGGAATGGGAGTTGGGGAAATGAAGCGGGTGAGACTTTCATTTTTCTAATTTGTACGTTTCTTTTTGTATATATATATCATAGTTTGGAAACTAATCTTTTTTAATCAAATGAATCTAGTATCTAATTGGATTCTTTTCCTCTTTATCACATCATTGCTAACAAAATATGTGCAAACATAAGCATTCTTTAATAACTTACAGGCCTTTAAAAAGAGAACTTTGATTCCCAACTATTCACTTCTGTCACTAAAAGCCCTGCCCTTGTTTGTCCATGCTCTTTAGGCCAGGAATTTCTAACTACAGTAGGAACACCAGTGGGATAAAGGAGTCTTCAAAATCAGCATCAGGATTAAGAATTCACTTTCCATCAGCCTACGCCATCTGGTGAGTATGCAAGGTTTAACGCACCTGCCTTTGATGTTTCAGGCATATTCTCAGCATACAAGTAGTAATCTAGTAGAGCAGTTTTTTGTTTGTATTTTAAAGTTGTAACAGGAAAAAAATTCTCTGAAAGACAAAATGCATTTTTATGTCTGCAAAACTTACTACAGGCTTTCATGGCTAGAAATCCTAGAACCAAGAATCAAATTCAAGTCTTTCTATTTCTAAAGATTATGTTCTTTCCACTCCATGTGCAACTTCCTGTAGAGATCATTTTCATAAATTTAGTTTTCTTTAAAACAGTAAATTGGATTTGCAGAGTTTCTTTCAGCCCCTGCTGCTGTGTGAAACAGAGAAGATGTCTCACTGTTATGGTCAGCAGTGCCTGGATACCACCGGAAATGTGCCAGGATGATTTGTGTCTAGGTATATGTGATGGCATCCTTCTCCAAAAGCTGTGAGCACCTGCATAGCTTGAATTCAGCTTATGTGGAGCTTTCCAGCAGCTACAGAACAAACACGCCTTCCCAGCACAACTAATATAAGAAGAATTAAAAAAAAAAAAAAACTTACTACAAATAATAAGTAAAATAAAAAAACTTAAAGACATGTAACTGTCCTTATTAGAAAGATATTGGCTTTCTGTTTTTTAATGGTGAGAGGCATATTCTTAGAGTAGTAGAGGGATATAGGAAGGTGAGAGACAGAGCCCTTGACTTGGTCCACAGGCTCAGCAGCCTTCTTTTTGGCTGGCATCAGCTTCATAACCTGCTGTCTCCTTTTCTAGAAGTAAGGATCCCTTGCAGGTAAAGAGAAGACTGTTTGGCCTCTCCAGTCCTGTGATTTAAGACCTTTCTTTTGTTCCCTCTCATTAGTAAACACAACAATTACCCCTTTCCTTGGGAAAGTAACAACCCTATGTCTGCTGTGGCCTGGTTTCCAGTTTCTAACATGTTCCCCTTACACTTCATTTCCACGTGTTTCCTCTTTCTGAGAACCTCCTCCATCCCTCCCAAATGTCTTCCAGGTTTAGACCTTGTGGCTTCATTTGCATGAATTGATTATGTTTTTTAAATTGTTTCTCTTCATAATCCCCATAGCAACTGGCTTCTTTAGAAACTTCCTCGCAGTCCAAAGATATCATATCTTTTAACTGAAAATAACATTTTGAATAGAATTAGTACAGGAAAATAAGCTGTTTTATTACCCTGTCCTTGAATTTTCATTTCTTTAATTTTCTTTTGTAAAATTAAAAATAAAAAAAAAACCTGTCAACTCAGCTGGATGGAATTTGTTGAGTATTGTGGGGCTTATAAGTTATTAAAGGATGTATATAAATTTTTAAATGCTGTCTCACCCATTTTACAGAGCAGGCAGCTTTTCACTTATTCATTCAATAAGTGTTTTTTTAGTGTCTTAAGAACTGTGTTTAAAGCTGTGAAACATTTAAGGTGAGTATGAAACCCAGAATTGTCCTCCTGCACCTGAAATCGTTTTAGATAACAATAAAACGTAGTGTGTAATTAAACACTGAAACTATAAAACAGCCCTATCATCATTTTCAGTTGATGTAAGAAGAAGGTGAAATTTGAATTGGGCCCTGAGGAGTAGGATTTGAAAAGCTGAAAGAACACCAAAAACATTATTCTAGGCATCATTCCAGAAGAGAAGGCAGTGTGAAATTTATATGAAGGATAAATATGGAATGTTTGGAGGAACACTGAGTAGATCAACTTGGCTAGAGGAGAGTACATTGAGACATATAAGACGGATAAAAAGCTAGAAGATAAGGCTAGAAGGCAGGTGTAGAAGGTCTTACCCATCAAGTGTCGACCTGGGTTTGGATTTTATCTCAAAGGTGATAGGATTAACTAGATAAAATGGAAGATTAATCTACAGGAAATTATGAAGTATAATCTAAAAGAATCTTTAAAATGACTTGAGGGTCAGGCTTTCTCCTTGTCTTCTGTTTTGTTTCTCCTTCCTTCATTTCCCTACTCCACTTTCAACCAGTGATCTTAAGAATCACACAATTCTATTGTGCAATTTTTAAATGGTGTCATTACCCTGCTTAAAACAGTTCAATAGCCTTTCAGAGACTTTCAGATAAAATCCTACCAATTTAACACATGGCCTTTAAGATCTGGCCCTAACTTTCCTCTCCAGACTTGTCACCTCTACAACAGGCATCACTTTAATCCTTTTCTATTGGACTGAAATATCCTTCACTCCTCCATGTCCCTTTCCTTTTATTTTTTTGTCTGACAAATGTGTAACTCATCTTGAGGTTTTGGCTTAGATGTCACTTTCCCAAGGATCGATCTCAGAGCACTTTAAATCTAGGTTATGCTGCCTGCCACATATTCTATCTCTATGGCAGTACTTAGGATCTCTGTGATTGCCTTGGGCATATCCTTAGGGGTGGGGTGGTTTCCCCAGTACCTAACAAAGCACCAGAAACATAAGAGATGCCTTAAAATTTTTGTTAAACTAAATAATAGAAAATGAAGCAGGCAGAAAAAATAGGAGTCTATGGCAATCAGACAGTCATAAAATATTAAGATTTAGGCATAAATTCTTGGATAGGCTTGCAGCAACGGAAAAGAAGGGATGGATGGAGGCACACTAAAAAAAGAAAGCTAGGTGGAATGCTAACAAACCTCAATTCTGACCGAGCTGACATAATTTGGTATACGTAATTAAAAGGTCCATCCAACCCTATAGTTTCCAAACTCTGGCTGATCATCAGAATCATCCAGAGAATCAGGAATGTTTTTTGGTTTTGATGTGTTTTGATTTTTCATGATTATTCTCATAACAACTTACTGATGTTTAGGAGTTACCTAGACATCATATAAGGCCATTTCCAGCACTAATGTTCTGATTGAACCAAGACATCCATGAAAAGGTAATAAGCAACTGAATGTAAGAGCAGAAGGAATGCCTTATACTACTACATTTTTACGCTGGTTAACCTGGAGTCGCAATTTGCATGTAACAGGTAGCCAAAAAAAAAAAAATTATATATATATATGTAATTGATAAATCAGGGAAGCAGAAAGAGGGAGCACATTTTGCGAGATGGATTTGATGTTGGACAAGAGTTTCCCAACTGACACTCTACCATTTGTGTGTCCTTCCAGCTGTCTCAACAGAACTCTCATCCTGCTTTAAGTCCTTGGCATTGCTGTTTTGGCTAGTATAGTGACTATCTCTGAGGAACAGCACCCAATTTCTCTTTAAAGAATTAGCCTCCCCCATTGTGTACAGTCTTCTTGAAATTGTAAATTGTCATATGTGACTAGTGAGCACTTGAAATCTGGCAAGTGCAACTGAAGAACTGAGTATTTTAGTTAAGTTAAATTTTATTTAATATTATAATTTTTTTGAGACAGAGTCTTGCTCTATCGCACAGGCTGGAGTGTCGTGGTGCAATCCTGGCTCACTGCAACCTCTGCCTCCCGGCTTCAAGCAAGCAGGTCCTGCCCTCCCTTAGCTGAGATATAACAAAAACTCTCTCCTTGATTTTAAAAACTTCAGTAAAGTGTCCAAAGAGCAGAGAAATCAATTGGTGCTCACCATTCTTGCTGTGTCATTAAGTTCCTTGGAATGCCCTGGTTTCTGTTCTTTTAACTTAGCCTTGTTATCAAGCCTTCTCATCATCTATGAATTACCCAGTATCCTTTCAAATCACCATTTTGTTTAACAAGTCATTTCAATATCTGTTACCTACAAACAAACAAATGAACAAAAACTAATACTTAATATACCACCTTCATTGTCTTATTGTATAAAATGGTTCCTTCTTGTGCTCACCCCAGATTCTTCTCTAGTTTCTGCACTAGGAAAGTATGCATAGCCATTGCAGTATTAAAAAAAGAAAGAAAGAAAAAGAAAAAAATGCAAGCCACACATGTAATTTTATATTTTCTAGCAGCCACATTTTAAAAAGTACACAGAAATGGATGAAATTAGTTTTAAGGCTATATTTTATTTAAACAAATATATCTTTATTAATAACATATAATATGAAAAAATTGAGTTTTTTTTTTTTAGTGTAAGTCTTTTGAAGTGTGGTATGTATTTTACACTTACAGCACATCTCACTGCAGGTGCTAAATTTTGAAAGGTTCAAGTGATATATGTTCCTTCCGAAACAATATAGCCACATAGACAGAAAAATAACTCACACTGTTACTTTTAACATTTAAATTGCTGAGCATGGTGGTTCATGCCTATAACCTCAGCACATTGGGAGCCCAAGACAGGCAGATTGCTTAAGGCCAGGTGTTCAAGACCAGCCTGGCCAACACAGTGAAACTCCATCTCTGCTAAAAATTCAAAAATTAGCCAGGTGTGGTTGTGGGCGCCTGTAATCCCAGCTACTCAGTAGGCTGAGGCATGAGAATTGCTTGAACCCAGGAGGCAGAGGTTGCAGTGAGCCAAGATCATACCAGTACATTCTAGCCTGGGCAACAGAACAAGACTCTGTCTCAAAAAAAATAATCATATTACTAAATAAAAATTTAATTTAAATTAACTAAAATATTCAGTTCCTCAGTTGCACTAGCCACATTTCAAATGCTCACTAGTCACATACGTCAAGCATCTATGTACTACAGCCTCAGATCTGCTACAGGAGTGAACAGTCACAGGGAACCTTTTCTTGATGGATCCAGTAGTTTGCAGGAATTGGAGGCTTTCATACTTCCAACAAATTCCATTATGACAGGACTCAAAACTGTGTGAAGACCTATTTGAAATATTTCTTCCCCCAAAATGATGTTTCTTTGCCTGGGTAACTACAACAGGTTAACACACTATTGATTGTGAGATCTATCCTCTGTGCTCTGCAATTCAGGTACATAGAAAGATCAAGGAATTATCTTGTCAGGTAGTTTTCAAAATTAAAATTAAATAATTACTCTTAAATCACTTATCATTTATAACATGTTGAGGGGTGGGAAGAGACTTGGAGGATTCATTTTAATTATAAGGATTTTCACCATCAAATAGAAAAATAGAATTTTGAGTGGCAGGTTGAAGATGTTGAACTTTATCTCTCAGACAATAACAGATATTGTAAACTTTAGAGTGAAAGAATAACATAATAATGTCAGTGTTTCAGGAAAACAAATCAGAACCCAGACTGGTACAACAGGGGTCCATAGAGAAGGTGTGGCGCTTCTAGCATCCTTAGATGATAGATATATGCTCTTATTTCTGCCGGGAATGCTGTTTTCCTCTTCTGAAGCTGATAAGACATGTGTTCATCCTAGTTCTGTTGCCCCTTAGTTTTCCAAGTGCAGATGACAGACTGAGTCACTTCTCCCTTCACCTCTACTCTCACAGCAGTTCTTTGAAAATCCTGCACAAAAGTCAAATTTATAGACAGAAAGTAGTCACGAGGGGCTGAGGAATTATTGTTTAATGGGAACAGAGTTTTCGTTTTGTGATATTAAGAGTCCTACGGATGGATGGTGGTAAAAGCAGCACAACAGTGTGAATGATTGGTGGGCCTTTCCCCTGATTAGCTCCTCTCCACGTTTAGGAGAGTCCTCTTTTCCAGGCCAGAATGGTTTAGGTACCCTTGCTGTACCCTTTCATGACTCTCATACTTTCCTCACCGGGCTCTCCTCACAACTGTCATCTACAGCTAATTGTGTGGTATATTAGTCTGCCAGGGTTACTGTAAGAAAACACTAAGGATTGGGTGCCTTATACAGACTGGGTGTGATTTTCTCACAGTGCTGGAGACTAGAAGTCTAAGATCAAGGTGGTGGCAGGTTTGGTTTCTCCTGAGGCATTTATTATTTATTTATTTATTTATTTATTTATTTATTTATTTATTTATTTATTTATTTTGGCTTTCAGATAGTCTTTCCTTTATGCAAACACAATCTTGGTGTCTGTGTCCAAATTTCCTCTTCTTTTTTTTTTTTTTTTTTTTTTTTGAGACGGAGTCTCGCTCTGTCGCCCAGGCTGGAGTGCAGTGGCACAATCTCTGCTTACTGCAAGCTCCGCTGCCTCCCAGGTTAATGCCATTCTCCCACCTCAGCCTCCCTAGAAGCTGGGACTACAGGCGCCCGCCACCACGCCCCGCTAATTTTTTTGTATTTTCAGCAGAGACGGGGTTTCACCGTGTTCGCCAGGATGGTCTGGATCTCCTGACCTCGTGATCCGTCTGCCTCGGCCTCCCAAAGTGCTGGGATTACAGGCAGGCATGAGCCACCGCGCCCGGCCAGGGTCTTGTTTTAATCACCTCTTTAAAGGCTCTGCCTCCAAATACACTCACATTCTGAGGCACTGGGAGTTGGAACTTCAACATATGAATTTTGGGGGATGCAATGAGGCTTGTGATTAACCTCTACTGTTTCCACTTGTTAAACTTTATAACAACAGGGACTTTGTCTCGTTCATATGTCAGGACCTTTACCGTTGCTGCTGTCTTCGGAGCACACTACCTCCAACTCTTCATACAACAGGTTTTTCTCAACTTTCAAGCCTTAGCACCACCATCTGACAAGGGCCGTTCCAGCCCACCTTGTCTAAAGTAACCCTAAACGTTACTCTAGGGGTCACAACACTGTTTCCTCTATTTCACGGCAGTCAACACTTACTTATGTCCAGAATATCAGCTTCAGGAAAGATGAGGATAGGTGTTTTTACACGCTATTATACCCCGGCATCTCACACACAGTCACAAGTGAATGAGATGCTGTAGCACTTAGTACATTACAATGATTTTATTTATTCGTGGGAAAACCTAAAGGGCTTTTAACATCCAAATTGGTGTTTGAATTTCAGCTCTAACATGGATTAGCTGTGTGAATTCCACCACATCCCTTACCCGCTCTGTGTCTCAGAATCCCTAACAACACGATGACAACACCTTCTTTCCGGTTCTTATGGAGATTAAGTGAACTAATTACCTATAAGGTGACCAGGTCAAGAATCTGACATAGAACCCATGCTATCAGCTGAGATGCTATTAACTTGAGGGTGTTCCAAAGCATCGGAACCGGGGATGATTTTTGAAAACGTGTTTAATTGGTACCCAGAGCATTAAACACTAGGGTATGAATGCTACCCTATTTTCAGTGGTTTTTAAAATTCTTTTTTGTTTTGTTTTTGAAACAAAGGCTCGCTCTGCAGCCCAGGCTGGAGTCCAGTGGCGGGATCTCAGCTCACTGCAGCCTCGACCTCCCGGGTTCCAGTGATTCTCCAGCCTCAGCCTCCCAAGTAGTGGAGACCACAGGTCCGTGCCACCACACCCACCTTTTTTTTTTTTTTTTTTTTTTTTGGTAGAGATGGGGTGTCGCCACGTTGCCCAGGCTGGTCTTTTCAATTCTTTAGATCAACACCAGGCCTTCTTCTCATTCACGTGTCTTTGGCACCCATCTCTGCCTCCATCCCTTGCAGTTTCTTGAGATTCTTCTGTTTAGCAGAGATCAGTCGGCCAGACACGCACCGGCAGCGGCCCGGGGATGAAGCCAGCCCGCCTGGGGTGGCCCCCGCCACGCTCCCCGGGACTCAGGAAAGCAGCAACTCGTAGGGTCCTGGTGAAGCGCAAACGACCTGGCCCCTGCGAAGGGACCCAGAACACAGGAAGCCCGCCATCCACGTTATGAAAACAATACACGTGGGTAACAAGACCCAGGCGGGTGGCAGGCGTGACGCAAACCTCTGAGGCTGGTGAGGACTACTGAGTCTGAAGGGAGTCTCTGAGGAAGGGAGTCCCTGAGGGAGGATGGGCCCCCGACGAGGCCAGGCCGACGTCCCGGGAAGGCGGCCCACGGCTCGGGGAAGCCAGGCTCTGGGTCCTCCTCTGACTTTGGCCTTTTTGGGATCTGCCGCGCTCATCCCCGCGCCACCGCCCGGCGCGCTTACCCCTGCCTCTCAGTCAGTAGAGCGCCCGCTGAGGGGCCGCGCCCGCGCGCGACACGCAGGGGTGGGGCCGCGGGGCGGGGCGGGGCGGTGCGCGATACGAGAGAGACGCAGCTACGCACGCGGCTCTGCGCATGTGCGGTGAGGCTCTCGGCCGGAGTGCGGCGCTGGGCGGAAGCCACCATGGCGGCCGAGCGGAAGACAAAGTTGTCCAAGAATCTGCTGCGCATGAAGGTGCGGGGACACTGAGAGAGCCATGCCGGGCGGTAGGGGTACTCGGTCCTTCCGACCTGGCCAGGGCCGAGGCGGCGGGCGAACGAGGGACACCAGAGGGGCCTCAGAGGGCTTCCAGCTCTCGTGCTCATTCATTCACTTAGCGCCTGCTCTGCACTGTTTACTGGGAACCAGGTTACGAATTAGGCCGACTCTCAGGAGGCCCACGGGCGGATGGGAGCTCGCATACACAGAAGCAAGCAGTCAGGGTACAGCTTACCAAGTGCAGTGAGGGTAGAAGCGCTGGAGCCCTGGGAACTCACCGAGCTTCTCGCGGGGTAGTGGTCCCTTTAGGTTCCTGGGAGGGTGGGAGGCACAGCGTCCTAAACTAGGAGAAACTTGAGTTCAAAAGTCCGAGAGGCAAGAAAGAAAAAGAAAACCATGGAGATTTCCAAGAATTAGAGGTAATTCAGTATGTCTGGAAGGCAAGTACTAAGAAATGGGGTTGCCGAGTAGGCAGTGGTCACAACGTGCAGGGAATTTGAGGCCAGATTAAGGATATTTTCCTTTATTTTGTGAGCAATGGAAAGCTATTGACACGGGGAACAGTATTTAAAAAAAGCAACTATTTATAGTACTAGACAATGTTTTAAGTGGTTTGCGTATATTAACCTGTGCAATTCACATAATGACACTTTGAGGTGACAACAGGCAATAACTCTCTTTTTACAGTTAAGGCAACTGAAACAGAAATAAGTAACTTACTCAAAGTCACACAGCTAATAAGTAGTGTAGACAGGATGGGAATTCAGGCAGTCTTGCTCCAGAACCCTGGCTCTTGTGTTACTTACTCTGTGATGCCTGTCACTGAGCACTGCTTATAGAGGGTAGCAAACTGTTACATGTCATATTTAAAGAAGTCGAATTTCCAAAAAGAAGGAAGGAAGCATTCATAATGTTTTGAAAGATTGGAGAGAGAGGCCATTCGCAGTGGTTCATGCCTGTAATCCCAGCACTTTGAGGGGCTGAGGTAGACAAATCGCTTAAGCCCAGGTATTTTGAGACCAGCCTGTGCAACATGGTGAAACCTCATCTCTACAAAAAATACAAAGTTTTTGTCAGGCCTTGTGGCACGCACCTGTAGTCCCAGCTTTTTGGGAGGCTGAAGTGGGAGGATCACTTGAGCCTGGGAGATCGAGGCTGCAGAGAGCTGAGATGGTGCCACTGCACTCCAGCCTGGGTGACAGAGGGAGACCCTGTGTCAAAAAAAAAAAAAAAAGAGTAAGCATTATATGGGCAAGATTTGAATGGAGTTGAGCTAGGATGGAATTAGGAATGAATGGGTGAATGTGGATGCAGGACAAATTACATCATTACTTAGAGTTTGTCAAGCACTTTCATGCATATTAGGAAAATTTGAATCTTTACTGAACAGAATTTGCTTTTGATTTTATGATTTGTGATAACATTAATTTCAGAGAAGTGGAGTGAACTGGCCAAGCAGATATTGAAAAGATTTTAGCAGTTTTAGCTCTTGGAATAAGCCAGATGATGTACTGGGTGACTCAGGCTCAAACTAAATATCTGAGTTGCAACTAAGAAGGAAGAAATTAACTTAAAACAAGTGTCCACCCCCACCAAATGGGGAAACGCAACTGGACATTGGAAGCAAAGGAGAAGGAAAAAGATCGCCCAGATTCTGTATTTGGTTTAGCAATTTTGGTCATTGATAAGAAAAAACTTACTGGCAAGATAGCAGGAGACACTGTCTATACCGATAGAAAAGAGTATACTGTGAGAAGGCATAGAACAGCTGCACTTAGGGTGCCTTAACCAGAGCTAAGTCCTATATAACATGGGTCCCCAACCACTAGGCCACAGACCAGCACCAGTCCATGACCTGTTAGGAACGGGCTGCACGACAGGAGGCGAGCAGCAGGCAGCAAGCGAGTGAAGCTTCATCTGTATTTACAGCTGCTCCCCATAGCTCGCATTACCACCTGAGCTCCGCCTCCTGCCAGATCAGTGGCAAAATCCTAGATTCTCCTAGGATCAAAAACCCTACTGTGAACTGCACATATGAAGGATCTACCTTACGCTCTACTTATGAGAATCTAATGCCTGATGATCTGTCATTGTCTCCCATCACACGCAAATGGGACTGTCTAGTTTCAGGAAAACAAGCTCAGGGCTTCCACTGATTCTACATTATGGTGAGTTGTATAATTATTTCATTACATATTATAATAATAGAAACAAAGTGCACAATAAATGTAATGCACTTGAATCATCCCTAAACCGTCTACCCCTCCCCTCTCCACCACCCATGGAAAAATTTGTCTTCCAGGAAACCCATCCCTGGGGACCACTTTTTAGGGCAAGTGTAAGAGGGTTGAGGATTTAATCCTGACTCACTTGAATGCCTCTGACTTGGTCAGCCATTGCAGGATGATCCCGACGGGAAGCAGAAAAAGAAGGATGTGGATGGAAGGTCTTCCAGTATGGAATGGTTGTAGAAAGGGTGCTTATTTGTGATTTTAGTACTGTTAGACTTTTAGAACAGGGCTTGGCAAACTTTCTGCAAAGGACCATATAGTAAATATTTTGGGCTTATGAGCCAGACAGTCTCTGTTACAACTACTCAGCTCTGCCAGTGTTGTTCAGGACAGAATGACCATGGCTGTATTGACAACAACAGACATCTAGCCTGAGGACCATATTGTGCTATTTCCTGCTGTGAGTCCTCACTGGTTTTGGAGTGTGTTCTGAAATGCCCTAGAGGAGGAGAATCGAACTTCTACCTAAGTCTGGAGGTGCTTGATTCATATTCACAGGGAGTTCTATCCTTTCTGTGTGTACGGAACATATGTATATGGCTGTTTTGTATACCAAAGGAATAGGTACATGACTAAAATAGGAGAAATAAGGGCAGTTGGGCAGTGTTGATGAGTTTTACCACGAGGCATATTAGTGATGAAATGAGGTATATGCATTTTTAAAAAACCATCCCAGAAAGAGAGTCTGGAAAAATAAGACAGGTCTAGGTTCATTTACATTCTGAGAACCTTCACGGAGTGAGCGCTTGTGTACCAAGGGTGCCACCTAAGTACCAGTGATACAAGATGAACAAGAGTCATGGTCTCTTCAGAATCATAGTCTTGGGAGACACTAAAGCAGCACGATGGTGAACAATAATCCGGTGTTTATCAGGCTGTCTTGGGAAGGTGCTTCTTTATAGGAGCAGGCCTGGGAAGAGCCAAGCCAAATGCCAGCCAGGGAAGTCTTACCAAAGGACACATGCTGTGGGCCTAAAAGAGTAAATATTTTGCCAGACAGAAAATGGAAACATGTTGTTAAGTCGCAAAGGCAAAAGGACCAGGAAGTATAGTGTGCACATTCCAGTAACTGCAGTTCTTTCCTGGGGTGAGGATATAGGCACAGGTAAAATGGATGAGGACTGCAAAACACTAGTCTGCAAACTTGTTTTCTTTTACTTTTTATTTAAAATAGTGATAGATTCACAGGAAGTTGCAAAAAGTATACAGGGATATCCCGTGCATCCTTCATGCCACCTCCCCCAGCGGCAACATTTTATAACACTAGAATACAATGAAGAGCCAGGACATTGACAGCGAGCTTACTCAGATTTCACCATTTTACATGCACTCACTTTGTGTGGACAGTTGCTGGGTCCTATGGTAAGTGTATGTTTAGTTTGCTAAGAAACTGCCACGCTGTTTTCCACCGTGGCTGTACCATTTACTTTCCCACCAACAATGTTTGAGTGATCAGTTTCTTCACACTCTCATCAGTGCTTGATGTTATCACAGTCATGTGTTACTTAACAACAGGGATACATTCTGAAACATGCATTGTTAGGTGATTTCATCATTGTGAGAGCATCATAGAGTTCACCTACACAAACCTGGATGGGGTAGCCTACCACACACCTAGGCTATATGGTACAGCCTGATGTTCGTAGGCTACAAACCTGTATAGCAAGCTACTGTACTAAATACTGTAGGCAGTTGTAACAGTGGTATCTGTGTATCTAAACATATCTAGATATAGAAAAGTTACAGTAAAAGTGCAGTATTATAATCTTATGGGACCACCATTATATATGGGTTCCATCGTTGACCAAACATCATTTTGCAGCACATGACTATTTTATTCATGAACATTCTTAAGGTTTTTTTCATTTAACTTAGTAGTCATTGTTAAAGCCCTTATGCCTAAACAGGCTTATGTTTGGAAGAGCTGGAATAGAAGGAGAAGAATACAGGACCTGGGTCGGGCGCAGTGGCTCACGCCTGTAATCCCAGCACTTTGAGAGGCCGAGGCAGGTGGATCACAAGGTCAGGAGTTCGAGACCAGCCTGGCCAATACGGTGAAATCCCCGTCTCTACTAAAAATATAAAAATTAGCTGGGCATTGTGGCAGGGCGTGTAATCCCCGCTACTCGGGAAGCTGAGGCAGGAGAATCACTTGAACCTAGGAGGTGGAGGTTGCAGTGAGCCGAGATCATGCCACTACACTCCAGCCTGGGCGACAGAGCAAGACTCTGTCTCGAAAAAAAAGAAATATGGGACCTGAATAAGGGAAAGAAATGGGGATACACAGAAACCAGTGGAACCTGAAACCTAACTGCTAGGAGGCTCCTGGGTGTTTTCACATTTTATTTTCTCCAGTGTTGATATTTTATCATTTTGCTGTGTTTACCCTCTTAAGTTTGTTTACTTATTCCCTGAAGAAATACAGGTATTCATGCTAGTGAGAGACTGGCAGCAGCGTTGTTACTTACTGCCATATTTTGAGTCAAGTGTCTGCAGATTTGATAATAAGAGCAGCTGAAGAGTTTAGCAGCATTTCAGAGGAAAAGTAAAAATGAAGAGCAGACTTATAGATGTACCTTTGCTTCTGTCTACATTTATTGGGCTCTTACTGTGCTTCAGTCATCCTGTTGGGACAGATGAAGGAGATGACCCTGACACCCAGTCCTTAAGGTCTCCAGAAGAGATAGATGCTCGAAAATTAAGATGTGGTGAGTCTATTGGAGGAGCCATGGAAGCATTTAGGAGAGAGGCACTGATTTTACTGGCACTCACAGCAGTGTAGTAGCTTTACCTATGTCAGACGGGCGAGGAGTTGGCCAGGTGAAGGAGGATAAGAAGAGCATTTCAACCCCAGATCAGCAGATGCCAAAGCCAGTGGGCTCTGTGGGTGAGCACAAGACCTTCGAATGTGATGTCTTGGCCCTTAAGTTTTTTGGAGGAAACATACATTGTGCATTTTCTCATGCCCTGACACAATCCCTCATCATTTAGTGTAAAGTTGGAAGGGTAGAGCTAAACCATTTGATCACTTGCCCCAACCCTCAATCTTGAGATGGGTTCCATAGATAAATGAGGGAGAGCACGTAGAAGAAAATTATTTGGGGTTTCCTCGGTTCTAAAATGAGAAAAGTTTCTGACATTGATTTTGTTTGTTTTCACAGTTTATGCAAAGGGGACTGGATTCGGAAACCAAGAAACAACTAGAAGAAGAAGAAAAGAAAATCATTAGTGAAGAGCACTGGTACTTGGATTTGCCAGAGCTTAAAGAAAAAGAGTAGGTTTATTCAAATTTATACTGATGATGGTTGAGGCGTTCAGAAGGAAACTCCTGGTAAATTTAACTCATCCTTGCAGTGACATAAAGCCCATGAAATAGTTTCTGTTCAGTTTATTGAGTTAGCGGCACAACTAAAAAATATTAAACCTATAAAAGTTGTACATGGATTTATACATTTTTACTACTCCCCCTCCCAGCCACTGTTTATCACATTGTCCTTTTTTACGTTGAATAAAGGAACCTAGCCCACATATCTCTGATAGTAATGGCAGACCTTTTAGGGAAGCTGTAATGTTCTCTCTGTCACCTTAAGTTCTAAAGATTAGGTGTGTACTTCAGACCTCTCCAGTTTTGCTTCAATTACAGAGTTCATTAGGTTGAGCATTTCAAGGCAGGTCAGGAGTTTTTGTTTCTTTGTTAAAATTGTTACTACTTGTAATACCATCCATTTTAACTAACATTTACTGAATCTATAGTGTGTACCAGGAACTGGGCTAAACACTTGACATCCTTAGTTATTGAATCTTCATAGCAAACTTAGGAGCTGCCTCCTATCATTCTGTCCACTTTGTAGTTGAGGAACTGAGCTTAAGGGAGGGTGACTTGCCCAGGTTCACCCAGCTAGTCAGTGCTGAAGCTGGAGTAGACGTTTTCTGGCCCCAAGCTTGGCTGGTGCCTGATCAACAATTTTGAATGAAGGGGTGATGGATTTATTTCATCCGTTAATTTAGCTGAATCCTTCTGGAAGCTATTTTTCATTTTTCCCTGATACTTTCCTCACCTTTAGTAAGCTCTGTGGTACGGTAGTTTTATTTAAACTTTGGTCAAATGACTGAAGATGCTGCTTACTATCTTGAGGCACATTTATGTCTTTCCATCCTGTACCTGATGTTTGGGCTTTGATTTGGAATGTTATATTCCCTTGTTCATTTGGCTGAGCTCTGGATCTTGTTTGAAGGTTAGATACCCTTCTCTAAAGGTAGAAAGTATGTCCCACCAGGAGGGATGGGGGGAAGGTACTTTTTTTCTCTACTTCTTGGAGGAAGCAAGTTGTTGGTGAGGAGGGAGAAGATAATGCCAGACAGGGTCACGGGGAGGAAGGGACCTTTGCTGCTGAGGAGCTATAATTTAATTTTATGTGTTAACTCAACTTGCCAAAGTGTTCCTTCCAGTTGTTTATTAAAAGAGCAGGACTGTTTCTATCTTGTTTCCAGTATTTTTCCCCCCAATACGGCATATTGTTCCCAGAAAATGACCTTTACATTTCTTTCTGGGACGGTAAATAATAATTGTTTGCCATTACTCAGCATCCTGTTTGTGTATAGGTGTGCATATCAGCTCAGGATGTTGGCAGAAAAAGGTGACACTCTCAGACTGAGGAGAGACTATCAAGGTGTGGGTGGGGCAGAGGGGAGCCCCTCGGGACAGTGCAGTACCTCCTAGCATGTGTAGTGGGAGTGATTACCACCTGAGCTTGCAGAGTCAAGGGGTGGGTGGGGAACGGCTGCTACCGAATCTGGAGATAAGCTGTGTAGAGAGAGCACCTTACAGGAGCTGCTACCTCCATTCACGGGTACAGCCAGCCCAAGGTCATCCTAGCAAGGGAGCCAGGTACCTGGCAGCAAAGGAGCCCTTCCGTGCATTACATTCAAGTCAGCCTCCCAGGCCAGAGAACAGGGCTAAAGATGAGAAGTAAGTCTGGAGGGGTAAATGGATGACATATCCTTGATTTATGTGTTGTATTGTAGTTGTTGTTGTTTTTAACACTCTGAATAGGGAGATCATGGAATGGATTGGTTGATTAAGCACATGGGCTCTGAAGTCAGGCAGACCTGGGTTTGATGCCCAGCTCCGCCACTTGTTTACTTGTCACCTTGGGTGAGTTACTTAACCTGTTTTGTGTCATTTGTATATTGGGTATGATGATAGATAGTACCTGTCCAGTGCATTCCGAGAAGTAGATGAGGTAATATATGTAAAACAGTCACCATAGCGCCAGGCATAAAGCACAGTGATTGTCGCCATTGTGTGTATTTCCTTATACCTCAGTATATGAAGTACGCCCATTCCTTTCTACTCTCTTATGTTTGTGCATCCTTTTTTTTTTGCTAGTGTTATCTGAACTATTCTGTGAAGTTGGAGATTGCATGTGTCTATGCTCTGAAAGTCTCGAGTTTCCCATTTTTAATGTCAGCCGTATCGGTTTGTAATTCAATGAAGATAATTAGGGCTATTCAGTGTTAACACTGCCTCACAGAGGACACCTTTAGCCGGTGGCTAGGCTGTGTAGGGGAATGATGATCTAGCTGCTGTGCCTCAACTTGGAGCAACTGAAGGACTTTGCTGACTCCAGAGCTCTATGTGGCTGAGGCTTTAGTGTAGCCACATTGCACATCATCTTCTCCCTCTGCCCAATCCTCCTGTCTGTTTTCCTAAAAGGGCATCTGCTGAACAACACTGCCTGCTAAGTTTTCTGCATATAACTCTGTCTCAGAGTCTGTTTGCAGGGAACCCGATATGGTGTGAATTCCTAGGAGTGAAATTTACCAGATCAAAGATTTTGCTGTGTATTGCCATGTTGTTTTTCCCCCAAGGATATGGTCCAGTAAGAGTGTGCAGGTATAGGCGGTTTAATTACTCCTTTGCCGTAGCAAGTTGTTTGAAGAAGTATTTTTGACTATTGTGCATCTTATGCTTGTATTTTGTGGCGTATTTGAATTCGGAAGCTATAGGGACCTGAAACTAACAAGTTAACCTGCCACACTTCCGCTGATGCTGGTGGAAGATACGAGCCTTCTAGGTCTGAGATGTAGGGGAGGGACAATATCCTTTCCTTCCAACCGTTTGAAATTCATTAGTTGGGGTCCCTGTAACAAAAGACAGATTAACAAGAGAAAGGTGTACACTTTTATTTCACAAAAGTTTTCGGTGACACAGGAGCCTTCATAAGAACATGAAGACTGAAGAATTGGTTGAACCTGAGTGTTTTTGTGTTAGGTTTGCTGAAGAGTGGAAAGTTGTGAAGAAATGTGATAAGACCAAGGGGTATGAGTGAAGAGCAATAAACCAGGAGAAACTTAGCAGGTCTTTTGTTCAGATTCCCCTCTGTGTCCCTTATTCTGAGATAAGGATGTTGCTTTCCTCTGAGTGTAGGGAGGGCACCTCTCATGTGAGTTTTATGACCTGCTTCAGGGGACGGTCAGAAAATCCTACCTGCACGTCATTTTTCAGATTCCTTCAGCATAAAATTTTCAGTATGCCAAGATGCCATATTTTGGGGGTAGCGTGTCCTGAACACCATCAGAGACAAAGGACTTACTGCAGAGCAAGCAGCACAAGCATCAGGTTTGCATCATTTCTCTTTTGTCCCCAAGCCCTATGAGGGATGGCATGAAGTGGCCCAGGTGGATGCTGTGCATCCAGTGGATTTGCATCATAGCTGAGATCTCCTATGCCTAGAAAACTGGAACCTTATGGACCACAAGCAGACTTGCCTTCGGCCCCAAGAGAAGCATCTGCATCATGCCGGACAGTAAGCAAATCTGCCCTTTTCTTTAGAGAAAGACTGTTCTTCAAGGCTGCTGCTATGCAGATATCCTTGCAAAGATAGTCCAGAACAAACAGGCAGTTAGTGCCTCACTCAAAAAATGTGCAGGAATGTGAGACCCAGTGAGAAGGGTTTTCTAACTGGAGTTTTCCATGCTATTTGTGGCTTTAAGCAAGTCCAGCTTTTTCTGAGCAGTAGTTTCTCATCTGCGAAATTTATGAAATAGATAATTTTGTGTGTTTTAGCCCTAAAATTATAGAACCTCATTAATGAAAACTGGATAATTAAAATACAAAAACGGTTAAGTTTTGAAATATTTCACTTGCTTGCCAACTCTATAATTAATTTTTCTAATTCTTAAAACCATGCATGTAGATATAAAACACCTGTGCTCCTTTTTATATTAAAGTTACGGTGTCAGTGCAAAGCCGTGGGAAAGACCTCTGAGGCACCAGCAGTCCTGCTGTGAATCCAGTCCTGGCCTCTGGAGGTTGCCTTTCTCCGGGTCCCTCATTTATCTTAAGTGAAAGCTTTGATGTGTGGTGTTTTCCTGAGAGAGGTGATTTACTTTGGAAGTGAGGAGGTCTCATCAGCTGCTCACTCTATAAGGAATAAGATTGGGCAATTGAGAAGGTATCCCAAGTTCATAGAAAAAGCTGAACAGCAAGTTCTGTGCCCAAATTTAGATTCCCTCTGGGAGAGGCATTTCTGAAGTAAGTGAGGTGCTGGCTAGACTAGAGGGCCAGTGAGAGAGGAACCAAAATCACAGTGGTTCTCAAAGTTTTGAAACTCAGAAGCTATTTGCATTTATAAAAATTATTTAGAACTCCTAGGCCGGGCACGGTGGCTCACACCTGTAATCCCAGCACTTTGGGAGGCTGAGGCAGGCAGATTACGAGGTCAGGAGATTGAGACCATCCTGGCTAACATGGTGAAACCCCGTCTCTACTAAAAATATAAAAAAAAATTAGCCAGGCTTGATGGCACATGCCTGTAGTCCCAGCTTCTGAGGAGGCTGAGGCAGGAGAATCCCTTGCATCCGGGAGGCAGAGGTTGCAGTGAGCCGAGATCACGCCACTGCACTCCAGCCTGGGCAAGAGAACGAGATTCCATCTCAAAAAAAAAAGTTACTTAGAACTCCTAGAGAGTGTTTTGTGTGGTTTATATTTGTCAATATTTACTACATAAGAAATTTTTTTAATTATTTAAATATTCATTTAAAAAACAAACTCATTACCTAACACATTTTTAATGAAAAATAACTTTTTTAAGACAAAATATTTAATGAGAAGAGTGGCACTGTTTTCTATTTTTGCAAATCTCTTTAACATTCTGGCATAATAGAAGACAGCTGGACTCTGAACGCCTGCAGTCAGCCTGTTAAAGCATGTTGTTTTGGTTGAAGTATATAAAGAAAAGCCACCCTCTACACACAGGTGATACGGTTGAAAAGAGAGGAGTATTTCAGTGGCCTTTTCAGATGATTTTTTGGTACAACTCCAAAACTCAATCAGTAGTAGTTTCTTCAGAGTAAATTGCAATGTGGAATCTGAAAACACCAGTGAACTTTTCATGTCTTGGTCTGTCTTGTATTCTAAATCTTTTACCCATATATGATTTCTTAACATCATGCATCTGTCATTTGGAAAATGCGTTGTATAGATTTTCCTAGTGTTAACTCATCTTGTTATACAGTATCAAAAATCACATTCATTAGTATCACTGTTGATTTCATCAGAAAAGTCTTTTAAGTGTTGGGAAGCTGTCAAGCCCAAGATGACAGATAAAAGCTATTCGGAATTCTAACTTTCGCTTGAAAGCTTGAATTTTGTTATTGGCAATAAATAGTGTCAGTTGTTCCCCTTGAAGTGTCAGGTTCACTTTTTTTTTATTTTTATTTTTGAGACGGAGTGTCGCTCTGTCGCCCAGGCTGGAGTGCAGTGGCCGGATCTCGGCTCACTGCAAGCTCCGCCTCCCAGGTTCACGCCATTATCCTGCCTCAGCCTCCCGAGTAGCTGCGACTACGGGTGCCCGCCACCTCGCCAGCTAGTTTTTTATATTTTTTAGTAGAGACCGGGTTTCACCATATTAGCCAGGATGGTCTCGATCTCCTGACCTCGTGATCCACCCGTCTCGGCCTCTCAAAGTGCTGGGATTACAGGCTTGAGCCACTGCGCCCGGCCCACTTTATTTTCAAGAAAATGTCTGCCAAAGAACCCAAACCCACAAAACCATAGTTACAGTGTCACATTGAAAAAAGGTGTCTAATTCATCTCTCAGTTCAGTCACACAAGTGCTGTTAGATTATTTGACTATGAAGAAGTATCTTATATATATAGTTTCAATTTTGTATGCCAAATATTTTTTAAAGTAATTGAGGGCTAAGATTAATAAAAATAAATTTGTGCTGTATCATCAAGAACATCCTAATGTGAAACTGGCATTTTTCTTTGAACTGTGAGGACCTGCCAGTGAAGAATGTAACTACCAGGATAGTCTGGTATCACTGCTGCTTTCACTCATGCTAAGATTTCCTTTCACCCAGAGTTGATTTTGCACAGTCTGCAAATGTCAACATAGTAAAAGACGACATCTTAGTGTTATCATACAAGTAATTCTGACGTCCTGCTACTCTGCATTCTCTCCATTCCAGCTGCAGGGGCTTTATGTTTCTCAGGCCAGTTAGATTCCCTTCTCAGGGCCCCCACTTATGATGGGGCCCTCAGGTGTTCTTCACCTGGGCATCCTCATATCTTGCTTCCTCACTGCCTCCTGGTCCTTGCTCAGATGTCACCCCACCCAAGAGGCCTACCCAGACCAGTCTCTTAAAAGACAACGCCTCTCCTCTAGTCTGCCCTCACTATCTCCCCTTAAACCGCTGTGTGCGGGTGTGGGGGTGTGGGTGGTTGTTACATTCAGTGGAATGTACTTAAGTCTACAGCTGTATGTGTTTTGATAGTGCATGCATCTTTGTAAACCATACTACTATCAAGGAAACATTGCCGTCACCACATGAAGATCTTCATCCCTCTTTGTAGTCAGTCTCACCCCTGCTCTGACGCAAGCACTGTTATGATTTCTTAAACCATAGATTAATTTTGTCTGTTCTTGAACTTCATAAAAAAGAAATCAAGCAGTATGTGCTTAACTGTGTCAGCGAAGTGTTTTGGATGTTCATCCTTGTTTTGGAACATCAGTAATTAGTTTCTGTTGCTAAGTGGTATTTCATTTTACAGATACACCACGGTATATCTTTCATTGTTTTATTGACTGTCATTAATAGAGAAGTGTTACAACACTTTCACTAAGGAAGTATGAGAGTTCAACATTTGGAGTTAGATATCTTTTTAATTTTATTCTAGTGGCATCTCATTGTGGTTTTTAACATTTTTCTGATGACTAATAATGTTAAAGAACTCATGGTTGGATTGTTTGCAGTTTTCTGGGTTTTTTTTTTTCTTTTTTTTTTTTTTTTGAGATGGACTCTTGCTCTGTTGCCCAAGCTACAGTGTACTGGTGCAACCTCGGCTCACTGCAACCTGCCTCCCGGGTTCAAGCGATTCTCCTGTCTCAGCCTCCCGAGTAGCTGGGATTACAGGCACGCACCACCATGCCCAGCTAATTTTATTTTTAATAGAGACCATGTTGGCCAGGCTGGTCTTGAACTCCTGGTCTCAGGTTCAGGCCACCCAAAGTGCCGGGATTACAGGTATGAGCCACCACACCCAGCCTGGTTTTTTGTGCTTATGGATAAAGCTGATATGAACACTCATATTCTAGGTTTTTTTTTGTTATGTTTTCATTTCTTTTGTAACTGTGGAATTGTACTAACAGAAATTTTCAGACCACTTTCCAAAGTGTTCTATGATTTTACACTTTCACTAAGGAAGTATGAGACTCCAATATTTGGAGTTATGTATCTTTTTACTTTTAACTATTTTAATGGCATCTTACTATGGTTTTTAGTTTGCATTTTCCTGATAATGTTAAAGAACTTCTTTTTTTGGCCATTTCCATATCTACCTTTGTGAAGTGCCTTTTCAAATATTTTGGCCATTTTAAAAATTGAGAAAGTTTTGTTTCTGTTTTGTTTTTTAAAATATTTTATATCACATATTTGTTCATTCCACTATCCATCCATCAGTTTATTGTATTTTTGATGCAGTAAGAGTAAGTTGCAGACATCAATACATTTCTTTCTAAATATTACAGCATGCACATCATTAACTCAAGCTCAGTGTTTCTAGGGTTTTTTTGAGACAAAATGTACATACATCTGTACATGTAGGAGTTATGTTCTGAATACAAGTTCTTTGCCACATGTTTATATATAGTGAATATTTTCTTCTGTTAATGTTGTCTTTTGATGAGTTTTCATTAATTTTGTTTTATTAATTTTTTTCTTTTATGGTTTATTCCTTATGAGTCTTGTCTAATGAATCCTTGGCTATGCCAAGGTGGTAAGATATTTTCTGTTTTCTTCTAGAAATTTTATAGTTTTAGTGCTGACATTTTTATCCATGGTTTGCCTCTAACTTTTTTTGTACAGCATGAGGTAGAAATCAAAGGACATGTTTTTCACAGATAACCTGTGGTCCTATTAACTTTTTTTTTTTTTTTTTGAGGCAAGAGTCTCACTCTGTCACCCAGGCTGGAGTGCAGTGGTGCAATCTTGGCTCACCACAATCTCTGCCTGCTGGGTTGAAGCGATTCTCCTGCCCCAGCCTCCTGAGTAGCTGGGATTACAGGTGCCTCCCACCACACCTGTCTAATTTTTGTACTTTTATTAAAGACAGGGTTTCTCTGTGTTGGCCAGGCTGGTCTTGAACTCGTGACCTGAAGTGATCTGCCCGCCTTGGCCTTCCAAAGTGCTGGGATTACAGGCATGAGCCACCGTGCCTATTAACATTTATTGAAAAAATTTTCTTTACTTATTGCATTGTTTATCTCTAAGTACTTCATAGTTTTATTTATCATAAATAGAGTTTTTTCAAACTTGTTTGTTGTGTGTATGTGTGGGGTGGAGGGCTGTGTAGAAATTGAAGTTTGTATGTTGACTTTGTATTCTGTAATGCTAAATTGACTCACTGACAAGTAGTTTTTTGTGGATTCCTTAAAATCGTTTACATGCATAATTATGTCATCTGCAGAAAAAGAGAGTATACGTTTTATCTCCTCTTGTTGATTTGTTTCATGGCTAAGGACCCAGTACAGTATTGAATAGAAACGACAAGAGTAGTCCTTGAATTGCTTCTGATCGTAGTTGGGAAGGCCTTTACTTTTTCTCTATTACACATGAAGTGCTGTTTTCATGAATGCCCCTTGTCAGTGGTCAGAGATACTCCTTTATTTTCCTAGTTTGCTGAGGGTATTCATTATAAATGATGTTGAATTTTGTCAAATAATTTTTTATGAGAAGATCATTATTTTTATTTTGCTAATGTGTTGAAAACTGTATTGACTTTTGAATATCACAACAGCCTTGTATTTCTGACATATAGTCTACTTGGTCTTCATATGTAACATTTAAAAAAATTTTTTTTTTTTTTTTTGAGACGGAGTCTTGCTCTGTCGCCCAGGCTGGAGTGCAGTGGCCGGATCTCAGCTCACTGCAAGCTCCGCCTCCCGGGTTCACGCCATTCTCCTGTCACAGCCTCCCGAGTAGCTGGGACTACAGGCGCCCGCCACCTCGCCCGGCTAGTTTTTCATATTTTTTAGTAGAGACAGGGTTTCACAGTGTTAGCCAGGATGGTTTTGATCTCCTGACCTTGTGATCCGCCTGTCTCAGCCTCCCAAAGTGCTGGGATTCCAGGCTTGAGCCACCGCGCCCGGCCAACATTTAAAATTTTTAAATTCAGTTTGCTGACATTTTATTGATGATTTTCACATCTATATTTTTAAAAGATACTAGACTGTAGAGTTCTTGTAATGTCTTTGGTTTTGGCCATAAAATGAGTTGGAAAGTGTTCCTACCTCCTCTTCTCAGTTCTTGGTTTGTGTAAAATTGAAATTATTTCTTCCTTTAATGCTTGGTGAAATTCACCAGTGAAGCCATCTGGATCTGAAGCTTTCTCTATGAAAAGATTTTTAGTAATGAATTCCATTTATTTAATATATACAGGACTAATCCAATTTTTCACTTCAGTTTTTTTTTTTCAGTAATATATTTTTTAAAATTTTTTCCCTTATTTACATAAATTCTATCTGTTGTTTTTTTTGCAGTCTCTATTTCTTAATTCAGGCTTTCTGTTTGTTTCTTCATTGCATTCATGTTTTCATTTAAATCCTTGAATAAATTTACAATAACTGTTTTAAAGTCCATTTCTACTGATTTCATATTTCTTCAATTGTTTTTCTTCTTTCTATGAGAGGGTTACATTTTCTTGCTTCCTTGCATGTCTAGGAATTTTTTATTGTGTGCTGTACATTTATATACATTACATTGCTGACTACCTGGATTCTGTTATTTTTCTTAATAGAGTGTTGAATTTTGTTTCATTAGGCAGTTAACTTATATGCCAGTCAGCTTGTTTTTGTTAAGGTGTGTTTTGTAGCTTTTACCCTAGAGCTAAACTGTCTCTACTCCTAAGGTGTGGCCTTTCTACTAAATATCACAGAGTGTTTAGCTTGTTCTCTCCTCTCTGGCCAGGCAGAACTCAGACATTTCCTTGCTCTGTGCAAGCTCTGTTATTTCTTCAACATACAATTGCAGGGTAAATTTTTTTGCCCCAGGTATGGTAGGCTGGAAAATGGTCCCCCAAATAGTATCTAGGTTTTCATCTCTGGAACCTGTGAATGTTCCCTTACATGGCAAAATTTACCTTGCTGGTATATGAGTAAATTACAGATCTTTAGATGAGAAATTATCCTGGATTATCTGGGTGGGCCATAAATATGATCACCTTTCCTTATAACGAGGAGGTGAGGGAGGTTTGACACACAGAAGGCCTTGTAACCGTGAAAGCTTCTGGAGGGATCCCAGGCCTACCAACACCTGAATTTTGTATGGAACTGTAGGAGCATAAATTTCTGTTGCTCTAAGCCACCAATTTTGTTAGCTTAAGTTTGTTACAGCAGCCACAGGAAGTTAATGCATTGGGTATTCTCCCAGAAATCATCTCTCCAGCAGTTATTTTTCCCCCAAGTCTGAAGACTCATCCTGCACATGTGCAGCTTAATGGTCAACCAGAGATTCAAGGGAACCCAATATGCAGGTCCTGAATTCCATGCTGTAGCTCCCTTTCTGTGGTATCCTCACCCAGATATTCCAGCCACCGCCATAACCCCAAACTTCAGTTTGTGTCTTTATTTTTTTCAACTAAAGCCCCAGTTTGTCTCTTAAGCTCAGCAAGACAGGGCTTTGTGTAAGTTCCCACTCCCTGCTCCACAATCTGGAAATTGCCTCCAGGCAGAAAGCTCCGCATTCATGGGGCTCACTTCATTTGATTTTCTTCACCCAGGCATCACAGTTGTATGCTTGGACTTGATTATCTAAACATAGTCTTTTTATATTTTGTCTTGTTTTATATAGTTATGGTGCGGGAAAGCTAGTTCCATACCAATTACTCCCCTACAGCTTGGGATGGAATAACCTGCTTTATTTTCATCCATTTTGTGATATAAATGTTTCATTCATGTTAATCCATGAGAGCAGAGGCTTTTTTTTTGGAGACAAGTGTCTCACACTGTCACCCAGGCTGGAGTGCAGTGGCACAATCTCGGCTCACTGCAACCTCCACTTCCGGGATGCAAGCAGTTCTCCTGCCTCAGCCACCTGAGTAACTGGGACTCCAGGCATCCACCACTATGCCCAGCTGAGGCTCTTTTATTGGTGGCTGTTTCCGCAGTTTAATTTAATACACACGGTTTGGTTTAATAAGTGTTTGTCGAATGAGGGAATCTTTATGAGAATCAGAGCCTACTCTGGCAAACAAGCCTTAAAAGCTGCATGTTTGCTTTCCTGCCATGCTTTCGGGTTTATGGCCAGGCTGGAGATAGATATGTCACCTTAGATTTAGGGTCATGAAGTGCTGACTCAGCAGAGAAATTCCGCGGGAGACAGTAACGTCCTGGTCCAGGGGAACGCAGCCTGCCCCAGTGCCGTCAGTGGTGTCATGCTCAGCCCTGTCAGCAGCAGCAACGGTTTTCCTAGGGTCATTCTCCAGCATGATTTTGGTTTCGGTGCAACCACCTAGCGACTGTTATTTCTGCTCATCTTCCAGTTCTGCCCCTCCAGCCTTCCCGGTGATTCTGAGATGCCCAGTACAGCTGGCCCTTTGTATCGCAGATTTTGGTATCCACAAGGGGTCCTGGAACCAGTCCCCCTTGGAAACGAAGAGCCTACACTGTGTGTTCCTACAGTAAATTCCTTCTCTGCGGAAGTCATCCAGGGTCAGCCTTTGGTGTTTCTAGCTAAGAGCTCTGACTGATAACACTGTTAAAGCTGCCCAAGCCTCTGATTTCCCAGTGCTTCTCCTGGATTTGTAATAAGAATTTGGTGGGGGCCAAAATCTCAGAAGTCACCACTAAAGAACTTATCCATGTAATCAAAAAACCACCTGTTCCCCAAAAACTATTGAAATTTTTTGAAAAAAATCTGTGTATAAGTGCACCGCGCCGCTCAGACCTGTGTTCAAGAATCAACGTAAATGCAAGTATAAAAAAGACTGGAAGGAAATACTCAAATATACTAACAGTCCTTTTTAACCTCTTGGTAAGGAATTTCCAGGCAGTTTATAAACTCATACTTTATTCTGCTTTCCAAATTATGTTCCTTAAAATGTGCCACTTTGATAATTAGAAAATGGAATTCTTGAAATCCCTGAGAAGAAAATACAAAATATGCCAGAAACTTTAGTAAAATGATTTGGAGTAGTTTGTCATTGTATACTGTATGTGTATTTTTACATAGATATTATTTCCTTTCTGAAAAAGAATTAAAAAAAAATTTTGGTGAGGGGATGTAAACACAAAAGAAACTTTGCTTCAACTTTGGCAAATTCAAGTTTATTGTAGATACTTTAGATCTTTATATTATGTAGGTATTTATGCAAATTAAATGTGTTGTTTAAGAGAGGTTGTGCCTCCAGCCTGCTGCTCTTGTCTCCTAATGCCTTTGCTGACCAAATTAATCAGATTTTATTTTTAACCCTAAGTTAGAAATCTTACTGTATTTTTACTTCATTCTACTGAGAACCATAGGTTGATGTTTTTCATTCAAAGTTTTGGCTTTTGTTTGCTGTGCTTTATATACGGAGAAATGCTAATTCTATTTTCCCATTTAGGAGTTTCATAATAGAAGAGCAGAGTTTCTTACTATGTGAAGATCTTCTCTATGGAAGAATGTCATTCAGAGGATTTAATCCTGAGGTTGAGGTATTAAATATAATTGCTTCAAATTTAAAATTTTTCCAATTGAATTTTTTTCTGCTAATAATTGGGCTTAGGTGTTTCTCTACCAAGTACCATTTCTACTCATTATATAGAAAACAACAAGTCTTGAAATATCACCATAGCTATTTAAAGAAATTGCAGGCATTGCAGTCTAGTTTTGTGGTAGAGGTGAGTAGATAATTTCATATAGGGGTATACAGCCCTTGACAGTGCCACGGTAAATACTAGAATTTCAAGTTGAGTCTTTTACAGGAACTTCAAGATTTTATTCATGTGATGCTATTATGAAAAGTTATTTTCTGGCACCTATAAATGTATTTTTTCTAATGGAAAAATGTTACTTTAGAATTGTGTAGTTTGGCTTTTTAATGGACAGTTTTAATCCAAGCTTATAAGTAGATTTTTAAATGAATCCTTTTTGCCTTATAACTGAGCTATTCATTTGAATTTTCCTGCTCCAGGATAGAGAAGCAGACCTTTGTTTAACAAATATTCATTAGAACTCTGGCTCATATGTTAAAAGCCATCCTATCAGGTACTTGATGAACCAAATGGACACTTGAGATATAAATCTTTAGTTTTGTAAATATTACTCGAAGTCAGGGTTTCTCGCCCTTGGCAGTGTTGACATTTGGGGCCAGAGAATTCTTTGTGGTGGTGGCTTTCCTAAGAGGATGATGAACCACATCCCTGTCCTCTGTTCTCTACCAACTAAATATCGGCACACACACACCCCACCATCCAACCCAGTTGGGACAACCAAAAATGTTTCCAGGCATTGCCACAGGTTCCCTGGTGGGAAGAATCGTCCCCAGTTAAGAACCACTTCTCCAGGAGCCACAGTTAACTAAGCCAGTTGGCAGAGTTTATTGAAAGATTCTAGATTAGTTTTCCTTTTCTGCTTTTTTGGCAGAGTGGGAGGAGGCATGTGTGATAATTAAGGTGTTATATTAGAAGTGTTTGTTTTTAATATATACTGGTCTCACTTTGACCTGCTTTAATTAAGCTTCAGATTGAGAAGGAGAGGGGCTGCAGAGTGGGGTAAAAGGGGAAGAAAAAGGCAGGGATTATGAAGGTGTGGTGTTCAAAGAGCAGGGTTTGGATAGGCGAGCATTCCACAGTACGTCTGCTGCACTGGGAAAGGAGAGGTGCCACTGCCCGCAGAAATTGATGGGGGGCAGGGACGGGTGTTAGCAAATGGCCCTAATTACTGGATTCTGTAACACCGAATACACTCCCCCTAGGAAAAGGATTTGAACTATTGTCACTCTTTTAAGCCTTAGAAAAACTAGTTGAGACTGATTTCTCATCTTGTATTCCTTCTCCTCTTGCTATAAAGAAAAGATTACACATACAAAAAAAAAAAAAGAAAGGTCAGAGGATAATTATCACAAAAAGGTTTATGTGAAAGGGTTGAAGGAGAGACCTGTGGTGCATGGATGTTACATGGGATGCATTATCCACCCTAAAGTTTAGGAGGGTGGGGCTGAGGTGCAGATTCCCTCCATTATACAGGGCCAGCCTTCCACTTCTCCTGCCACCTCCACCCACCACCACCACCACCACCAAGAGATGCATTTAAAATTATTATTGACTACTAGTGCTTCTTCCACTTGGCTTAAAGATGGAGTGGGGGAAGTTCAGAGAAAATCTGAAAGTTTATTTCCCCCACTCACTGGAATGTGTCAGCAGTATGCCTGCTTTAAATATCAGTAACTAGTACTAAGATTTATGATCTTAAATACCCTTTAAATTCACACTAAATATAATCCAGTGAGGCTTTGAGCTGACTTTGTTAGACCATTGTGATATCAAGTATTACAGAGAGTCCCTTATCAATTTTAACTAGTTCTTTGGATTTTTTGAGTTCAGTTTCTCTGCCTTCAAAGAAGTTTGACATCAGTTCCTTTCACAAGCGTTTTCTAGCCTGAAGGTCAGCACTGGTGTATTTTTCAGAAATTGATGCTTCAGATGAATGCTAAGCACAAAGCAGAAGAAGTTGAAGATGAAACAGTGGAGCTTGATGTGTCAGATGAAGAGATGGCTAGAAGGTAACCGTCCTGCACAGCAGCTTTCTAATCTGGACCAAGCATTCATTGGCTCTCCCAGGAATGCTTCTCTTACCCCACAGTCCACGACAGCATTCAAGGGAGTCCCCCAAGTAGGAAGATGACTGTGATCAGCCTTCTCTTAATGGCCTGCAGGGGCCGCAGACCTGTCTCAGGCTGCCAGTTGAGAGCCCATTTCCAGAGCTGCTGGAAATGTGTATTTTAAAATGTACATCTCAATTTATTTAGGGTAATGCAGACACCAAAATGGCAAGGAATTCAATCACTCTCAGAGAAGTTCATACATTGTTAAATCAGATAGTTTCTTTTAATCATAGTTTTCTTTTTCTTAATCTTTTGTATTGCATATTTGGTCTGATATTCTTAACAAAGTTTGATTCCTACCTTTTTATTTGAAATTAAACGTGTGCTGTCTATCCTCTTGACAGATATGAGACCTTGGTGGGGACAATTGGGAAAAAGTTTGCCAGAAAGAGAGACCATGCCAGTTACGAAGAAGATGAAAACGGAGACATAAAACCGATTAAAACGAAGAAGATGTTCTTGAAGCCGCAGGATTAAGATGGATGCCTCGAGCCATGAACAATGGGTGCTTGGTGGAAGTCCGCAGCACATCCGGAGCGCATCCCGATAGTGTCTCTATAGTTACTAATACTGTAACGTTTACTTTGTAAGGAGATGTATCATTTTGGAACCATGCTGTTTAAAAAAACAGATGTATGGTGGATGTTGTACATCCTTTGCTTCATGGTATTCATTCATGAATTTTTAGCCCCTGATCTACAAATGTATACATTTTTACAGGGCTGCTTCCTAAAGTTTTTTTTGACCTCGGGTTTATCGTAATATAGTTCTCCAGTCACTGACCTTGAATTGACTCATATAAATTACTGCCAATGCTTAAATTGCCCTTATGTTTATATTTAAATTATTATGTCAAGCCAATTCACACATACAGTTTGGAATCAAATATTCTAAGAATTTATTATATAAATTTATCAAGAATAAATATGCCTCTCCATCCTTAAGTGTTTACATGCTCCCAGGTCATTGTCAGTTTATGGTATTATGTTGTGTTATTTAAAGCATTGAATTAATAGAAAAAATTGCTCTGTAATAAAAACCTGCTTTCACATACTTTTTATATTTTCTTGTACTTTCAAGTAACAATTTTAGTCTAATTCAGTAATATAACTTTTTTCCAAATAGTAACTTTAAAAAACAGCCATTGGTCAGAATATAGTGATGTATGAGATTGAACCATAAGAAATTGCCTTTTACAGGTCAAAAATAACCGTTAGTTTCTTATGGTAAAGCCCAATAGAATTTACCACTGACCAATGGCACCATCTCCTAGTCTGAACTCTATTCTAAATGCTAAGTATAGAAAGAAGCACATAATTAAGTGTGTATGTGTGTGTGTCTGTCTGGAAATAAGTATCTAGGACTTCTGAGAACTACTGATTTAATTTTGCTCCCAGGAAATGAATGAGGTACATGTCTCCTCTCTCCTCAAATCTCTGTGAGATTTTATTGCTCTGTGACCTCGGTTCTCTGGTGAGTTATGAGAAAAGATAGGAATTTGAAGTTAATCTGGCTTTTTTTTTTTTTTTTTTTTTTCATTGTGAATATGAGAATGATGCACCTCCCAAGTCTGGGAGGTAACGAGAAGTTCTTCCCCTGGCCTTGCTACCACAGCAATCCATGGACTTCCTACATGTCTTATGTACCTGTCTGCACAGTACAACTTCTAATTGACGGACTCATTTCACCATAAAAGAAGTCGGGTAATGGGGGCTTATGCCTCTCCAATGCACTGGTCTTCGCATATCCCCCATCACCCAGGAACAGGGCGGGCGCATAATAGGATGATGGAATGGGCTGCTGAATACTCGGTTACGGCACTAGGTGGAATACAACCCCACCTGACAAATGTAACATATGCTTTGAGTGACCACTCCATGGGACTGCTCTGGGTCAGAATGCACAGTCTGGAATCAAGCAGAGGCAGATGGCGTGGTCCCACTCATGGGTGATTTGTTTCCTGCTTCTAGCAACTCCTCGGAGACATCACCAGCACCAACCCCCCTGTACTCATTCAGACATCTGTCCAGCGCCTTGGCCACAGGGCTCCCCCACCCAACCCAGAGACACTGATATTAACAGAATAACAACTTACTGTCAGAGGTCCGAGTTTTGGCTCCTTGGGGCCCCTCCAAAGTTTCAAAAATTGAACAGTTTCCCTCTCTTCCCTCGGAGTGGCAGCTTCCTGCATGATACCTCAGTGTTTTCCTTTTGCCTCGTAAGTTCTTTCATACCCACATAACAATAATATTTAATTTTCTTTGTTAAAATAAGGGTGACTTTTAATCTCCTGACTAGATTTTAACTGTTACCGACATCCTAAAGCAATAATACCTGAAATCATGGGTTTGCTAAGCTTAAAATGCTTATTTTTCCAATCTGCATTCAAGTATATAGTGATTAAAGTTGAAATGTTTATCTGTCTACAACTTCCTGGAAGTTATCCCATGAATCCAGGAATTAGTATGCACTTTTTAAAAAACACTGCCTCGATATTTTAATGCCCTTTGACTCGGTTGGCAAGTCATCCTGTTCATCCCCTTAGTTGCCAAGTTACTGTCCTCTAGGGTAGGGCCGGAACCTTTTTTTTTTTTTTTTTTTTTTTTTGAGAGGGAGTCTCGCTCCGGCCCCCCCCCGGGCTGGAGCGCAGTGGCGTGATCTCAGCTCACTGCAAGCTCCGCCTCCCGGGTTCACGCCATTCTCCTGCCTCAGCCTCCGGAGTAGCTGGGACTACAGGCGCCAGCCACCTCGCCCGGCTAGCTTTTTGTATTTTTTTTTTTTTTAGTAGAGACGGGGTTTCAACGTGTTAGCCAGGATGGTCTCGATTTCCTGACCTCGTGATCCGCCCATCTGGGCCTCCCAAAGTGCTGGGATTACAGGCCTGAGCCACCGCGCCCGGCCAGGGCCTGTATCTTATTTCATTTGCCCAGTGCCTAGCAAGGAATATGGCCTATATTGAAGCTTTCAGTAAATATTTCTTCTGTAAGTGAATGAATGGCAGAATGATTTAGAAACCAACTGGCTCACAAAGCCTATTTAAACCATAGTACTGAACAAAGACCAAAGGAGAAAAGCAAAGGCTATCGATTCTGAGCTTGCTGTAGCAAAGGAGTCAGCCACCATTACTAGCATCTGTGCAGAGACTCAAAGGCAGGCAGAGGAATGCAAAAGATTTAAGACGCACGGAAGAGAAGGCTTAGGTGTGCTCTGATTGGACGGTTCGCATGAAGACGCTGGAGATAAGGTATCTACGTGCAGGGCACCCTGTGTGATAGGTAAGAGGTACATGTTTGACTTTCTCTAGTTGGTCGTAAGTTGAAAGCAAGGGCAAAATTAGGGAAGCTGTCAGTTATTAAGTCCTGGCCATCTGGGGCCAATTGTTACAGAAATTATTTACCTTCCAAGGTAGCAATCCGGCTTCCTGCAAGTGCGGTTTGTATAGCAATCTGGCTTCCTGCAGGTGTGGTTTATGTAGCAGGCTGGATTCCTGGGTTGCTTACTGTAAATAGGAGTTGGTTTCTTGGGCAGGTTGCTACAGGTTATGGGTCAATATTCTATTTTTATATATGGTCCGGTCATTGTATATTCGGTTTCTCAGTCCTCAGGTTTATTTGTACTCATAATATGCAATGTTTGATCATGTCTAAGAAAATGTGCACCCAACTTAATAGGAAAACGCCACCAATGGGATCAGGAATGTTTGTGGCTCTAGCCGTGAGCAGAAGTGCCTATTCTGGAGGCAAGCACTGCAGCAGTTAGCACCACAGAGACAAAGCCCACAAATCAAGGGAACTTTCACTATCCCAGATATTGGGGAAAAAAACTGAATACCACATGGATATAAAATTCAGTTTAACAGATAACCATTGTTTCACGCCGATATACTTATCCAATCACTGACATTCCCATTGGTTGATGAACTTAATCTAAGTGGGCTTTTGGGGGAAAGACAGATGATGTAGCTATAATGGTAGTTTCAAGAATACACAGATGCGTTATCATCTGAGTCCAGGGTGTCTTGGCAGCCTCTTAAAGAGAGACTGGAGTCTGACCTCCCTATAGAAATATCCTTGCATAATTAAAATTATTTGATGATTCTGTAAGTTCCTGTAGGGCCATAAGCTCTACTACACCAGGTTTACATTTTAATTTAATCGTTATGAAAGCCATTAACCCAGAATCTTACTTTGTTCAGCTGTGTTTGGGAAAAAAAATAATAATAATTTGCACAGAGAGGTCACTGCTTTTCAAACCAACAGCTCAATATTATATACCAGAGTTTCCTTCCAATATATTTTGCTTGTTTTTTGGGGTGGCTGTGTGTTTTCATTTTCCCCAGGGAAAAGATGCACTGGGTTTCAGGATACTCATGATGTAAGAGTTCCTGGACTCATTTGTGCAAAGTTGCACTGATCTCTGTAAGATACGTTTGATCTGGATGGTATCTCTTGCTCACATCTCTTTCATCAGCATTGTCTGGATGGAAGAAAACTCTGCCTGCACATGAGAGCAGGGGTGACCCTACATAATTGCAAAATTGTGGCAGGATCTAACAGGACCATTGAGGTCATGAAGATGACAATCTGCCAAATATTAGCAGACTGCATGTTACTGTGACATCCCTCCCTCCTCTCCCGATCATGGCAGGTTCTCACCTCCACCACTCTTCTCTGACTTCTGCTCTGATCCCTGTACCTGATGGATAGTTCATCGAGTATAAGTATCAAACAAACACTCTCCCTGAACCGAATCCTTCCTGCTTTTACCTCAGAGTCTCATTTAACCTCATGGGGATGGCCACAAGTCAAACATAGAGAATGACGCAAGAACAGGTCTGCAGTTCAAACCCTAGAGCAGTTTCTAGAGTCCATGAGAACAGAAAACGAGCTATGTCAGGAGGGTGAGGCACAAAGCCACACTTGGCTATCTGAGCTCCTATCAGGCATTCAGTCAACAAGTTAGCAGATAATGATGGGAACAGGACATTACCTGCAGGAAAATAAAGCAAGGTGCAAGCAGCTGCTCCGATGGATGCTCCCCAAAAGAGTAACCATTGTGACAGCCATGCGGTAGAGACCTGTCTTTAAATGTCAAGAACATTTGGGACATCATTCACTGTAATGATGATAATAATAACAACTCAGTTATAAATATTGAGTTTTGACACCAGGCCAGGCACTGAATTATGGGTGAGGGATGTAAAGTATTACCTTCATTTTACCCGTGAAGAAACAGAGGTACAGAGACATTTGGTATACCCAATGTCACACAGCTTTTAAGTGATAGAATCAGGATTTGAACCCAGATCGGCTGACTACAAAGCCTGTGCTCTCTCTGTCATGCTGTTCCCGGACCAAACCAAGGGTCGGGCTACTTATTCTCTCAGCCCTATAACGACATGCAGATGAACTGAAAGAGGATCAAGTTTTTATTTCTGTAACCAGTTACAGGGAGAAGGCCTGGAAATTATCCCCAGACCAACTCAAAATTACAAAGTTTTCCAGAGCTTATATACCTTCTAAGCTATATGCCTACATGTAAGTGTGCATTCATCTAGAGACATAAGTGATTAACTTCTTTTAATCTATAACTAAGATCTGAGTCCTGAAGCTTTTCCTCTGGAACCTCAGTAAATTTACTTAATCTACATGGGTCCAGGTGCTGGGGTGAATACCCTTGTCTCGTCTTCTGCTAAATCATGGAGGTTTGGGGAGTTTCTTTAGTCCCCAATAAAGCTTGTTTGTGGAGGCCTGGAGAGTTTCTTTGGATCCCCCAATAAAACTTACTTACGCCTAAACGGGTCCCGTTAAGAATTCCTTCGTTATCCTGTCATGCTTCAAGGCCCAGGAAAGGCCCAGGCAAAGCTCTTGATGGGATTTTGTGACAGTCCACCCTTTGCAGAAAGGCACGGGCTCTCTCAGCTTTGATATTTAACGGAACCACTCTGAAACCATTGTTATGGAGGTCTGCGTTCGTAAGACCTGGCCTGCCGCAGTGTGGTGAAGAAAGCAAAAGAAAGTAACTGGGAAACAGGTATAAAAGCTAGCCCCATAAAACTGTTTTTTGTTTGTTTGTTGTTTGTTTTTTCCAAACAGAATCTTTCAGAATCCTATTGTTCTGGCAGGTATTTTTTAATATTTCCTTCTTACAAATTCCTTTTTATAGATGATATGCATTAAATTGACATTAACAATCAATCTTAACAAGGGATTGTTTTTATAAATAGGATCTCCTTAATATTAGTGATCCCATATTAAGAAAGATTGCACACGTGAACCAATGGTAACCAAAAATAATTTGAAAAGCAATTATTTAGTGAGAGCTCACTTGGAATATAACTGTATGTCATCATGTATTTAAGTCATATTCTACGAAATATCCTATTTGAAAGCAAGGACATCCTTTGGTTCCAACCCCAAGTTACTCATGCAGTACTTTGTAAAAAGGAGGTGTTGGCTGGGTGCGGCACCTGTAATCCCAACACTTTGGGAGGCCAAGGTGGGCAGATCACTTGAGGTCAGGAGTTCAAGATCAGCCTGGCCAACATGGCGAAACCCTGTCTCTGTTAAAAAAGCAAAAATTAGCCAGAGCAATATTCCATCACGCACACACACACAAAAAGTATGTGTTTAATAGATAATAGTGAATTGAATGAAAATATCTGTCTATTTACCCAACCTCACAGGTTCTATTTACCCAACCTCACAGGTTGAATACTCAACCTGTGAATTCATTTAACAAATATTGGACTCCTCAGAAGTTTTTCATGTTTCACTGTTTTCCAAGGTAATCCTGTCTGACAGCATATATTCACAAACTCAACCTCTTCAGTTGTTCAAGGTTCAAGAGTAATGGAGTAGAATTTCAGTATTTCCCCCAGAGACCAGCTTTATGAAATTCGTACTTTGGTATGTACTGCTCCCCTCTGGTTGAATCCTGGCACCAGACTCGATTCCCTTCTCTCACGCAGAAGGTGCGAGGCAGTTGAGGTGGTTTCTTCCCAGAAATTAACTCTAGAGTTCGTTTCGTCTGGTAAGGTCTAGCTAAGGAAATTTCCAGGCAGAATGTTAAACGTGACAGATAGCTTTCTCTGGTTTCCTATGGTAAAATACAAGATAGAAAGGAACTGTTTCATTTTTTTAGCAGAATTGCAAGAAATGTTGAGGCCCCAAGGTGGTCTTTCTATACTAGCAATCAGAAAGTTTTCAAAGTCAGAAAATTCAAAGATCAAATCCAGCACGTTGTCAGCAAAATTTGGTCTAAGGATAAATATTGAGGTAAATCCTCAAATGAAGATGCAACTGTTAAAGCATTTTTTGAGATGTCAGAAAGATTTAAGAATGTGCTTCCTAGACCCTCCTTGCTATGTAAAAGAGACTTCATGAATCTTAAGGGCATTGTCATTAATTTGGTGGGTAGTTTGTTATGCAGCGATACATAAGTAAAACACCAACTTTTAAATGTTTGCCAATCTTGTGTATACAACGTGTAGCATCTCAGTGTTACTTCATTTGCATTTATCTGACACTAATACGCTTGAGAAGCTTTACATTAATCCCTGTGAATTTCCCCCACACCCAGAATTGAATGACAAAGTTTGAAGGGGAAAAAAATTTCTCTGAATTAGCCAGGATAATTCAGAGAAATAATAATAAATCAACAACAGGGGATAAACTATAGTGCAGATACTGGTGAAGAGAAATTTCAAGGGAAGAAAATAATTCCAGAATATTAGGTTGCCCACCTGGCACTGGTGTACCTTATAGAAGATAGTGGCAACATTGTACCTGCTTTCAAGAGAACACTTGTTCAACGGATTATGGCCTCTATGCCCTTGATTCTAGGAAAATTGGTCTCTGGATTGTTTGAAAGTACAGCTCAAAATGGCCAAATGCACAAGTCTAAGGTTGCTTCTCTCACCACCAGCAAAAGTGGCAGCAGTACCTGAGAGACTCCAACAGAAATCTAACAGGAAACCACAGGATCTTAAGTTTCACTGGTTAAAGGAAATGAGGTTGAAATCTAGCCTCATGATGAGAGAGGGGTATTAAGGCTGGGGATGGCAGTGGGCTTGAAACACCTGGGCAACATGGTGAAACCCCATCTTTACAAAAAATACCAAAAAGTTAGCTAGGCATGGTGGTGCGCACCTGTAGTCCCAGCTACCCAGGAGGCTGAGGTGAGCCTGGGGAGGTCGAGGCTACAGTGAGCCGTGATTGAGCCACTGCACTCCAACCTGGGCAAGAATAACACCCTGTCTCAAAACAAACAAACAAAAAAAACAAACAAACAAAACATAACATAACATAACAAACAAACAAATAAAAAACATCCTCCAGCACTCGTGGATTAACAGCTAATCATTTTTAAATCTGAAATTGAATATTTCCAATATTTATGCCTTGGAGCAGTAGAGCTAAACTAAGAAATGCCAGTGCTTACTTAGCTTCACAGATAAAGAGATTACAAAGAAAAAAGAGAAAGCCACTACATATATACCAATAATTTCAAATGTGGGAGGAAGTAATAATTATGAAACTAGTAAGAGCTCTCTCTCAAATATGAATTATGCATATTGGAAACTCATTGGTTTTAATACATAAAGTGCTAGAATTGGTAGTCTTATTCCAAAAATTCTAATTCGTATTAAATTAATTCTTAGAATAAAAATTCAAATACAAACTAACTCATTTTCCATTTCCTTGATGAAGAGTATTTTTATTCTTAAAAAGAAAAAAGAGAAAAAGAGAAAGAAAAGGAAGAGAGGAGGAAGGATGGAAAGTTTTTTCTTCATTGAAAAGGAGCCAAGGAAGAGATGGGCTTCAAGCTGAAGATTTTAACAGTAACCCTTTTAAAATATTGGAAGCCTGGCACAGTGGCTCACACCTGTAATCCCAGCACTTTGGGAGGCCGAGGCAGGTGGGTCGCCTGAGGCTGGGAGTTTGAGACCAGACTGACCAACATGGAGAAACCCCATTTCTACTGAAAATACAAAATTAGCTGGGCGTGGTGGTGCATGCCTGTAATCCCAGCTACTTGGGAGGCTGAGGTAGGAGAATCACTTGAACCTGGGAGGCGGAGATTGTGGGGAACTGAGATTGCGCCATTGCACTATAGCCTGGGCAACAAGAGCGAAACTCCATCTCAAAAAAGAAATAAAAATAAATAATAAATAATAAAATAAAAATATCGGGACCAAATCTTTACCTTATAGGTCTCTTTTATGTTAAAGCTCTGTCAACTGGCAAAACAAATTAATGTTGTTTTTTGTCAGCGTTTAAGTATTTATTTGCATGCAATAAGATACACCCATTTTAAGTCCAAGGTTTAATGAGTTTTGACAAATGCATTCACCTGTGTAGCTATTCCCATAATCAAGACATAGAATGTTCCCATAATCCCTGGATTTCCCTCTTGCCTCTCTGTTGCCAATTCCAGACCCTCTATCCTAGGAACCCACTGATCTGTTTCTATCATATTATATTAGCTTTGCCTATTCTAAAATTTCACATAAATGAAATCTTACAGTATGTTGTTTTTCTAACTGGCTTCTTTTACTCAGCCTGATGTTTTCCTATTTATCCATGTTGTTGCATGTTTCTGGAGTTTTACTCCTTTTATTGCTGATTAGTATTCTATACCACCACTGTACAAAATGTATTTTGTCCATTTATCAGTTGATGGTCATTTGGTTGTTTCCAGTTTCCCTCTATTAAAAATAAAATGGTATAAACATCTGTATGTAAGTGCTATTTTCATTTATCTTGGATTAGTATCTAGAAGTGCAATTGTTGGATCTTATGATGTGTACTTATTTGTATAAGAAACAAACTTTTCCAAAGTGAGTATGCCCTCCTAGACTCCCATCCTCAACATATGAGAGTTCTGCTTGCTCCGCATCCTCATCAGCATTTGGTGTTGTCAGTTGTATTTGATATTAACTATTCCAGTTGTACTTCATAGTGGCTTAATTTACATTTCCCTTTTGAACAGTACTGTTGAATGAACATCTTATCCTATACTCGTTGGCTATTCTGTATCTTCTATTGTAAAGGGTCCGTTCAAATATTTGCCAATTTAAAAAAATCCAATTGTCTGCCTTCTTGTTAATTTTCAAGTTTTATTTAAATATTTTGGATAGTTAAGTTTTGTCAGACATGTATTTCCAAAAATTTTTTCCCTAGATCAAAGCTTGCCTTTTCATAATCTCAATGTTATCTCTCCAAAGGCAGAAAGTTTTAATTTGATGAAGCCTGATTTGTCAGGATTTTTTATGATGTATATTTTGTTTCTTAACTTTGCCCACCTCAAGGTTATGACAATTTTCTTCTAAAAAGTGTATAGGTTTAACTTTTACATTTATGTCTATAATTTATTTAGAGTTTATGTTTACGGTATAAGTAAAGGGCTGAGATTCCTGGTTTGGTTTGGTTTGGTTTGGTTTCCATACAAATGTTCCGTTGCTCTAGTGCTACTGGTTAAAACACCATACTTTTCCCTACTGATTATCCTTGGTACTGATTATACTGCCGTGGATTTATTTCTGCTCCATTTATCCATATGTCCATTCTTACACCAATATTTACCTATCTTGATGACTGCAGCTTTATATTAAGTCTTGAACTACAGTAGTGTATTTATTCAACTTTGTCCTTTCTTTTCAAATTTGTTTTGAGTGCTCTAGGTAATTTACAATTTCATATATGTGTGTGTATATACACACATATATATACACACATGTATATATACACACATATATACACAGAGTGATAACTTCTCATTATCACAAGGACAGCACCAAGCTATTCTTGACAGAATCTACCTCCATGACCCAAACACCCCCCACCAGGCCCAATCTCAAACATTGGAAATTACATGTCAGCATGAGATTTGGAGGGACAAACATCCAAACTGTGTCAGTGGCTGGGATTTAGAAAATCGTTAATCAATGGAGTAGGGCTTTTTCACCTTGATTCAGGGAAATTAATACCTAAATTTTTAGAAATTACCAAATTTACAAGGTTACTTCTATCTAATGTGACACTGGCACCTGAGAATCTTTGGCACTGAAATCAGAAGCATTGTTGGTTAGAAGTGAGGATGAAATCTTCTGCTGTGGTGGTGGAGGCCACAGGGATCAATAACAAGAATGGTACCAGTCTGGGATTGGATAGGCAATTGCTGGGCAGATGTCCTCACAGAAGTATTTTTGTGTAAGGTTGTGATGGCCTCTGTGCAAGATCGTGGTTTTTGCAGAGTGTTTGTGATAGTTTTGTTTTGTTTTGTTTTGTTTTTTGTTTTTTGTTTTTAATCAGGCAAGAGTGTTTGTGATAGTTTTTTCAGGGCACTTAGTCAATGAAAACCCTCCCTTCTTGACCTTTCCCAGTTCTGTCAGGATTTTCTTTTTTTTTATTTTTTGAGACAGAGTCTTGCTCTGTTGCCCAGACTGGAGTGTAGTGGCATGATCTCGGCTCACTGCAACCTCCGCCTCCTGGGTTTAAGCAATTCTCCTGCCTCAGCCTCCAGAGCAGCTGGGATTACAGGTGCACGCCACCAGGCCTGGCTAATTTTTGTATTTTTAGTAGAGAGGGGGTTTCACCACCTTGGTCAGGCTGTGCTCGAACTCCTGACCTCCTGATCCGCCTGCCTTGGCCTCCCAAAGTGCTGGGAATACAGCGTGAGCCACCACGCCCGGCAGGATTTTCTTAACTCAAGTGACTCCAATGATTCTGACAGCTTTCACATTCCCCCGTTTTTATCAAGATACTTCTTTAAAAGCATCACTGATCAATCATGTGTAGTTAGATTTTGATTGTCTCTTGGTGCTGGGATGGACCTCTCCTGGGTTGTTGGTATGGTTCCACATTGGAGGGAGTGATCGGCAGTTAGGGGTCAGTGTCAAAACCCTTTAGCCACATTTGAGCAACAGGAAAGGTTTGAAGGAAGTGATTCTCACACTAAGTCTATCTGGAGCCCACTATTAAGTTTAATTTTCTCTGTACCATAGTCTTTTGCTATCACCTCAAAGTGCTGGGCCAGCAGTATTTTTTTAAGGAGGTGCACTTCTGCAAAAGTTTAACACATAACAAATGCAAAGTTTAAAAAGAGAAAATGCAAAATTAATAGTAATATGAACATGTTGGAGTGCAGTGGCACAATCACAGCTCACTGCAGCCTTCACCTTTCCGGGCTCACCTCAGCCTCCCAGGTAGTTGGGACTACAGGTGAACACCACCACACCCAGTTAACTTTTTTGTATTTTTTGTAGAGACAGGGTTTCACCATGTTGTTCAGGCTAGAGAAGGGTGTTTTTAAGCGCTCTGCCATCCCCAGCCTTAATACCCCAGCTTTCTCTGTCTCATCATGAGGCTAGAAGATTTCAACCTCACTTTCTTTCACCAGTAAGACTTAAGATCCTGTGGTTTCCTGTTAGATTCCTGCTGGATACTCTCAGGTACTGTGCCACTTTTGCTGGTGGTGACAGAAGCAATCTCAGACTTGTGCATTTGGCCATTCTGAGCTGTATTTTTAAAAAATCCAGAGGCCAAGTTTTCTAGAATTAAGGGGATAGAGGCCATAATCCATTAAACAAGTCTTCTCATGAGAGCAGGTACAATGTTGCCACTATCTTCTATAAGGTGCACCAGTGCCAGCAGGCAACCTAACATTCTGGGGTTATTTTCTTCCCTTGAAATTTCTTTCCAGCAGTATCTGCACTATAGTTTATCCCCTATTGCTGATTTCCTATTATTTCCCTGAATTATCCTGGCTAATTCAGAGAAATATTCCCCTCCAAACTTTGTCATTCAATTATGAGAGGTGGGGGGAATTCACAGGGATTCATGTAAAGCTTCTTAAATTCATTAGTAGTCAGATAAAAGGAATGAAGGAACCTTGAGATCCTGTACCTCGTACACATAAAATTGGCAAACATTTAGAAATTGGTATTTTAGTTATGTATTGCTGCATAACACACTATCCCCCAAATTAATGACAACCTCAGGTATTCACCTAAGTAAATACCTTAAAATTAAATATATGGGTATTTTAGCAATAACTCAGAAGACTTATTCAACCAACAGTATTAAATTAGCCATATGTATGAGTTACACAAATAAATACCATTCTATCTTTCAGAGGGGCTTATAGTTTTATTTTATTTTACTTTTATTATTTTATTTTACTTTTTGAGATGGGGGTCTGTCTCTGTCACCCAGGCTGGAGTGCAGTGACTTGACCTTGGCTCACTGCAGCCTCTGCCTCTTGGGTTTAAGTGATTCTCCTGCCTCAGCCTCCTGAATAACTGGGATTACAGGCATACACTACCACGCCCGGCTAATTTTTGTATTTTTAGGAGGGACAGAGTTTCACCATGTTGGTCAGGCTGGTTTCAAACTCCTGACCTCAGGTGATCTGCCCACCTTGGCCTCCCAAAGTGCTGGGATTACAGGCATGAGCCACTGCATCCAGCCAGGGACTTATAGTTTTATAACCTTAAGACAGCTAGCAGAGACAAATATAAAACTATCTGACCAGTAAATCCAGGCAAAAATGTATGTGGACAATTTTAAAGACATTGCTATGTTTTTAATCAATAATTTAAAAACCAGCTTATTCATTAAAGATTTACTTCAGCCACATGAACTGAAAGCTATGTGGGTTAATTGCTATATATTTTTAAAATTTTTCGGAAGACTCGTTTATTTGAACCTATCTGAATAGAATTCCTTAAGGGATTTCTGGCCAACTACACCAAATTTTACCGTGTAGACACACATACAGCATAATAAATGTACATATGCATAAACACACCTAAGTGTATGTAGGTACACACACACACACACGGATCTTAGAGCCCTTTAATTTTAGAATTTTAGTCATGAAATAGTAATATAAACTCACTAGTTTGTAAAAGATAATTGAATCAAAATTTATTTCTGACAAAATGGGACAAGTTCATATGGCCAAATTTTAATTGCCCTGATAGGTAATCTAATGAAGGCTGTGAATCAAATTTTTGATCAAAGCAGCTTCCATAGCAGTTTGACCTCTTAAAAAGACATTTTTTTACCCTTTTATTCCTTCTCAGTTTCAAATGAGTTTATAGTTAAATTATTAATGTTTGTATTAATATTTTAACTAGGACTGCCTGAATTCTATAAAAAATGAAATTTCCCTGTGGCCTTGAATTTTTAGTAACAAATCTATCTTGTTAGCTCCTCTGGTTTTTTTGATCAGTCAATGCAGGTGGGGATGCAATTAAGCAGCAGGATTTTTTGCTGTTTCTGGCTCCTGTACAGCACACAAAGTAACTTTTTTTTTTTTTAATTGTAATTTTTTTATTGGAAAACAAGTATACAACTTGGAATGGATTTTGAGGCAAATTGTGCCATAAGCAGATTTTAAGTGGCTAAACAAAGTTTAAAAAGCAAGTAACAATAAAAGAAAATGTTTCTGGTACAGGACCAGCAGTACAAAAAAATAGTGTACGAGTACCTGGATAATACACCCGTTTTGCAATAGTGCAACTTTTAAGTACATATTGTTGACTGTCCATAGTCCATGCAGAGTTACAACTCCACACTTCAACAACAACATGCTGACAGTTCCTAAAGAAAACTACTTTAAAAAAGACATAACCCAGATGTTCCCTCATTTGACCAACTCCATCTAACTTTAGATGTGCAGAAGGGCTTAGATATATCCAGAGTAAGCCACATGCAACATGTTACTTGATCAATTTTCTAAAATAAGGTTTCAGGACAATGACAGTAAGATAAAGGAAGAAAACATGGAGGAATGAAGTCCTAATTACTATACATGCATATTTTTTTGACAGTAGGGAGAAATCTTTTACAGATAAGTTACAAACAAAGAAAAGGCAAATAAACAATTTTGTACAAGAAATTTAACACGTTCTATACAAGGTCTTCACTTTGCTGTCATCATTTGTACAAACTCTTCATAGTTTACTTGACCATCACCATCAATATCTGCTTCCCTGATCATTTCATCAACTTCTTCAGCTGTTAACTTCTCTCCAAGGTTTGTCATCACATGGCGAAGTTCTGCAGCACTAATATAGCCATTGCCATCCTTATCAAACACACGGAATGCTTCTCTAATTTCTTCTTCACTGTCTGTGTCTTTCCTTTTTCTTGCCATCATTGTCAGAAATTCAGGGAAGTCAATTGTGCCATTACCATCAGCATCTACTTCATTAATCATGTCCTGTAACTCTGCCTCTGTGGGATTCTGCCCCAGAGACCTCATTACAGTTCCCAATTCCTTTGTTGTTATAGTTCCATCACCATCTTTGTCAAATAGTGAAAAAGCTTCTTTGAATTCTGCAATCTGCTCTTCGGTCAGTTGGTCAGCCATGCTGCAAGCGCTGCCGGTTTCCGAGACGTGACCACACAACCCACAAAGTAACTTTTATATCAAACAGCAGTACCATGTATTATTACTGTGAGCTCAAGATTTTGACCAGTCTGATCTGAGAGCCTTTTATGAGCATTTATCCGGTTCTTTTTCTCTTAGACTATCAATCCTTCAATTAACAGTTCCATCACCCTAAGCAATTGTTAGTGAGGCAAACCCACATTTACATTTCCAAAAGGTATCTAGGTTGTTGGTTGCCATGGAGCTGTTAGAATTTGCGAAGACATTAATTTGGAATCCCTTTAAGACTTCTTAACAAAAATCGTGGCTGAAGTGAAATAAGCAGTGAGTTTTATCTCAACACCAGCAGAAAAGTCAACAGTTTCAAAGTAGGAGTGGGGAAAAAAAGAAAGAACTTGGGAGGCGGTGGCAAGTAGATGGTTTGAGCTCAGGAGTTCGAGACAAGACAGGGAATATGGTGAAATCCCATCTCCACAAAAAAATACGAAAATTAGCCAGGCATGGCTGCACACACCTGCAGTCCCATCTACTGAGGAGACTGAGGTGGGAGGATTGCTTGAGCCTGGGAGGTCAAGGCTGCAGTGATGTATGTTCATCACACCACTGTACTCCAATCTGGGTGACAAAGTAAGACCTTGTCTCAAAAAAACAAAAACAAACAAACAAAAACTTAGAAGGTTCTACATGTTAAATGTGTAGTAAGTTTCTTTTACCTCAGAGTTTCCGATTTGTGTGTGAGGGGGGTTACATAATAGGCATATATATTTATAGGCTACATAAGATATTTTGATACAGACATACAATGCATGGTAATCACATCAGGGTAGATAGAGTATCCAACACCTCAAATATTTATCCTTTCTTTGTGTTACAAACAATCCAGTTATATTCTTTTAGTTATTTTTAAATGTACAATAAATTATTCTTGACTATAGATTGTCCTGTTCTTTTCTTGACTGTAGATTATTCTTGACTAAAGATTGCCCTGTTCATTGCCCTGAGTCTTTTGTGGTTCCATATACATTTTAGGATTTTTTTTCTGTTTCTGTGAAGAATGTCATTGCCCTGTTGTACCATCAAATACTAGATCTCATTCATTCAAACCATATTCTTGCAGGCATTGACTATCCTCCTCCTACCACCACATTACACTTACCAGACTCTGATAACCATCATTGTACTCTCTATCTCCATGAGTTCGATTGTTTTAATTTGTTTAGCAGCCACAAATAAGTGAGAACATGTGAAGTCTGCCTTTCTGTGCCTGGCTTATTTCACCTAACATAATGACCTTCCAATTCTATCCATGTTGTTGCAAATGACAGAATCTGATTCTTTTCTATGGCTGAATATTACTCCATTGTGTACATGTATCGTATTGTCTTTACCCATTTGCCTGTTGATGAACACTTAGGTTGCTTCCAAATCTTAGCTATTCTGACTAGTGCTTTAATAGATATGGGACCTGTAATCCCAGCACTTTGGGAGGCCGAGACGGGCGGATCATGAGGTCAGGAGATCGAGACCATCCTGGCTAACACGGTGAAACCTCGTCTCTACTAAAATACAAAAACTAGCCGGACTAAAATACAAAAACTAGCCGGGCGAGGTGGCAGGCACCTGTAGTCCCAGCTACTCGGGAGGCTGAGGCAGGAGAATGGTGTAAATCCGGGAGGCAGAGCTTGCAATGAGCTGAGATCCAGCCACTGCACTCCAGCCCGGGTGACAGAGCGAGACTCCGCCTCAAAAAAAAAAAAAAAAAAAAAAAAAATATGGGAGTGCAGATACCTCTTTGATATACTGATTTCATTTCTTTTGCATATATACCTGGAAGTGGGATTGGTGAATCATGTAGTAGCTCTATTTTTAGTTTTTTTTTTTTTTTGAGGAATCTCCAAACTGTTCTCCATAGCAGTTGTATTAATTTACATTCCCACCAATAGTGTATGATGGTTCCCTTGTGTCCGTATCCTCACCAACATTTGTTATGGCCTGTCTTTTGGATAAAAATAATTTTAACTGGGATGAAATGATACCTCAATGTAGTTTTTATTTGCATTTCTCTGATGATCAATGAGGTTGAGTGCCTTTTATATGCCTGGTTGCCGTTTCTATAACTTCTTTTGAGAAATTTCTATTCAGATATTTTCCCCATTTTTAATCAAATTATCAGATTTTTTTCTATTGAGTTGTTTGAGCTCCTTGTAAATTCTGGTTATTAATTCCTTGTGAAATGCATAGTTTGCAAATATGTTTTTCATTCTGTGGATTGTCTTTTCACTTGTTGATTGTATTCTTCGCTATGCAGAAGCTTTTTCAATTCATGTGATTTGTCCGTTTTTCTTTGATTTCCTGTCCTTATGGGATATTGCTCAAGAAATCTTTGCCCAGTCCAATGTCTTGAAGGGTTTTTGTAAAGTTTTATTGTAGTAATTTTATAGTTTGAAGTCATGGTTTTAAGTCTTTAATCCATTTTTATTTGATTGTTGTATATGTGGGAGACAGGAGTCTAGTTTCATTCTTCTGCATGTAGGTATCCAGCTTTCCTGGCACCGTTTATTGAAGAGATTGTTTTTTCCCCAATGTATATTCTTGGCATCTTTGTCAAAAATGAGCTCACTGTAAATGTACAGATTTATTTCTGGTTTCTCTAACCTGTTCCACTGGTCTGTGTGTCTGTTTTTATGCCAGTACCATGTTGTTTTGGTTACTGTAGCTCTGTAGTATAATTTGAAGTGAGATAATATGATTACTCCAGTTTGGTTCTTTTTGCTCAGGATAACTTCGGCTATTGTGAGTCTTTTGTGGTTCCATATACATTTTAGGATTTTTTTTCTGTTTCTGTGAAGAATGTCACTGGTATTTTGATAGAGATTGCATTGAATCTGTAGATTGCTCTGAGTAGTATGGACTTTTTAACAATATTTATTCTTGCACTCCGTGAACATGGAATAACTTTCTTTTCTTATCCTCTTCAATTTCTTTCATCAATGTTTTATAATTTTAATTGTAGATATTTTTCACTTCTTTGATTTTTTTCCTATTTAATTTTATTTGTAGCTATTATAAATGAGAGTACTTTCTTGATTTGCTTTTCAGATTATTTGCTCTTCACATACAGAAATACTACTAATATTTTCTGTGAATTTTGCATCCCGTACTTCTACTGAATTTATCACTTCCAATAGTTTTTTGTGAAATATTTAGGTTTTTCCAAACACAAGATCATATCATCTGTAAACAAGAATATTTTTTTGCAATTTGGACCCCCTTTATTTCTTTCTCCTATCTGATTGCTCCAGCTGAAACTTCCAGTATTATGTTAAACAACAGTGATGAAAGTGGGCATCCTTGCCTTGTTCCAGATCCTAAGGAAAAGCTTTCAGTTTTTCCCCATTCAGTATGATACTATCTGTGGGTCTGTGGTATATGGTTTTTATTGAGTTGAGGTATGTTTCTTCTGTACCGAGTTTTTTTGAGGGTTTTTATCAGAAAGGATGTTGAATTTCATCAAGTACTTTTTCAGTATGAATTGTAATAGTCATATGGTTTTTGTCCTTCGTTCTGTTGATATAATGTATCATATTGATTGATTTGCATATGTTGAACAATCCTTGCTTCCCTGGGATAAACCCCACTTGGTCATGATGAATGATCTTTTTAATGTGTTGTTGAATTTGGTTTGCTAATAGTTAGTTTAGAATTTTTGCATCAATATTCATCAGGAATATATTAGCCTGTAGTTTCTTTTCTTTCTTTCTTTCTTTCTTTCCTTCTTTCTTTCTTTCTTTCTTTCTTTCTTTCTTTCTTTCTTTCTTTCCTTCCTTCCTTCCTTCCTTTCTTTCGTTCTTTCTTTCTTTCTTTCTTT
>NC_045450.1:66787271-66834985 GCF_002776525.5 Piliocolobus tephrosceles | reverse complement strand
TTCCTTCCTTCCTTCCTTTCTTTCGTTCTTTCTTTCTTTCTTTCTTTTTTCTTTATTTCTTTCTTTCCTTCCTTCCTTCCTTCTTTTTTTTTGATATGTCTTTGTCTGGTTTTGGTATTACGATAATACTGGCCTCACGGAAGGAGTTTGGAAGCATTCCCTACTCCTCTATTTTTCACAATAATTTGCGTAGGATTGGTAATCATTCTTCTTTACATATTTGGTAAAATTCAGCAGTGAAGCCATCGGTTTCTGGGCATTTTTTTGCTGAGAGGCTTTTTATTACATCTTCAATCTCATTACTTGTTATTGGTTTGTTCAGATTAAGGATTTCTTCGTGGTTCAATCTCAGTAGGTTGTATGTGTCTAGGAATTTATCCATCTCTTCTGGGTTTTCTACTTTATTGACATACAATTGCTCACAGTAGCCTTTAATGTTGCTTTGAATTTCTGTGGTATCAGTTATAACATCTCCATTTTCATCTCTGATTTTATTTATTTGGGTCTTCTCTCTTTTTCCTTAGGTAATCTGGATAAAGTTTCATCTATTTTGTTTATCTTTTTCAAAAACCAACTTTTTGTTTCATTGATCTTTTGTAGTTTTTTTTTTTTTTTTTTTCCTGTTTCAATTTTGTTTATTTCTACTCTGATCTTTATTATTTCTTTTCTTCTACCAATTTTGGGTTTAATTTGCTCTTGCTTTTCTAATTCTTTAAGAGGTGGTTTATTTGAAGTTTTTCTACTTTTTTGATGTAGGCATTTATCAAAAGAAGCTATCACCTTCCCACTTAGTACTGCTTTCACTGTATCTGATAGGTTTTGGCATGTTGTGTTCCATTTTAATTTGTTTCACCTTAGGCCTCTTACTAGCGATGACACTCAACCTTAAAACCAATAACCTTAAACTAAAGTACCCATTACAGACATTCAACTTCTCCAATATACTAGGTTTTTATTCCATCACAATTCACCATACAATTCACCCACGCAAGCCTATTCACAAGCCAAAATATGGCCTCACTTCTAGACCTAATTTGACTAGAGAAGTCTATACCAAAGACCCTTTCACAAACCCAAGTTTCAGCCTCCATTACCATATCTACTCAAAAAGGCCTAATTAAACTCTTTCTCTCTTTTTTATCCCATTCCTTTTAACCTACTCTTAATTAATCTATTACCCCAAGTAATTTCAATTGCAACATAAACACTAACAAATATTGATCAACCAGCAATTTCCACCAATCAACATCCATAACTGTACGAGGCAGCCACACCCACAGAATCTTCATGCAACAACCCCGCTCCCTCACCCTCAAAAATCATTCAACTCTCTATACTATTGAAATCTATCATAATTACCACCCCATCGTACTCAACTATTCACCGAACCAATACCAACTCTACTAATAACACTAATAATAAAGTCCCTCTAATGTCAATATTTAACTCTCATGTTTCAGGTTATTCCTCAGTAGCCATCATCACAGTATAACCAAAAACAACCATCATACTGCCCAAATAAACAATAAAAAAAACTATTAACCCCACGAAAGCTCTGCCAAAATTCAACACAATACCACAACCCACAGCACCACTAATAATTAACCCTAGACCTCCATAAATAGGAGAAGGTTTTAAAGAAAAACCTACAAACCCTGTAACCAAAAGAACACTCAATAAAAATCATGCATATGCCATTATTCCCACATGGACTATAACCATGACTAATGATATGAATAATCATCATTGTACTTCAACTACAAGAACACTAATGACCAATACCAGCAAAACACACCCGCTAACAAAAATTATTAATTACTCATTTATTGATCTTCCCACACCATCTAACATTTCTACATGATGAAACTTTGGCTCACTTCTTGGTGCCTGCCTAATTCTCCAGATCTCCAAAATTCACTGGATTATTTTTGGCCATGCATTATACATCAGATACCTCAACTGCGTTCTCTTCAGTTACCCAAATCAGCCAAGATGTAAACTACAGCTGAATGGTCCGCTATTTTCATGCTAACGGCACTTCAATATTTTTGTCTGCCTCTTCTTAACACATTGGCCGAGGCTTAAGCTACGGATCATTTATATTCCTAGAAACCTGAAATATTGGCATTATCCTCCTATTCACAACTATAGCAACAGCATATATGGGCTATGTGCTCCCATGAGGCCAAATATTATTCTGAGGCACTGCAGTAATTACAAATCTACCATCAGCCATCCCATATATTGGAACTGACCTTATACAATGAATCTGAGGTGGATTCTCAGTTGATGAAGCCACGCTTACACGATTTTTTGCCTTCCATTTCATCTTACCCTTCATCATTACAGCTCTAGCAACTATTCGCCTTTTATTTTTACGTAAAACAGGATCTAATAATCCTTCAGGGGTATCATCAGACCCCAACAAAATCACTTTCCATCCCTACCATACAACAAAAAATATTCTAGGTTTCATTTTTCTTCTCTTCCTTCTAATAACTCTAGTACTGTTTTTGCCTGATCTTCTGAGCGACCAGATATTTACACTTTAGCCAACCCCCTCAACACCCCACCCCACATTAAGCCAGAATGATACTTAGTGTTTGCATATGCAATCTTATGATCCATCCCTAACAAACTAGGAGATGCACTGGCCTTTGTATTCTCCATTCTCATTCTAGCAGTTATTCCCATACTTCACATGTCTAAACAACCAAGCATAATATTCCGGCCAGTAAATCAATGCCAATTCTGAATGTTACTGGCTGACCTGTTTACACTCACATGAATCGGAGGGCAGCCAGTCAAATGCCCTTTTATTGCCATCGGAAACACAGCATCTGTTATGTACTTCTCTACCATCCTCACCCTCATACCACTAATTGAAAATACACTACTTAAATGAAAATGCCCATGTAGTATAATTCAATACTCTGGTCTTGTAAACCAGAAGTGAAGAATTCCCTCCCCAGGACAACTCAGGGAAAAAGCATTCGCACTTCACTGTCCACACCCAAAGCTGAAATTCTAATTAAACTATTCCCTGAATTTTCTCAGCACACACTTCACCTACCATGCCAGTGCTAATTAACTAGCACTAATACATTAGTGCTTTTACGTACTTTGTGCATTACTGTTAGTCCCCGTGGATAATATATAGTACTATAATGGCTTATTCGTACATAGTACATTCATATATGAGAGTACATTATAATCTAGTGCACATACATATAAGCACATATTAACAATCCCTTAGCCAATTATTGCACATCTACTGTTTTGAACCATACAATAAAACCTCACCCATATGAATACTGACCCGTACTAAAAATCCTTAATATTACATAGTACATACATTTGTTCATCTGACATAGCACAACTCCGTCAAGAAATCCCACACCAACATGGATATCCCTTACCAAATTTTGGTCTCTTAATCTACCAACCTCTGAGAAATCATCATCTCACTCAGCAGTACTACCCTCCTCGCTCCAGGCCCGTAACACTTGGGGGTGACTATCCTGAAACTATGCCTGGCATCTGGTTCTTACTTCAGAGCCATAACATTAAGATTGCCCACGTGTTCCCCTTAAATAAGACAGCTCGATGGACTAGTGACTACCACCCTATTAACCAGTCACGGGAGCACTGCCATTCATTTGGTATTTTTAACTTTGGGGGATGCTGTCACTCACCATCACGGAAGGCCTGGTCCTTTCCGAATCCACTGTAGACGAACTCGGATTTGATTCCTGCCAAATCATTGTAGAAGCTGTTCCCCTAGTCCTGGGTAGGTCCAGAAATTCTATACAAGAGTCAGGGCCTGGAGTCAAGAACCTTAGCAATCTACCTGGTGCTCTATTCTAGTGTAGCTGAGCTGTCACCCAAGCCTGAAGACAAAGCCCTTCCCGCTCTTCCCTCCCCTTTCCTTAAGCAGAGGGAGTGCCTCCCCATTGCCAGCACTACCCCAGACCTGCAGCAAGTACTTACTGGCTATGGCTGATGTTCACTCAAGGCCCAAGCACTCTTCAGGAACATAAAAGAACCAAAAGTAAATTTGCCAGAGAAGACATGCCTTGCAGACAGACATAAATTCTATAGAAACCAGAGTAAGTACTCAAACCAGAAAGACACTTATCTTTATGCCAGAAAAGACAAGAAGTTTTTTATTATCGCAGGAGTGTTGTGAGGTCCTTTATTAAGGCAGCCTTATAACCAAAGTAAATCCAAAATGAAGCCAAACACCTCTACCAAAAAGAGGGTGGCTTGGCATCAAAGAAGACTCACCAGGGCAGAAAAGGCCAGCCATGAAAGGCAAACCATGGAAGTGGAGCTCCAAGGGCTCAAGTGACTACTGAACACTAACTCCATGAATCGCCAGTTCCTCCTGATAGTGATATTTCTTCAGGTCCCCCTTCCAACACCATTTATGTCAAACTAAATCACTAACAGAGAGAGCCTCTCTAAAATAAAATTATATTTATTTGGAAACAGGGCATTGCAATGGGAATATGTATGCCATAGTAAACTATTAAGATGGTGCAAAACTAATTAAAAGTAGTGGCAAAAACCATGAATACTTTTGCACCAATGTGCACTAATATGTGCATATTCAGGGAGGAAAAGGAAGACAGATGTTTTTAAAGGAAAAATCAAGAGGATTACATAATTCTTTTGAGATAATTATCCTTGGCTAAAAGGATCAATAATGAGCGTAGCGCCAGTTCAGGACTGGACAAGCAGTTGCTGGGCAGATGTCCTCACAGCAGGTTTTGTTTGTTTGTTTTGTTTTTTTGTTTGTTTGTTGTTGTTGTAAGGTTGCAATGGCCTTTGTGCAAGATTGTGGCTTTTGCAAAGTGTTTTGTGATTGTTTTTATCAGGCATTTATCCATGAGAACCTCCCTTCATGGCCTTTTAAGACTCCATTTGTCAGTTTTTTTGTTTTTTAACACAAATGACTTTATATTTATTAATTTATTTTGTTTTGTTTTATTTTTTGAGACAGAGTCTTGCTCTGTTGCCCAGGCTTGAGTTCAGTGTTGCCATCTCGGCTCACTGCAACCTCCACCTCCCCAGTTCAAGTGATTCTCCTGCCTTGGCCTCCAGAGTAGCTAGGATTACAGGCATGTGCCACTACACCCAGATAAGTTTTGTATTTTTAGTAGAGATAGGGTTTCAGCGTATTGACCAGGCTGGTCTGGAACTCCTGAGCTCAAGCGATCCTCCCGCCTCACCCTCCCAAAGTGCTAGGATTCCAGGCGTTAGCATCAGCACCTGGCCATGTGACTTTACTTTTATACTGACAACTTTAACAGTACTATCTTTATTGTAAAATTCTGATTTATCTATCTTCAGTTACTCTTAAAGAATCCATTGTTGCCTAGTTTACTCTTTATTTTCTTGCTGAAGACCAAACAGAAAAATAAAGAAATGAATGGAAAGGGAAGAAGACAGGAAGAAAGAAAAGAAGAAAGGGAGGGGGAGAGAGGTAATAACAGAAATAAACAGAAAGAAAGAAAGAAGGAAAGAGCCATCAGAAGGAACAAAGAGGTTCTCATCGCTGTCATACCCTCTCTAAATATCTCTTAGGTGGCCAGAGACTTAACATTTTCTGGGAATAACCCTCAAGCAATTACCAACCCAACTGATATCAAAACATCCCATCACGTGGAGAAATTCAGAGATGTGTGTTTAACACCATTTCATAGGATTTTCCTAGCGATTAAGCTACAGTTGCCCTCAATGCTGGCCTGCTTGATAAGGCAGCTTATAAGACTGCTTTCTCTTCTCTTTACTCCCCTCCAAATTTTTCCTTCACCTCCAAATGAACTGCTGGCACATGAATCCTCATCTCCAGGTCAGCTTCTGGGGGATCTCAAATCAAGACAGCAACTCTGAACCAGACATTTGAATAATAGCTATTGGTAATGTACGAATGACAGACAGATTAATAGATAGATAAAAGCTTGGACAGATGGATGAAATAAATGGATGGATAGATACACACATCCCTTGTGATGGGGTATGTGTATAAATGGGGATGGATGATTAATATATGAAATCAAGAAGAGAATCATTGGAAAGGAGAAATATTGCAGACATTTTTATCTGGAAGTTCATATTAATTAAATTTAAGTTTTCTTACTGAATGCATTAAAATTGCTTTTAATTTTTTTAAATTATCATTGAAAATTTTAACCCTATACAATAGTAGAAAAACTACTAGTATCATAAATTTCCATATATCCATCTTCTAGGCTTCAAAAATTATCTACTCGCAGTCATCTTGGTACATTTCTACCTCCACCCACATATCTCACTCTATATTATTTTAAATAAAATCCCAGATGTCATACAGTTTTATCTGAAAATATTTCACTATATATGTATAAAAAATAAGGACCCTTAAATAATAATCACAGTATTATTATCACATCTAAAGTAATTAACAATTTCTTAATATCATAAAATATCCAGTAAGGATTCAATTTTCAAATTGTCTAATTTATTTATCTAATTTTTTTTACAGTTTTTTAAAGTCATGATCCAAACAAGGTCTCTACTTTGTGGCTGGTTGATGTTTCTTTTAATCCTCTTTTAATCTGTGTATCTCTGCTCCATCTCTCTTTTTTTTCTTCTCATGCATTTCTTGAATAATTACTTGATACATTTTAATTCAACAAAAACTTGGCCAAATCGAATGCAAATTACATTTTTGCTTCCTATGAGTCATGCAATTTATAACTCAGGGTGAAGCCAGTGCTTTGACTTTATTTCTTACTGTCTGAAGACTAATAGTGGAAACTGTTATTTATATTGTGAAAAGCATTCTTGAAACGTAAGTGCTTGGAGGCTGTGGAAACAGACATATGTATATGAAAGTAAAATTAGGAATTCTCAGAAGCTGGATAATTAAAGAGAATGAGAAAGCCAGCAGTAAACGCCAAATTACTGTGCTTTATAAATCTGGAAATTGATCATGCCATTTCCCTGCTTAAAATATTTCTATGCGTTTCCATTACAAAGAGAAGACACTCCAAACTCCTTATCCCGACCCTGTGTGATCCCGGCCTGTCTCCCCAACTACAGGCTCTCCCTCTCCCTCACTACACTACAATCACATGGCCTTCTCTCTAAACCTCTGATCACATTATGCACTTGTTGTATTCTCAGTCTGGATAGCATTGTTTCTAATTCTAAAAATGCCCACTCACAGTGGAGAACTAAGAAAGTGCTGAGTACTTCTCAAGTTTAAAAACGTATAGCCAAATCTGAAAGCAACAGACAAGCGGCCATGGGGGATTTTAGCCATAGTAGTAAGCAGAAATAAAAATCTTGTGGCGCATGTGGGTATCTAGACAAGCAAATTCTTTAGGAACTGGACCTTGAACCTATGCTTTGAAATGGAATGACCCTTGGTGATCGTTCATTTGGGTATAGAATTCTGGGTTGAAATTTGTTTTCACAAACACATAGACCAAGATCTATGACTCCTCACAGACCTTTTCTGTAAGCAGTATTAAAGAATGAGCTTAGGAAAACAAAGACAGTTGTGTTGTGCAAGAAGCATTAGTGAGGACAGAAATCAGCAAATATTAGTTGGAAAATAATCTAAATATACAACTATTGTAAATTGTATAATTATTTGGTTTTAAAAATAATACCAAAGACAAAATTAACATGGAAGACAGGAGGGGAGCATTTTAAGGGGTTAAACTGTGCTTACGTCCTCGATTTATTTAAAAGGAGACCTAAAATACAAGTTTATATAGATATGATTTTTAAAAATATAACATTTAAATGTACATGTTAAAGTTCTGAGTAAGCACTAAAGGAACTGAAATAGATTATGGTTAAGTTAAAAATAGAAGGTCAAAGAAAACTTAATTCATCCAATACAAGACAGAAAAAGAGGAAAAATAAATAAACAACAGCATATAGCCTGGCATAGAATAGACAAATAAATGAATGGAATATAAGAAGTACAGAAATACACCCACATCTATATGGTCAGTAACATTTTTTTTAAAGGCATCACAGCAATTTGGTGGCTAAGTCTTTTTAACAAATGGGGCAGGAACAACTGAATATCCTTATTTAAAAAAAAAAAAGTGAACCTTGACCCCCCATTCTCTCTTGTGTGGGCCACGCAGGTGTAAGAATTTCTCAAAACTCATTGAGCCATATGCTTAAGATGTGTGTGCATGTGTGTGTGTGTGTATTGTATCTAAAATATTACTTAATTTTAAAAATCTTTATTAGAAATGATTACATCTGATTCCTTATCAACCTTTGTTCTCAGCCTAAATGTCACTTCCTGAAAGAAGTCCTCCATAACCATTCATTGTAGGTTAAATTTAATCCTCAGTTCTTTACCTGCTCCCTGCCTCCACACCCTTTCTATGGGTGGAACGTACTTTCCCATCTCTGGATTGGGGATTGGCCATGTGACATGCTTTGGCTAATGGAATCTAGGTGGAAGTGACAGTATGTAGGTTCTGACTGTAAGTCTTAGGAAGCATCATGTGTTTTCACTTTCCTTTTGTACTTACGCTTTTCCCATGAGAAGAGCTTCTGCTGGGTAGCCACTACGCCTTTAGCCTGCTCCCCAGAAGGAATCCAAGTTGAGGCAAGCCATCCTAAACCAACTGAGCCCAATCCACAGCTTAAAGCAGAACTGCCAGGCTGCACGCATCCTCAACAGCAGACCCCCTGTTGATGTGAGAATAAATGGTTGTTGTTGAAGCTATTAAATTTTGGAATGGTTTGTTACACAGCATTTTGAAGGCCGTAGCTACTCAACACTCTATTCTACACAAGTAAGCCTTCTTTGATTCTCATGTTTCCTGGTTTATTTCTTTCCCAGCAATTATTGAAATTGGTATATACTTATTAGTGTATTTGTTTGCTGTTTCATTGGTTATTTCCCCACTAGCTTGTGGACTCAAAAAGGGCAGGGACCTAATCATTTTTATTCATTGTTTTATCATTCATGTAGAGCCTAAGTCCTGGCATATAGTAGTTTCTCAGTGAATATTTATTAAGCTGAATTGAACACTGCTCTTTCTAGGCTGGTGGAGGGAATGGCATCAAAGGAAGTTTGTTTTAGAGGGGGAGACCTGATCCTGTTTCGAGGTTGAGAGACAGAATCCTATAATAAGGGAAAGACTGAAAAGTTAGTGAGAGCTAAAGGTAGAGATAGAGATGGAGATAGAGATAAAAACAGAGACACAGAGCTAGAAAGAGATAGAGATAGATAGGGAGAGAGATACACTCATGTACAGCATAATAACATTTTTGGTGAATAATGAACCACATATATGAGAGTGGTCCCATAAGATCATAATGGAGCTGAAAAATTCCTACTGCCTAATGATGTCATAGCTGTCATAAAGTCATAGCATATTACCTTTTCTATGTTTAGATGCACAAATACTGACCATTGTATTACAATGGCCCACAGTATTCAGTATAGTAACATCTGTACAGGTTTGTAGCCTAGCGGCAATCAGCTATAACACACAGCCTAGGGATATAGTTGGCTCTCTCATCGAGGCGTTGGTAAGTGCACTCTGTGATGTTTGCACAACAAAATTCCCTAACGATGCATTTTTCAGAACATATCCCTATCATTAAGGGACACAAGACTGTATGTCAATAGCTGGCTGAATATTATCTCAGTGTCAGGAATTTCCTCTCCTTTTTCTGGGTGTTCCATGAAACTGTGTTCCTTCCTACAGCTTCAATATTCAAAGCTGTCAGGGTTAAGCCTAACTCCCTAATATGGGTTTCAAGCTTTTCATGGTGTGACCCTTGCCAATCTCACAGTTACATTCCAAGTTCCGCCGAGCAGTGTGTGACTTACAACACACCCAAGTTTGTATCTGAGGCTTTGCACAAATGCTGTCCCCTCTGCTTCCCTCTTCTCTTGCCCAGTAGCTTTCTTGCAGCTGGCACCTGTTCTTGCTTCAAGTGTCCCTCTATACGTCACCTCCAGGAAGCCATCTCTGACTCACTGGTTGGATTAGATGGCCTATCCCTCGCCACATGTTGGCACTGATTGCATTCTTAATAATAACTGCCATGTACATGAGGCAGGCTCTAACAATTTTATATGCACACACTCATTTCAGATTTATAACAGCTCTCACTACAAGGCAGGTATATTATTGTTCCTTTCTTCAGATAAGAACAATGAAGCACAGAGGGAAAGAGTAACTTGTCTGAGATCCCACAGCCAGCAAGCGGTACAACCAAGACTTCAAGTTTGTCTCTGAGGCAGTCTGGATTCAAAGTGTGGGCTTTTCACTGCGATACGTAACTGCCATACTGCGTTGTAGAAGGTCTAGTGCATTACTGTTCACTAGACATATACTGTGAGCCACGTATGTCACTTTAAATTTTCTAGTAGCCACAGATTTAAAAAGTAAAAAGGAACAAGTGAAGTTAATTTTGATAATATATTTTGTTTAGCCCAGTATATCCAAAATGCTAGCATTTCAATGTGCATGTGACGATAATTGGCGTGACTATCGTTATACTGAATTTTCAGTCAAAAAGTTATTGAGCATTTTACATTCTTCTTTATTTTTGTACTAAGGCAACCAAATCTAGGGTATATTTTACATTTTACAGCATATCTCATTCGGCACCAGCCACATTTGAAGTGCCTCACAGCTACATGCAGCTGAGTGTTACTTTATTATCCCTGAGAGTAATCTATAATCCCTGATTATAATGCTACAATCCCTGAAAGTAAGGGCTGCATCTAGTTAATTGTTGTAACCATCCCCCCCACCTTCCCAGCATAGTAACTAGCACATAGCGGGTTCTTTAAAATTTCAAAACAAATAAGTCGTTGTATGAAAAAGACACTTGCACACGCATGTTTATAGTAGCACAAATTCACAATTACAAAAATATGGAACCAGCCCGAAATAAAATGTGATATGTGTATATATATATCTATATATATAGTGTGTATATATGTGCGTATGTGTATATATATGGAGCTGGGGACCATTATTCTAAGTGAAGTAACTCAGGGAATGGAAAACCAAACATCGTTATGTTCTCACTTACAAGTGGGAGCTAAGCTTTGAGGACACAAAGGCATAAGAATGATACACCCATTACCCAATGTGTAATATTTTATTCCTCACCCTCCTCCCATCTTTCCACCGACTTTGGGGACTCAGGGGGAAAGGTGGGAGAGGGATTAGAAAGAGAATATTACACGTTGGGTAATGGGTGCGCCACAATCTCAGAAATCACCACTGGAGAACTTATCCATATAACCAAACACCCCCTGTTCCCCAAAAACTATTAAAATGAAAAATAAAATAAAATTTCAAATCAACTTATTGGTCACGTGGGCCTCCTCATTGGCAGATGCTTGGACTACTAACTAATTTCCATACCTTCAACTCTACAATATCATCAAGTCTTCACTTTCCTTCATTTCGTTCTCATTCAGGCCCAGGAAACTTAGCCTGGGGCCACATGTAGGATGACCTCCCAAACTAACTGGGTCTTGGGAAACATGGAAGGGCTTACAGAAATAGCCCTTGGTTCCCTAAACCCAGATACTATCTCCAAGGAGGTTACTGTCATAATGTCAAGAAGCTATGGGATGATGTGGTCACTCACTTGGCAAACTGTCCATTCAGAAATTTCATCCTCTAAGCCATAGGAATGTCAACCCACTAAAGAATCTGCAGGCATGGAAGACTGATTGCATTAGTGGCCCCAGTTATTCATCTTTCCCTGCATACATGCCCTTTGCCATGTGACTTTGCAGCTCCTGTCACTGAAGAGGCAGAGTGTCTCTTGACTTGCTTTGGACAATAGAATATGATCATAGTGGGGTGCCAGCTCTATGCCTAGACCCCAGGGGCTTTGCGTGCATCCCACTTGTTCTCCCTCATGCCTCTGTCATTGCTATGACATAATGGCCAGGCTGGACCTCTGGAGAATAAAAGCTATGAGAAGCAGAACTGAGTCATCCCAGTTGTTCCTGCTGGGGTCAAGCTGCCTCAGCCAACAACCTGTCTATCCCAGATATGCAAGTGAGCCCAGTTAAGATCAACAGAGCCCCCTGGCCACCTAACCCCACAGACCTGTGAGGAGACAAGGCTTATTGTCGTGTGTTTGTTAGGAAGTAATAATGTGTCAGTTGACAACCTAGTCAGCAGAAGAAGAAAATAACATTAATTAAGTGCCTGTTGTGTACTAGGCACTCTGAATGGGTGCTTTCAATATATTTTCTCACTCAGTCCTCTGTCTTTTGTAGATGAAGAGGTTTTGCAAACATTATTTGCCCCCAACCCACAGTTAGTTAATAAGTAGCCTAATACATAGTGATCTGAACCTAAATCTATCACCAAAGCCCAGACTTTTTTCTCTATTTAGGAAGATCTGCTGAGCACTGATCGGAAGTGCTGTCTTAAGATGAAGTTGTTTGGTGTTTTAGGAAGTGTCCCCACACAAATGCACATGGACCCAGATCCTGTGGGTGTGACCTTATTTGGAAATAGGGTTTCGGCCGATATAATTAAGTTAAAACGAGGGCATACTGGAGTAGGGTGGGTAGTAATCCAGTGACTGGACACAGAAAGGGGAAATCTGGACATGAAGACACACAGACACAGAGGGAAGGATAGGATGTGAAAGCAGAGGTGGAGGCCTGGTGCAGAGGCTCACTCCTGTGATCCCGGGACTTTGGGAGGCTGAGGTCAGTGGATTGCCTGAGGCCAGGAGTTGAAGACCAGCCTGGCCAACATGACAAAACTCCATCTCTACTAAAAGTACAAAAATTAGCTGGGTGTCGTAGCACATGCTTGTAACCCCAGCTACTCGGGAGTCTGAGGCAGAGAATCACTTGAACCCGGGAGGCGGAGGCTGCAGTGGGCTGAGATTGTGCCGCTGCACTCCAGCCTGGGAGACTGAGTGAGACTCCATCAGAAAGAAAGAAGAGAGAAAAAAGAAAGAGAGAGGAAGGAAGGAAGGAAGGAAGGAGGGAGGGAGGGAGGGAGGGAGGGAGGGAAGGAAAGAAGGAAGGAAGGAAGGAAGGAAGGAAGGAAGGAAGGAAGGAAGGAAGGAAGGAAGGAAGGAAGGAAGGAAGGAAGGAAGGAAGGAAGGGGAGGTGGAGATTGGAGTGAAGCCACCACAAGTCCGGGAACGTCAAGGATGGCTGGCATCCACTGCAGCTGGATGGCAAGGAAGGTTCCCGCTGTAGAGACTTTGGATGACATGGCCCTGCAGACACCTTGATTTCAGATTTCTAACCTCCAGAAATAAACTTCTGTTGTTTGAAACCACCAAGTTTGTGGTGCTTTATTACAGCAGCCCCGGGACATTAACAGAGTGTTTTCAACACTGGTAGCTTTAACACTTCTTTTGTTTTTGCGTTTCTTTTTTTGACAGTTACCAATAGGAAGACATATAAACTGTTGCAAAGAAGCAGAATAACAGAGTTGCTAAGAGCATAATTCAGGCTCCAGAGATCTCTTAGGCTCAAATTTCAACTTCTGCACTTGCTAGTTATGTGATCTAAGGCAAGATACACAATCTCTTTGTGCCTCGATTTTCCTCTCCATAAAACGGGACTGATGCAACAAATTGGATGCATCTCTGAGGAATCATGCTGAGTGAAAAATGCCAGTCCCATAAGCTCACATGCTCAATCGATTCCATTAAAATAATATTCCAGAATTGACACAATTCGAAAACTGGAGGACAGATCAGTGGTTGCCAGGGCTAGGGACACAGAAACGTGGTTGACGTGACTATAAAAGGGCACGGTGAGGGATCCCTGTGGTGATGGAAAGGTTCTGTACCTTGACTATATCAGTGGCAATTTCCTGGATGTGAGACTGTGCTAGAGTTTTGCAAGACACATCAGGGGAAACTGCATCATGGGCTCAAGGGATCTCTCTGTATTACATTTCGTAACTGCATGCAATCTGCACTGATTTCAAAATAAATCCTTTAACTTTTAGAAATGGAGCTAATAAGAGTATCCACTTTAAAATTTGTGTTAGTTTGTATCCCGATGAGTGAATGAGTGAATACATGAAAAACAGGTTGGACAGGGCCCAGCAGAAGAGCTCATGAGTCTTGATCATGATCAGTTATTGCTCAGTACTACATCCTGTTTCAGAACCGTTTTCAGTCTTGCATCTTGAAAGGTACCTGTGCATGTGACACCTGGGCTCAGTCTCTACTTCCTCATTGCCATGAGGCAATCTGAGTAGATGGTCATTCATACAGGTGAGTCAGATGTTATGACAATTGTCTACAGTGCACAGAGCCTTCTGAGTATCATTTCATCCATGTAACTCTGGAAAAGAGGCGCTTTCACATAGTGAGGGATCTGGCAGCTGTGCATGGATGCTTGCAGCAACCAGTCCGGGGCATGTCAGCATGGGTCTGAGCACACTTGGTTCTCTTGGTGTGAGATGCAGTCCTTTACTCTCAGGGATTATAGCATTATAATCAGGGATTATAGAGTCCTCTCAGGAATTATAAAGTAACCATCAGCTGCATGTAGCCATGAGGCACTTCAAATGTGGCTGGTGCTGAATGACATATGCTGTAAAGTGTATAAAACATACCCTAGATTTGGTTGACTTAGTACAAAAATAAAGAAGAATGTAAAATGGTCAATAACTTTTTGGAAGACACTGCCTACCTCCCAGAGCAGCCCATGGGATTACTGAGCACAGAGCCCTGCAGGCAGCACGTGGCTGCGCCCTGTAAATGGTATTAGGAGTACTTAAGGCAATCTTCCAAAGATGGAAACACAGTGGTCGTTTGAGACGTTCCTTTTCTGTATTCACACAACCATGGACACCCTTCTCTCTTCCCCTCCCCATTCCCAACCCCAGTGTCTGAGAAGTCTTTATAATTTAGGAGTACCCACGTTACTGGCTGGCCAAACCCGAGGGGCTTGGTGTTATCTGAACTCAGCACTTGTTTATAATAGAGAACTAAGTCAAAATCTCCATTGGAGACACAGATCTTATAATATTACTATCATGTCAGCACAGAGACCTGGAAGTTTTAAATTCCATGAAATTCTATGCTCAATGATTCCCTCCTTTAGAAACTTTTTATTGAAGCACAAATCATAGTGTAAGCCTCAATGAATTTTCACAAAGCGAGGGCGCTTGTGTGACCAAGGTCTGTACTGAAAACAAAAACAGAACATGGCCAGCCTTCCTGAGGTCCCCTCATGTCTGCTTCTAGTGAAGAGTCCCCTCCACCCAAAGTAACTACTATCCTGACATTTATTTATTTATTTATTTATTTATTTATTTATTTATTTGAGATGGAGTCTTGCTCTGTCACCCAGGCTGGAGTTCAGTGGCATAGTCTCGGCTCACTGCAACATCCACCTCCTGAGTTCAAGCCATTCTCCTGCCTCAGCCTCCCATGTAGCTGGGATTACAGGTGCCTGCCACCACGCCCAGCTAATTTTAGTATTTTTAGTAGAGATGGGGTTTCGCCATGTTCATCAGACTGGCCTCAAACTCCTGGCCTCAAGTGATCCACCCACCTCGGCCTCCCAAACCAGTGGGATTACAGGTATGAACATGAATTAGGTTTTTCTTTTTTTGAAATGTATATAAATGCTTGGGGTTGAAGCAGAACTCCCTTCTTTTATGTAACAGTATGGGCCAAGTGGGCAGAGGGGACCACTAGGATTTGGTTTGATCTTTGTGTCCCAGATCAGATCAGAGAAGGCCGAGCAGCTGGGAGTCACAGGGCAGAAACACTGGAGCTCCTGCTCCAGTAGCTGGGATGTATCACATATGAAATAGTGAAGTTATGAAATGCTTCATCCCTTAGCATCTATTTTGGCTGGTGTGAGTCTAGCTACACCAACTTTTTTAAAAAAATTAGTTTTAGCATGGTATATCTTTTTAAAAATCTTTTTACCTTTAGTCTTGGGATGTTTCTCTCGTGGACACTCACTTGTTTTCACTGTCGTGAAAAGAACAATGTGGTGGGCATTAACCCTCAGGAGTTTGAGGAAAGTGTATTAGTGTTCACTGCAAGGTGAGTTTGGGGAAGGAAAGTGGTGTTGTCTCTGTTCTGAACCCACTCTGACCTTCTCCAGCTTCTCACCCAGTGCTGCTGCTTTATGATTTACCAAAGTGGAGCTGTCTCCTATCTCTCACCAAGCCAGGAATCTCACTCTCAATTACAATGAAGCAGAAGTCACAGGACACAGCCATATAGAGATGGGTCGGGATGTTGCACTCTCCTTTTACTTCACAGCAATTATGGTGCCAGGTGTTACTGGCACTGCCTCCTTGCGCTTTTCTTGTGCTTTTCTTCAACCACCCATTCACAGCTGTCCTGAGAGGGAGAATGTTATGTCCCTTTTATCATTTCACTCAGGATAGAAAGAAAAGATTCATGATGACACTGAATAAGTGTGCTTTTACTTTATTTGAAACACTAATGAGGCATCTTTTCTCCAATTTTTCAAAAACATATAAATGCTGACAGTAATTTTCAAACAGGAAAATTTGACAATTTCAGCATTGCATTATTATAAGAAATAACACCTCAACAAAAGGCATTTACATACCACTTACGTCTTCTACCTTCCTGCAGATGAACATGCCTTTATTGGAAGGGGCACACAGACTTTGGAAATTTAAGAAATTTTCTGATTTAGGAAATTTGTTACACGTAGCACCAGGAGGTTTCATGATCCTTCTCAGGAGGAAAGACTTTCTGACACCTCCCAATAGATTTCAGTGAAGCTTGGCACATAGTAGTTGCCAAGGGATGCCTTGGAATGAATGGAGGATCATTTCCTCACCTCCTGAGTCCTAATCTTCCCATTTTTCTTGAATAACAGTCCCATTTACTGGGTGAACAGACCATACATCTCTACAAGGTCACTAGCAGACCAGTGTAACTAAGAATAAATCTTGCATCTCCTGATATGGCTTGGCTGTGTCCCCACCCAAATCTCATCTTGAATTGTAGCTCCCATAATTCCCACATGTTGTGGGAAGGACCCAGTGGGGCATAATTGAATCATAGTGATAGTTTCCCTCATACTGTTCTCATGGTAGTGAATAAGTTTCATGAGATCTGATGGTTTTATCAGGGGTTTCCCTTTTTGCTTGGATTTCATTCTCTCTTCTTGCCTGTCACCACATAAGACGTCCCTTTGCTCTTCCTTCATCTTCTGCCATGATTGTGAGGCCTCCCCAGCCATGTGGAACTGTGAGTTCATTAACCCTTTTTACTTTATAAATTACTCAGTCTCGGGTATGTTTTTATTAACAGCATGACTAATACACCTTCCAAGCTCCTCACCCATTTAACATCAACCCTTACACCTTCATTAAAATAACCCATCAGCATGTGAGATAAAAGGCTCTGAAATCATGCAGTTTATATATGAAATCCTGACTTAGAAAGAGAAGGTGAATTTCCATCTAGGATAGGAAAGAGAGAGCTTCCTTTGACCTTTCGCTGCTCTTCAATGAGAACTGATGCTTCTCTTGGTCTTTCCTGATGGCTAAGTTGGAGCTCTGACCGAGTCATCGGAAATAGCCTCAGCCAGCCACGGAAGAAGCTGTCTGGAACTTCTAAACCAATGCCCTGTTGTCATCAAGAGTTGGATGGCAAATCAGTTTCCTTTCTCACACAAATTGTCGTCAACTGGGGGTGGCTGTGTGGTGCACAATATGCTGAAAGAGAGTCTGAGGCCATATCTAGCCTTGGTGGAAAAGAGTTTCCTGGTCGCTTAGCAATCTCTGCCCTGGTAATTGTTAGGAAAAAATCAATCAAAATTTGGAACCAAGACAAAAATTGTAGGTGTAGTGTTTTTAGGATCATGTAAACAATGCCAGAACATTGTCTAAAAGCCCATGTAAGGACAACCTGACTTTTTGAGGAAATGTGACTTTGTTTGCTGTACAACTTGTATATTGTCCCAGTTCGGTAAAGGTAGATATTAAATTGGAGAAAACGAATAGAGTGCCAATTACTTTTCAATGTTTTTTAATTTTTATTTTTAAGTTCCAGGATACATGTGCAGGATGTGCAGGTTTGTTACGTAGGTAAACATGTGCCATGGTGGTTTGCTGCACCTATCAACCCATCACCTAGGTATTAAGCCCAGCATGCATTAACTCTTTTTCCTATTCCTCTCCCTCCCCCAACCCTGCCTCCCGACAGGCCCCAGTGTGTGTGGTTACCTCCTTGTGTCCATGTGTTCTCATTGTTCAGCCCACTCATAAGTGAAAACATGTAGTGTTTGGTTATCTGTTCCTTTTAGTTAGCTGAGGGTAATGGAGTGCCTGTTACTTTTATACCATAGAGATGCAAATAATTTCTGACCAGGATAGAGCCTAACCCCAGATGATGACTACATTGCTCCAAAGAACCTTAATCTGTTCTGTAGTTTTATATGTCATTTAGCAATCTAATTCTACCACCATTTTTTAAAGGACAGTCTATGTTGTATACCAGCTTCTTATCTCCTCTCATCTCCTCTCTGAGATTATTTATCTCATTAGTGAGTTAAATAAAACGTTGATGTATGCTCATTGTACTCATTGTATATTTGTATGAGATTTTAACATTTTCTGAAAATTATTCCTTGACCCTGCGGAAAGAGGAGGGAGGTAGCATGAAAGTCATGAGTTTTCCCTTCCTGGCCTGGGGTCCGGTGGAGGAGAGGGGCCTGAGGATGTGGCCAACACAGGCTTGCACTGTGTACCTCATCCCAGGCCCTCCAGGCCAGGGAACCAACCCTGTAGAAAGAAATGCGCGTGCATGATCAGTGCCTGCTTGGACCACCCAGTTGTCTACCGATCAGAAAGGCCATGTTGCCTTTCAAAATCATTTAGTGACCTGATGAAACCCTACCACCATTGTATAAGGAAATGATGTATTGCTTCAAGCCCAGCTCAAAGAAGTAAGCTTAAATAAAACTTTACATAGTCCAAAGTCTTCTCCGCATTGCAACATCTTTCCTAATGCTTTGTGCTCATGTTTTAGTTTTTCTCCTATCATTACTATAGCACCCTATAATTAGCCATGTGAATAACAACTTATTGTGTGCCTTCTAGAGCCAAGTAAGTTGTAAGTACTTATTATAGATTAACTTATTTAATATTGTAACGGCTCCATTAGACAGCTACTATTAATCATCATCCTCTTGGCTGGGTGTGGTGGCTCATACCTGTAAACCCAGCACTTTGGGAGGCCAAGGCGGGCCGATCCCTTGAGGTCAGGAGTTCGAGACCACCCTGGCCAACATGGTGAAACTCCATCTCTATTAAAAATACCAAAATTAGCTGTAATCCCAGCTACTCAGGAGGCTGAGGTGGGAGAATCGCTTGAACCCGGGAGGAGAAGACTGCAGTGAGCCGAGATCGTGCCACTGCACTCCAGCCTGAGTGACAGAGCAAGACTCCATCCCAAAAAAAAAAAAATCGTTCCCACAAGTTGTTTGCACATTGCCCCATCCCACTTCCTCCCAGCAGGTAGGACAGAGTCCTAGCCAGAGAGAGGGGAGGGACAGGAACCTAGAACGATGCACAAGGGGAAGTGCACATCCCATCGTTCTCACATGTAGGGCCTTTTAGAGAGTGAGTTCTTCTTGGAGTCATTCATCCTGAGGACACATGAAGATGTGGGCCTGAGTGTTAGCCATAAACCTTTGAAAACACTGTGGCGATGACGATGATGGTAATGATGATGCTGGTATGAATTAGAATGTTGTGCTTGCAAGTAACATAAACTGAATTCTGACCGTCTTTTACCAAAAGGAGAGTATTTTTGAATGTATATACGATTCACACAATCAAGGCAAGCTTGGAGGACTCGGCTTAAAATGTTGGATTGGGGGCAGACAAATGTTTATAAAGGACCAAGAAATGTGAGACACACCTTCCATTTGTGGGAGACTGTCAGCCTCACCCTTCATGTTGACATTCCATTCCCTAAGAGGGTCATATGTTTGTTCATATGTCCAAGTCCTGGAGCTAAAAGGCTGGCAGAGGCAGGATGTAGGCCTTGTGCCTTCTATGGCTGGAAGAAAATCACTGCTTCCCATCAAGATCTCACATCTGGGCAATGACCCCCAAGTAGGAAACTAAGTGGATGCTGCACAGCCACACCCCCTCCAAAATATCCAGTGTTACAATAGCAGTGGCATGTACTGGCCTAGCTGTCGTATAATTTTCAGACCTATTTTGCAACTCATCTTCGATATTCAACATGGAAGTGTGTGCTTTTCGTTCGTCAATGAATATTTCTTGCCTGAACATTTAAGCCTTACCAAAAAACCCTACCCAGACCAAAGAACAACATGTTTCTACTCAGAGCCTTCTCTATGTGGAATTAGTTCGCCTCTGACAGTCAGGAGAGAGAGCGCAGGGCAATGCCAAAGAGAGAGGTGATGTGTCCAGCAATGAATCATTACCTGTAATCAAAATAGGAGAAAGAACAGAAAATGGAGCTAAACAAAAATCTCTCTATAATAAAATTCTCTGGGACATTACCCGGTGGGAGAACATCTTCACACAGGTGGAATTACCTGAGAGGAACAAATAATTTACAACAAATGCTTTGAGTTTACTTGTTGATCCTCCTGATTCCCATGGTAGGTTGGGAGTCTCACTTTAGTCATCTCTATAGTTTGCAATATGGGAAATAAGTTTTACTGTCTTACTGTGCTAGACACAATGTACATTATACTGTTATCCTAGCTAAGCATAGCTCCAATAATCTAGGATTGCCAGTGGTCAGCTAAAATCTTTGATTTCCACATCGAGGGTCAGTAAGGATTTTGTTTTATCTTGTTCCAGAGGGACTGCGCTCATAGACTTTAGGGATGAGATCCCAAAATGAATTTTAACAGAAAAGTTGCTTTTCTGTGGGAGAGGCCACTAAATGGTAATACCGCCCACCCTAACTACTTTCTCTCTTTTCATGTTTACTCTCCTCACTTTCTTTCTCCCCTAGGACATTGAAACATTGTCCGTTTTCTCTGTTAAGCATTCTTTTATTCCCCATTCTTTACTACATCTATTTCGAGAGTGTGTATTTGTCAGAAATTAATTTTGTTGCCTAAAAATAGAAGTTCATCTTGAAATAGTTCAAAGAAAATGTATTGGTTCACACAATTTGGAAATCAATCCAAAGGGTAGGTCTGCAGGTATGGCTACATCAAGGCACTCAAACTATGTCATTAGACCTGAGTTTTTCTTCATGGTTCTGCTCCATTTTCCTCTATCCTGTCTTCATTCTCTAACAGACTCTCTCTCCTTGGTGGGCTCTAGAAGCTTCCGTTGTTACCATGGAAAGTACAGTTCAGCAGCTGCTCATTTCTCCCAGTGCCCATTAATAATCTTCCCACCAAAAATCTTTGATTGGCCCTTCCCAGGTCACGTGCCCAGCATGAACTAATCACTGGAGCCAAGGATATAGGTTGGTAGGTCAGCCTGGGTTACATCCTGTGGTAGTGGGGGTAGGGGTCCCTTGAATGACAGTGTCACCGAGATCCCAAAAAGAAGGAAGGCAGGGCAGGCAAGAGAGTAAGCAACTTTACCCTACAAACATATTGAGGTCTCCCTATCTTGAACCTTCACATCTGTCCCCAATTTCTCTCTTCCTTTTGTTTCTATTTCTTGATGTGGAATTCTGAGCTGGGTGTTGTACTGGGACTCAGAAACACCCATTTAGTTCTGCCATGTCCACCAATGATCTTGGAGACCTCAGAGGGAGATATGGGCCTACAAGACCAATCAGTAGAGAAACAGTTTATTTTGAGCCCCACGACAGCAGGTGTGTCCAGGAGTCCTAAACCCCTGCATGGAGCATTATATGTAGGCTGGGCTAGAGACTTTTACCAGGCAGGAGTTACAACCACCCCATCAGACCCTTTTGCATGGAATTTCTCTTTCTCTGAATTACACCATCCAGACATCCAGAATGGCATTCCAGAACATGGTCTTTATCACTAGTATAATGAAACTGATGAAATTTAATGTTCTATTCCAATAACATAATAGAATTTGTTTGTAGGCCTTTTATCGACTCCCTGTGTAATAAAATAAATCATATTTTCACTGGAAGCTTTTCCTGACTTAAACTGGGTCTGCTGTGAGGATGGTCCATTTTCCTGCTGGCAGCACTGGGAAAACAGAGAAAGGGAAGAGAAAAAGAGGGTGGGTGGGTTTTGCAGGTGATGCTGTATAGCCAGATAGTAAAAGCACCTTGTATCCTACCCTTGAGCAGGACAGCAGGACTAAGAAAGGGGAAATTCTTTCAGCCAGGAGTCCTGTTGCTGAACTACCGTTTCGTCATGCCTTCCCCCAGGACTATAGTGAATTGTGGATGTGTGGGGGGCTTCACTCTGCCCTTGGCTCTTACTGGTTTCTTACAGTAAATCAGGGACATCAATTACTGTGTAGACATGGTCAATGCATGAAGGTATTTTGTATGTAACACTTGTCTCTTTTGTTTTCTGAGAAACTGTATGTATTGCTCTAAAGTGAAATATATTTGAACCTTTATTAGTGCATTCAGGCAACCTTGTCTCTTCTGCTTTAAAACAGATACATTTGAAGCTAAATTCAAGATTCTCTTCCCTCCTCCTTCTCTTTCCCTTGCTCTTTTCCTCAGGATCTAGATCTGTAGGGACTGGTGTGTTCTCCTGGCATTGGGGAAAGAGCATTTGTCTTATCTTCCAGTTGGGATTTCTCATCATCACTTTGGCCCAGGCTCAAGGCTGCCCACACCGAGTGGCCTCCGCTACAGTGTTTCCCGACCCACATGCCAGCACTCTGATTCTTCCAAGCTCTGCTCCCTACTCTCCTGAGGAGCTCCAGTTGACTTTTCCCAGATCTTCTCACTCCCACTCAAAGCCAAAGGAGTCATGGTGGAGGCTATGGTCTGAATGTTTGTGTCCCAACAACCAGCACTATTCACGATAGCAAAGACTTGGAACCAACCCAAATGTCCATCAATGACAGACTGGATTAAGAAAATGTGGCACATATACACCATGGAATACTGTGCAGCCATTAAAAAGGATGAGTTCATGTCCTTTGTAGGGACATGGATGCAGCTGGAAACCATCATTCTCAGCAAACTATCACAAGAACAGAAAACCAAACACTGCATGTTCTCACTCACAGGTGGGAATTGAACAATGAGAACACTTGGACACAGGAAGGGGAACATCACACACCAGGGCCTGTCATGGGGTCGGGGGAGGGGGAAGGGATAGCATTAGGAGATATACCTAATGTAAATGACGAGTTAATGGGTGCAGCACACCAACATGGCACATGTTTACATATATAACAAACCTGCACGTTGTGCACATGTACCCTAGAAGTTAAAGTATAATAAATAAATAAATAAATACTAATCCCCTTAAGAGGTGAGCCCTTTGGGAGGTTCTGCTTTCATGAATGGGATTAGTGCCCTTATCAAAGAGATCCCAGAGAGATCCTTCACCTGTTCCACCATCTGAGGATACAAGAAGATGAAAGTCTATGAACCAGGAAGCAGGCCCTTACCAGACACCAAATCTGCCAGCATCTTGATCTTGGACTCCCTGAGAACAGTGAGAAATAAATCTCTCTTGTGTAGAAGCTGTCCTGTCTATCGTATTTTTTTACAGCAGCCCAAATGGACTCTGACAATGGGGGTGGCATGAGAGGTTGTCAGTCTTTCTCTGGCTAAATAGAACACCTTGTGGTTTATTTTGCTCCCAGGTAACCCCAAAATCATGTGGAAGCCCTTCTTCAGGGAACCCAGTATGAGCTTCTCTGAACTGGGGTTCTCAGACCCATGGGAGTGCCTATTCAGCACCTTCTCCTGATGGCTCACAGAGTTTTCAACCCTTGGGAAGCTGCAGAAGAGAATAGATCCCACACTGTCATCTCAGCTCTCTTGATGTCTCTCACTGTCTTCAAAGAGTCTTCCCCACTTCTTCTGTAGCCTGAGCACATACCCCACAGCCTGCTTACTCCACAACTTGGAGGAGTGGTTCTCAAATGGGGGTGTGCATCACCTGGAGAGCTCCTTGCAACACAGGTTGCTGGCTCCAACCCTGTTTCTGATTCAGTAGCTGTGGTCAGTAGGACAATGGTCTTTGATATGATTGGGGCCTATGTCCCCACCCAAATTTTATGTCAAATTGTAATGTCCATTGTTGGAGGTGGGGCCTGGTAGAAGGTGATTGGATTATGGGGGTGGATGTCCCCTTTGGTGCTGTTCTAGTGATAGTGCGTGAATTATTGTGAAATCTGGTTGTTTAAAACTGTGTATTACCTCCCCACCACTCTCTCTTCCTCCTGCTCTGGCCATGTGAATATGTGCCTGCTTCTCCTTCACCTTCTGCCATAATTGTACGTTTCCTGAGGCCTCCCTATCCATGCTTCCTGTACAGCCTGTGGAACTGTGAGCCAATGAAACCCCTTTTCTTTGTAAGTTATCTGGTCTCAGGTATTTCTTTATAGCAGTGCAAAAATGGACTAATACAGTTCTTAACAATGATAATGTTGCATGAATCCTCAAAGCCTGTGAATACGTTATCTTATGTGGCAAAAAGGACTTTGCAGTTGTGATTAAATTGAAGATCTTGACTTTGGGAGATTCCACTGGACTATCTGGGTAGGCCCGATATAATCAGGAGGGCCTTATGAGCAGAAGGCAGGAGAGTCTATCAGAAAAGATGTGACAATGGAAGAGGAGATTGGAGTGGTGCTGCCATAAGCAAAGGAATGCAGGCCTTTGGATGCTGGAAAAGGCAACAGAGGGAGTCTTCCCTGGAGTCTCCAGAATGAACACAGGTCTGCCAAACACTTGATTTTAACCACTGCATAATTGCTACTTTTTAAAAATTGAAGATGAACAAGTTCAGATTAAAAATTTTGCTCAACTCCACTATGTCCTAGGTGTGTGACTTTGGACAAGTTAACTTTCTAAGCCTGTTGTGTTATCTAAAAATTGTGATGAGAATAGCACCTACTTCATGGAGGTAATAGGGCTAGTAGGGTGTTAGTTGCTAAGGCGAGTAATAGGTTAATTATTCTTTTTCGAATGTTATCGAAACTAGTTGATTGGAAGTCAACTGTACTGATTATACTAAAAGAATAGGATCCTCATCAGTAGATAGAAATATATAGGAACAATCAGACCTACATCTACAAAGTGTCAATATCAGACAGCGGCTTCAAAGCCGAAATGGTGGTTGGATGTAAAGTGATGTAATAATTGGCGGATAAGGCAGATAAGGAGGAATGTTGATCCGATAATGACATGAAGTCCGTGGAAGCCTGTGGCAATAAAAAATGTTGAACCGTAGACACCATCAGAAATAGTAAAAGATATAAGACCCGTTTCAGAATTCTGACCTGCAAAACTGTAAGGTCATGCCTTTATACTGTATTAAGCTGCTACATACGTGGTAATTTGTTATAGCAGCCATAGGAATATAATACAGAATTGGGGTGGCTCCTGAGAATCTGCATTTCTAATAGTTTCAGGTGATGCCAATGATTCAGATCCAGGGATCACTCTTTGAGGACTGTTGGCTTTCAGGGAAGCACGCCATCCCCAGTGCTCTTCCAAACTTTGGACTATAAGCTAAACAAATCACTTGTTCTCTCAACAGTGCTGGAAGCATGCAAATAGAAGTGTTGGCTTCAACAACACTTGTCCCCAGAAAGTGCCTATTAGGGAAATCAACATTTAGACTGATTTTTTTTCTTTCCATTCTGCTCTGAAAGAATGGTGGAGAGCCACTGGGCTGTCACTATGACTAGCCATTAAAAACATATCGTGTTAGTATTTTATAAGTATTTATCTTGCTATATGGCTATTTATTTTCTCTGAGAGAAAATTGCAGAGCAGTGTCATGGTATATACTCTCAAGAAATCGCCAAGGAAAACAGAAAAAGAGTCTCCACATTCTGGAAAGAAAATGGAACAGAGAGGTTTGCAATGAACAAGGTATTCTGGTTCCCTTTATGCACCCTCTGCTCACCAACTCCTCCCCTTTTGCCACACCAAACTGACTTTGGCCATACCTCTATAATTATCTGACATTGCTCCCTTCCACTAAGCTCTTCCAGGTAATGATACTGACTTTTCCATCCCAGTATGCTCAGATGGGGGTAACAGTGATGGTTACTATGGGCCCTAAACCAGTCAGCCACATTCCCTAGATCTGCCAAGAGGTCTCCCGGGTTCTGTTTGAGATGGGAGACCTTATCCTATTGTCTCCAGAGTTCCTGGTAGAGGAAAAAAAGAGGAAGGAAGAGAACAAAGCCCTGATGATTTACCGTGAATCCAATACCTTGGGTGTAGTAGTTACAGAATATCAATGCACAGTCAGGAAGACTTGGAGGATCCATTAGACTGTTGCCCTTGCCATTTCTGCCTCCTCCTTCCCTTCCCTCTCTCTTTCCCCTCATCTCTCTCTGTCTCTTCTTCTTCTCTTGGCAGGCAGTGGAGTTCAACCCAGGATTTGAATTCTGGCCCTGCCTTTTGCTAGCGTGTGACAAGAAATCTCTCTGATTATATTAAGTAGGGGCAAAGATACCCACCTCAATTCTCTGATGTGAACTAGATGAAAGAATATCTGCAGTGTATCTGGTGCATAGTAGGAGCTCAATTAACATTCTCCATGAGGCTGTTGCTACTCTGCAGCCTTCTCACTACAAAGTATTATTCAATCAATGAATTTCACAGACAATGCAGAGTAGGAAACAACTTTAATGAGAAACCCAGTTTCCCTTTCAAGACTATGACATTCCCACTTCTTTGAGGTCTTCCATTGCCTAGGTGGCCTTCCTCTTATAGTCAGGCATGCTCAGAGCTCTGGGCATGGGCTCGTCTTTGCCAGAATTTCTTTCAATCAAGTAATTATATATGCCAATAGGCAAATAGAAAGCAAGACAGAGCCACAAGTAAGCGCCTTTCCCTGGCGTGTAATAGGCAAAGGGGCTCTTCGCTGAGATAGCATGCTGGATGTCCCGCAGCACCGGAGAGAAGTCCGTGCTGGCCTTCGAGTTGATGAGTAGGAGGAAATTCCTCTGCGATAAGATGTAGTCCTGGCCGTAGTCTTCCTGAACCTCAGCGGGTAGGTGGTCCAGAATGTCCTTCTCCAGCTTTTCCCACTTGTCACTCGTGCCTGCGATACCTGGGGCGAAAGGAAAGGAAGAGTCAGATCCTGGGAAGGCCAAAGAAGTCAGGGAGCAGGCACTCGTCTCTGTTGGGAAGGATGGGCCTTTGCAAATGCCACTTTATTTATTTATTTATTTATTTATTTATTTATTTATTTATTTATTTTTGTGAGACAGAGTCTTGCTCTGTCACTCAGGCTGGAGTGCAGTGGTGTGATCTCAACCCACTGCAACCTCTGCCTCCTGAGTTGAAGCGATTCTCCTGCCTCAGCCTCCTGAGTAGCTGGGATTACAGGCATCCACCACCATGCCCGGCTAATTTTTGTATTTTTAGTAGAGATGGGGTTTCGCCCTGTTGGCCAGGCTGGTCTTGAACTACTGACCTCAAGTGATCTGCCCACCTCGGTCTCTCAAAGTGCTGGAATTTCAGGTGTGAGCCACCATGCCCGGCCTGCAAATACCTTTTAAAATGTGTGCTTTATAACGGCATTTATTATCACTTCTAAACCTACATACAGAAAAGTGCACACATGATTGGATTTTTCCAAACTGGTAGCCCATGTGACCAGCAAACGGATCAAGAACAAAACAGGGCTGGGCGCAGTGACTCATATCTGTAATCTCAGCACTTTGGGAGGCCCAGGAAGGGGAATCACTTGAGCCTAGTAGTTCAAGATCAGCCTGGGCAACAGCGAGATCCCATCTCTAAAATATACACACACACACACACACACACACACACACATATACATAGACATGGACATATACACAGAAATTTAGCTGGGCACAATGGTGCTCACTTGTAGTACCAGCTATTCGAGAGACTGAGGCAGGAGGACCCTTGAGCCTACAAGTTGGAGGATGCAGTGAGCCGTTATATGACTGCACCACTGCACTCCAGCCTGGGCAACAGAGCTACACTCCAATTTTAAGAAAAGAAAAAGGGGGGGAAAAAAACAGAACAGGACCAGCCTTGAAAGTCTCTCCTCTCAGCCCACTTCTCAGTAACCATTTTCCTGATTAACAGGATAGATTCATTTTGGCTGGTTTTGAACATTATATAAATTGAATCATATGAATAGTACTCATCGTTTAGCATCAGCTTCTTTATTCAACATTATGTTATGTGTGTTGATTCTCCTTTCAGCATAGTATTCCATTGCATCAAAATGCCACGAATTATTTATCCGCTATACTGTGATGGACACTGTGCTTGTTTTCAACTGGGCCTTTACAAATGCTGCTGCCACAAACACTCATGTCTTTTGGTGACTATTACATGTATAATATATCATGTAATGTCTACAATATAATATATACTGTATATAATATAGTATATATACACTCATATAAACATATATACATATAATTTTTTCAATATAGAAGTAATGTCTACCTTTATATTTAAAATTAAATGCAGGATTTTAGGCTGGGCATGGTGGCTCATGCCTGCAATCCCAGCACTTTGGGAGGCCCAGGTAGGTGGATCACCTGAGGTCAGGAGTTCAAGACCAGCCTAGCCAACACAGTGAAACCCTGTCTCTACTAAAAAATACAAAAATTAGCTGGGTATTGTGGTGGGTACCTGGAATCCCAGCTACTTGGGAGGCTGAAGCAGGGAGAATTGCTTGAACCCAGGAGGCAGAGGTTACAGTGAGCTGAGATCATACCACTGCACTCCAGCCTGGGTGACAGAATGAGACTCCGTCTCAAAATATATAAACAAATAAATAAAATACAGAATTTTAAAAATTTAATCTATTTAGTAGATATACTTTTCATTGATGTTTTTAAAAATATATGAAATGTAATTTTAATATAATTTACACATATATTTAAATTTTAATACACAAATTACATATGATTAAGTATAAATATATATTTTAAATAAAGGCAATACCTGCTTATTATATAAAATTAAAGAATTTGTTTACTTTAAAATGTAGCAGCTCTGCCTCCTCATTATATAAAGTGAATAATAAGGAGATGTGCGTATTTTAAAAATTAATCTCCTCTACGGTAACTAACAGTTTTGTGTGCACTTCTACATTCCTTCCTTGTTCATTACAAACATACATACATGTAGAAGAATTTGATTTATTTTTTTAAACCAAGAAATAACAATAACAAAAAGGATCATACTATAGTATTTATATTTTCCATGAATTTGTTTTGACTTAGTAATAAATCACAGACCTCCCTTCTTGTCAATGTCTGTAGATTAAACCAGAGCAACAGAATTTCCCATTGAACAGCTTTTAGCCAACCACTTCCCTATCCAACGACCTTCCAGTTGTTCCTATAGGTTTCAGCATTGCAAGCGCTGCCGCAGTAAATAGACTTTCACGACCTATTCGTTTGTACTTTGGCTTTACTTCTGTAAGCAAGAGTCCTCAGAGTACAGCCTGGTCAAAGGCACGTTCATTTTGAATTTTAATAGCTACTGCCAGATTACTTTCCAAAAAGGTTGCAGTCTCCCACGCTCGCTCCTGCAAAGTGCTTGGTTGCTCAGATAGCTGTGGGGATGAACCCTTGCTAGCTTGGGTGACTCTTGGATATCAGGACTGCGGAGAAGGAGGGGTGCTTACTTGGAAATGTGGGCCAGTAAAATCCAGTTATACTCATGGAAATGCAAATGGAGTTTCAATTGCTCCTTTCTTTTCAGGAAGGCACACACTGTGCTTAAAGAAATGATTATCCTGACAATGACTCTGGAGGCTTTTAGGTCCTGAAAAACATGTTTTCGTGAGCTAGTATTCCTCCTGCTACCTCTCCCCGTCCCTGTCTTCATAGGCTGGGGGTTCCTTTTCCTTTCCACCTCCTCCTTCGCTAAACACCTCATGGACTTTCTGGCCACTCTTGTGGGTACCCTATCCAGAGTCCCCAAAGCTCTCTTTGAGAGTGACAAAACCATCAGTCTTTTGCCATCAGTCCATCATCATCTCCCACTTTTGACACACTCGCCCTACCCATCCATCCCATGCCACTTTGGTGCTACACACAATGAAGTTATTGATATGACCTGTATCAAAATCCCATCTCTGCCTCCCATCAGCTCTATGGCTTTGGAACTTCCTTAACTTCTCTGAGTCTCCATTTTCTCACTGCAAGATGGGGATATTATGATGCCTACTTCATAGGTGAGGATTAAGGGAGATAATGCACATAAAGCACTTAAAATCTGCTAATCTAGCATGCAGTATGATTTAGCTATCTTATTTCAGGGCACCAAAAAAATCTGGAATGTCTCTTAGAATGTCTTCAGAAGCTCCTTATCTGTGTCCCTACAGATTCCTTTTCTTGCCCCCACCTTCAAATAAGTATAAGTATGAAGTTTCATTCTCCAAACATGAGTTCTCTGCTTCTGCTCTTGGGCTTCTTGCCTTCAGAGAGCTCATCAAATAACTTTAAACTGGGGGCAGCCTGATTTAAAAGGAAGAACCCAGGCACTGCATCTTGGGATCTGATCTCGAATTTCCCACCATCACGGTGTATGTGGGGTACCAGATCCCCACCCTAGGGCATGTTATCCACCCCAGCTCAGCACCATCACCAGGAGAATAATGTCAGTGAAACCTGCTCCTCAAAGTTGTGGTGATTGGAGTATACATAGAAAGGATGGAGGTATAAATTGGAGCAATATTTTAGAAAACAGGTTGGTATGATTCAGTAAAGCTGAAGCCAGGAAAACTGTGATCTGGTCATTCTTTCAGAGGCATTTGAACCAGAGTAACTCCATCTTGAATAGGGGCTGGGTAAGATGAGAATGAGACCCGCTGGGCTGCCTTCCCTGGAGGTTCGGCATTCTTAATCACAGGATTAGCTAGGAGGTTGGCAGGATTGGTATCACAAGATACAAGTCATAATAACCCTGCTGATAAAACAGGATGTGGTAAAGCAGCCAACCAAAACCGACCAAAATCAAGACGGTGACAAAAGTGACCTCTGGTCATCCTCACTGCTCATTATATGCTACTTATAATGCATTACCATGCTAAAAGACACTCTCACCAGCGCCATGACAGTTTATAAATGCCATGGCAATGTCCAGAAGTTGCTCTGTATGGTCTAAAAGGGGGAGGAACCCACAGTTCCTGGTCATCCCTTCCACTTTCCCAGAAAACACACGAATAATTCACCCCTTGTCTAAAATATAATGAAGAAACAACTATAAGTATACTCAGTCAAGCAGTCAATGCTGCTGCTGTACCTAAGAAATAGGCATTCTTTTGTTCCTTTACTTTCTTGATAAACTTGCTTTCACTTTACTCTATGAACTCACCCCAAATTCTTTCTCATGCAAGATCCGAAAACCCTCTCTTGGGATCTGGATCAGGAGCCCTTTCCGGTAACAACTTCACTCTGGAGCATGTGTCATAGGAACAATTCAAGCACACAAAAAACAAAGTACATGTGCCAGAAAGTTCATAGCTGCATTGTTCATACTTGTTCAAACTAGAAGGGGCACAAACATGCCATCAACAGTAGAAAATCATGGCATATTCACAGAATACTACACAGCAATGAAATGAGTGGACTACAGCTACACACAGTGGAGATAAACTGTCAAATGAGAATGTTTAGTGAAGGAAGCCAGACACAAAAGGATACATACATATTGATTCCATTCAAAGCGCAGAAGCAGTTAAAGTCAAATGCTATTGATTGGGATGGATATAACTCTACAAAGAAAAGCAAATCAATGATCATTACAAAAAGTAAGAGGCGATTACCTATTGGGTGGTTGGAGAGGGCTGTGATGGTAGAGGATCGTGTAGGGGCTTCTGGGTGTTGGTAATGTTTTATTTTTTTTATCTGGGTGTTAAGTACAAGAGTGTTTATAATAATTTTTTGAACCATGTGTGTATAATGCTTTTTTCTGTTTATGTATTTCTCGATTTTAAAATATAAGATCAACATCAGTAAAGAATGTATGGTAAGTGGGTATCCCAGTGCCTGGTAAGAACAGCTCTCCAGAACTACTATACATAGCAATTATGTTGAATCTCCAAAATCATAACTTAACTGCAGGATTGCTCTCTCGTCTAAACGGAATTTTACATCTGTGTGTTGGAATTCTCTTTGGGCTCTGTCACCAAACCCTCAATCCTCCTGCCAGATTCAAAATCAAATTCACCGTTTCCCTCTTCCACCAGCTGTCAACCAGCTTTCCTCTCTCTGTAACCCAGTCTCTCAGTCCAACCAGGACATTTGGCTTCACCTCTGACCCATCTCTCTTCTCTATCACCTCTCCTCAATTCTCCTCCCCACCCAAGGAGTCCCCAAGTGGGTAACCCCTCTCAAGACTTCATCTTCTCTGCATTTTTATCGCTCCAGTCCTGCCTCTCATCCTGGTGACCCATTTCCCTTTCTCTGGGTCTCTGTCCCTTTCTCTGAGTCTTGTACCCCCTCTACAACCTTAGGAGGTTCTCAGCTACCAAGTGTTTCAAGCCAAGATTTCAATGTTTCTGTATAGATTTTATCTTTTGGATTTGGGATAACATTCAAACCTTTAGGGTTTGTTCTTTAGTGTGTTTAGCAATACCTTCCAGTCTGTGGTCTTTTATTAGACATACTTTTTATATCTTCACTTGAATCATCAATGAAATGTTTGATGGCCCGTAACTAAAGACTGAGCCTTGGGGTAGGCTGCCTCTGCCCAGAATTCAGATATGCAGGGAGGTGAGTGGAGAGAATGGCCATCTCTGCTTGGAGTGGAGGGGAGGTGGGTCATATTCTTTAGAGGGAAGGAGAAAAATATTGTTTCTGAAATATAAAGAAGCTGGGGAAGGAAACCTTCTTGGCCAATGGAAACAAAAGACTAATAAATGTTACTCCAGGTATCTGCTCAAACTTTTAGATGAAAATAAGCGCTCAAGCTAAATAAAGAAATCTCATATGAAACTAATGGATTATATATTGTTAAACAGGTTTGGGTGGGGCAATGAAAATAATCAAATTTGGTGAGAGTCAGTTAGGGATCATTTTTGAGCTGCGTTCCCAAAGACCAAATACAACTCTACCAACGAGGAAGGGAGTGTGTGTCCTAGAAGGGACCTGCTCAGAGCAGGCACCAGGGGACCAGGGTTCTAACCCAGTGTGGCCTCTGCTTGCTGATGACTTATGAGCCAATGCATTTCCTTTGTGAAAGGAAGCAGGGGTGAAGCCATACATGGAAAGCCTGACACTTAGAAGAGGCCCACCCATCCCAAGTCCTGCTGGGTGGACCCTGAGAGCTGGAGAACTCTGTACACATGACAATCCCATCCCAACCCCTTGCACTAAGAGACTTAACCAAACTCCAGCGCCGTTTCTAACAGTATAAGGCCCTGTCCCTTGGATGACACCAGTCCCTCACTAAAATACCTGCCTGAGAAGGATCAGCCTTGCCAGAAAATTTTACTATTTGTTCTAGCCAACACATCCCTGAGAGGTCCCTGACTTCCCTTTCCTGAAATACTTACTAAAAAAGAACTTTAAATTGTAAATATATAGCTCTTGCAATGCAGAAGCATTTCTCTCCAGGATCTGAGAGCCATTCCTTTGGAATTGAATCATGCAGAAAGATCAGACCTCTGTTTCTCAGTCTCTGTGGGAAGACAGAATCTGGACTTCCTTTATTGTCAAGCTGGCCCCTCTGCATGGACACTGATGGACCCTTATGCTTTTTCACTAATCTGACTTACTGAGCCCCACTTTCCCCTCTCCCTCATTCTCCTTTTGAAATATTTAAAACACCTTTGCACAAATCAAAATGGAGCTTAGCTCTTTCCCCTACAGTCAGCAGTTACTGAATCAAACCTGTTTTCACCACTTTAACTGATGTCTGGCTGTGCTCATCTTTGACAACACTGAGGGGTTCAATGTGCGCTCTGTCAGACCAAGAGGACCTTCAGGGTTCCTTTCAGAATGAACATCACAGGTTCTTGGGCTCAGAAACCTACTTGTTCGGAAGCCTCCAGGTTGGATGGAAACAACTTTAATTCCCCACTTGGAAAGCTCGATTCTCATAATTGATGAGAACATGGTCACAGCCGCCTTTGATGAGCTATAAGATGCCAACTTTGCCATTGGGGCCCCTCCTATGGGAATAAAGAGAGAAAAAGAAGTAAAGTTAGATATGTTCATTTGTTCATCCAATAAATATTTAATCGGCATCTACTGTATGCCAGGAACTGGTATCAGTGACTTGGGCAGACAAAGGCAGACAAGGGCCCCTGAGCCCAGGTGAGCAATGTTCTTGCTCATTCCCACAGAGTAGCTTCATTTGCTTCTGCCCTCCTTGGTCCCCTATTGCAGCTGGTAGGATGACAAACCAAGTTGAAGGCTCAATCTTGCCCAACTCCTAAGCAAAATGTAATTTAGGGCTGGCTGCGGTGGCTCACGCCTGTAATCTCAACACTGTGGGAAGCCGAAGTGGGTGGATCCCCTGAGGTCAGGAGTTCGAGACCAACCCGGCCGACATGGTGAAGCTCCGTCTCTACTAAAAATACAAAAATTTGCCGGGTGTGGTGATGCATACCTGTAATCCCAGCTACTCATGAGACTGAGACATAAGAATCACTTGGACCCCAGAGGGCAGAGGTTACAGTGAGCTGGGATCACGCCACTGCACTCCAGCCTGGTGACAGAGTGAAACTCCGTCTCAAAAAAAAAAAAAAAAAAGTAATTTAGGTAAGATGAAGAGCATCTACTGACCAGGCCCTGATCTTCTAGCCTGACCAACCTGCCTTCTGAGGTTCCTGGTAAACATATCTTTTTCAGGGGAGGAGAGTCCACTATTCAACCTACTACAACACCTATAGTTGAACCGATTGGGCTCAATACTTGTTGCAATGAGGAATAATGTGCATCATGGGGAATGGTGGGGCATCTCTGTAAGAGGGTGTGAGAAAGGACTTATTCTAGGGCTAGAGCAGATGCTCTGTATCCCACCTAAATCGTATTTAGCTCAGAAGTTGGTTAGATTGAGCCTTAAACTGAGTTTGTCACTGGACCAGCTATAAGGAAGTAATGGAAGGCAAGACCAAAGGAAGCCAGGAAAGGGAGTGATCTACTTGGAATAAGAGTCTCTGCAGATGTCATTGAGGCAAGGATCTCTACAAAAGACCATCCTGGACTATGATGGGCCCTAAATCTCATTAATGATGCATGTCCTTATCAGAGACAGAAAAAGAGAAGACACAAAGGAGAAGGCCATGTGAAGATGGAAGCAGAGATTGGGGTTGTGTCGCACAAGCCAAGGCACATCTAGGGCCACCAGTAGCTGAAACAGGCGAGGACAGATTCTCTCCCAGACTCTCAAGAAGGAGCACAGCCCTGCTAACACTTGGTTTAGACATCTGGCTTCCAGAACTATGAAAGAATAAATTTCTGATGTTTTAAGCCACTCCGTTTGTGGTGATTTGTGACAGCAGCCCTAGACTATGAATTGAGGTGCATTCCTGGTGGTCCTCAGCAGGAAGACACTGAAGTTATGAAGGAGCAAAGACAGTGAGAGCTCACAGTGCCTCATGAAGTCTCATAGGAAGACTAGACCCATAACAACAGGGCTCCCAGTCTTGGCAAAGATTTCCCAAGTCAAAGAAGCATCCACTGGGTGAATAGACAAGCAAACTGTGGTCCAGCCATATAATGGAACACAACTTAGCCATCGAAGGAAATGAGCTTGATACATGTAACAACATGGATGTCTCAAAACAATTATGGACAGTCAGAGAGCCAAACAAAAAGGGTGTGTATTCTTTGGTATAATTCCCTTCATGTAAAGTTCTAGGAAACGCAAATTAATCTCTAGTAAAACAGATCAGTGGTGACCTGAAAGGTGGGGGTGCTATGAACATTGTGCCCACCCCCATCAAAACTCATATTTTGAAGCCCAAACTCCTAGTGTGATGGTATTTGGAGATGGGGCCTTTGGAAGGTAATTAAGTCCTGAGGGTGGAGCCCTCGTGATGAGAGGGATTAGTGCCCTTTTAAGAAGAGATACCATTGAGCTTATTTATAATCTCTCTCAGACAACTGATGAGCTAGTAATTTGTTGTCTCTCAGACAATTGGTGAGCTAGTAAACTCCTCTTCCATTTTTGGTTTAAGCTAAGTTGGAGTTTGGCCCTGTCACTTAAAACAAAAGGTCCCAAGGCTTAACTGATGTAATTTTAACACAATGTCTGGCATCAAGCAGGGTCTCATTAAACTGGTTAATCTTGCCACAGATGGCCAGCGGATTTTTATGTAAGTGATTTATACTTTCATGAAATCTTAGTGTTTGAAATCCAACTCCTATCTATTACTAGTAAGAGAGGCCAAAGAGGTTAAAGCAACTTGTTCAAAGTCACAGTGTGGGCTGTGTGGCAACCCCAGTTTATGGGGTTAGCCAGAGTTCTCACTTCTCCATGACCTTTACAGATGATGAAGGTTGGTCAGATAGAAGGCAAACAGGTGAGCAGAGGAGCCAACACTGACTGCATTCAAATCCTAGCTTGACCATTGATTAGCCACCTGTTATCAGGAGAGTCACTTTATATTTGGCCTCTGCCTTTTTATTTGCAAATGAAGAATAGTGATAGTACAAGCATCATAGGATCGTTGTGAAAGTTAAATTAATAATATATTAGAATAGTGCCTGATTCACAATAGCAAAGACTTGGAATCAACCCAAATGTCCATCAGTGACAGACTGGATTAAGAAAATGTGGCACATATACACCATGGAATACTATGCAGCCATAAAAAAGGATGAGTTTGCGTCCTTTGTAGGGACATGGATGCAGCTGGAAACCATCATTCTTAGCAAACTATCACAAGAAGAGAAAACCAAACACCGCATGTTCTCACTCATAGGTGGGAACTGAACAATGAGCTCACTTGGACTCGGGAAGGGGAACATCACACACTGGGGCCTATCATGGGGAGGGGGGAGGGGGGAGGGATTGCACTGGGGAGTTATACCTGATATAAATGATGAATTGATGGGTGCTGACGAGTTGATGGGTGCAGCACACCAACATGGCACATGTATACATATGTAACAAACCTGCACGTTATGCACATGTACCCTAGAACTTAAAGTATAATAAAAAAAAAAAAAAAGAATAGTGCCTGGCACAAAGTAAGCTCCATATAAGGGCTTCCTAGTATTAGTGGTACTCAGGCTTTTCAAAATAATATCTTAATAGCCCAAAAGGCTCCATATGTTCATGGTTTCTCAGAGTAATAAGTGCACCTGCTTCAGAATCTCCAGCAGCTGTTGTTTATTATGTAGATTACTGAGAGCCACCCTGGACCCACTGAATCAGAATCTACACTTAATACTTATTCAAGCAATCTTTTGAATATTACATCTTGAACTATTGCATTAGGGTTTTGTCACATATTTGTGCACATGAGCTTTCGTGATAATGCACTGCCTTATGGATAAGTGCTGTGGTTTGAATGTGTCCCTCCAAAAGCGTACGTTGAAACTTAATCCCCAATGCAACACCTCCCCAGTGTTAGGAGGTGGGGTGTACCAAGAGGTGATTAGGCCTTGAGGATGGGATGAATGGATTAATGCCATTATCTTGAGAGTGGGTTCATCATAAAAGGGGGAGTTTGGCCCCCTTTTACTCTCTTTCTCTTTCTCATTCTCTCTTGCCCTTCTACCTTTTGCTGTGGAACAACATAGCAAAAGACCCTCATGAGATGCCACCCCTTTGATCTTGGACTGCCCAGCCTCTAGAACCAAGAGCCAATCAATTTCTGTTCATTATAAATTACCCAGTCTGTGGTATCCTGTTATAGCAACACAAAACAGACTAAGACAATGACTATGACATATGAAGTTTGTTTGAGAGTAGATCATATACTACATTAACAATCTAAACAAAAAGCATGCTTTGAATCAAACATTTAAGACTCATTTATCTTTTGCATTATTTTGAATGCTGCAAGAACTGCCAATATTAGACCATGTCTTACCTATGAAATGGTAGTATTATATGGTTCAACCTCATAGATCCAATCTTGCTGTTAATGCTTAAGATGACGTAAGATGAGATAAATATAGGTGTCCAAGGTTGCTGATTAAGAGCCACTGTGCCTCAAGGCTTTCTGACCTTACATACCCCTTCATTGTCTGTCCAGTTACAGCCTTTAATTTTTTAATTTAACTTTTAATTTTATCAAGGTAAAAACACTTAATATGAGTTCTACCTTCGTAACAATTTTTTTAAGTGTGAAATACAGCATTGTTAACTACTGGCACAATGTTGTATAGCAGATCCATGTAACTTATTCCTCTTGCATTACTCAGACACTTGGAATAACCTAATATTAGGTAACTTAAGAGAACACTCCTTGTTATTCACTTAATGTGTGTGTTTCCAAAAAATTCCTATCTCAAAGCCCTAATCCTCAGGATAGCTGTATTTGGAAATGAGGACTCTAAAAAAGTAAAGTTAAATGAGATCAGAAAGATGAGGCCCCTGATCCAACAGAATTAGTGTCCTTGTAAGAAGAGACACCAGATACTTCACACTCTCTCCTTGAACACGCACCAAGGAAGGGTTATGTGAGGACACAGCAAGAAGGTAGCTGTCTGTAAACCAGGAATAAAGCCCTCACCAGAAAACCAACCATGCTGGCATTTTGATCTGGTACTTCTAAACTGCATAACTGTGAGAAAATAAATTTATGTCCTTTAGGCCACCCGATTCATGATATTTTATTGTGGCAGTCTGAGCAGACTAACATACGTAGTCAACAACAGGACCTGTCTTAACCAATAAGGTACAGAACTATGGACTCTTCCCGCTCTTCCTAGACCTGGACTGCATACTTGCTATCCTTACTTAGCGTGGGCATGAAAATCATCCCCTCTTCTAAGTCATATTCCCCCACATGCCTCTGTGAACTATTCAGTCAATTTGTTCCCTGCGCTGTGTTCCCTTACCTGGCAAGGGAATAAATTCAGCATTCATTTTGTTGATTATTCTGGTGGTCATTTTCTTTCCTTTACATTGTGGTATATTGTTGACAGTGGGCTAAAAATAAGGGATTTGAAGTTATCATTCTGAAGCTTACGAAAGAATTGTGGAGACCCTGTCTCTCCCCACCGTATGTGTACTTAGCATCATGTTTTCAAGGTTCATTCATGTTGTAGCATGTATCAGTACTTCACTCTTTGTAAAGCTGAAAACTATTCCTTTATATGGATATGCCACATTTTATTTATCCAGTGACCCGTTTATGTCTACTTGAATTGTTTATACCTTTGGCTATTACGAATAATGTTGCTATGCCCATCTATGTACAAGTTTTTGTTTGAACACCTGTTTTCTATCTCTTACATATACACCTAGGAGTAGAATTGCTAGGTCACACAGTAATTCTAAGTTTAACTTACTGAGGAACTGCCAAATGTTTTCCACATGCACTGAACCATTTTATATTTCTACCAGTAGTATAAGAGGGTTCCAGTTTCTCCACATTCTCACCAACATGTGTTTTTTCTGTGTTTTATTATTATTATTATAGCCATCTTAGGGTGTATGTTATATGATGGTGGTTTTTCATTATAGCCATCTTAGGAGGTATGTTATCTTATTGAGGTTTGATTTCCAGCCATTGTGTATTTAGAAGGCCTCTGGTGATTCTGATGCAGCTAAAGCTTGAAAATGTGGTCTGGGGATTAGTACCACCAACATCACTCAGGAACTAGTTATAGATTTGCAGAATGTTAGGCCCCACCCAGACCAATCCAGTCAGATTCTACCTTTTAGCAAGATCTCCAAGTGATGCCCACATATGTCAGTATTGAGAAGCAATGGAGTAAGAGACAGCCCTAAATTGCCAACACTTCCTAATTACCATTTAAACAGACCAGAGTTAGGGTTTGTATTTTATGCCCCTGCTTATCTTACATGTTCTTGCTTAACAGCCTGGAAAAGTAGAAAGCACATAGTACTTGGAGTAAAACAGACCCTGGTTCAAATCCTGAGTTTATCACTTACCAGCTATACAAACTTGGGTTACAGAGTGCTTGATCTAGAAAATTAATTAATATCTGCATTCTGTGGATGTTAGAATGGACATCTTGGACACCTATATTTATTTCATCTTATGTCATCTTAAACATTAATGGTAAGGTTGGATCTTTGAGATTAAACCATACAATACTGCCATTTCATAGGTAAGACATGGTCTAATATTGGCAGTTCTTGCAGGGTTCAAATTACATGTAGGCATGTAAATCTCTCACACAACCCAGCACAAGGAAGTTCACTCAGTCTTGCTCTACCCACCTTCCCCCTTGTCCCACAAGCGCCCTGCAGAGTGTCAGGGAAGAAAATCTCAGCCTTGGCTTCCTGTTTTGCCACTGAGCAACTGAGGGACTGGCTGAATGACTTGCCAAATGATTCTTTTAAGGCAGCTCGCTCAGCAAGGAAAAGTCCAGGAATTATCCCACAGTCTGGACTGAGACAGAACTCAAGGCTGAAACTGTGAACTCCATTAGATCCTTTAATTTGTAGACTTGTAAGAATCTCTAAGATTGCTTGCTTTGGTGTAAAGTAATTTTGATGTATTTTAAACAGCTTGGGCTGGACTCAGTAGCTCATGCCTATGATCCCAACACAATGGGAGGCCAAGACAAGATGATTGTTTGAAGCCAGGAGTTCAAGACCATCCTAGGCAACACAGTGAGACCCCATGGCAAAATAAATAAGCAGATGTGATGGCATATGCCTGTATTCCCAGCTACTCAGGAAAGTGAAGTGGGATTATTGCTTGAGCCCAGGAGTTCAAGGTTATATAAGCTACAATCATGCCACTGCACTCCAGCCTGGGCAACAGAGGGAGATCTGTTTCAGAGGGCTTTATTTTCAACTCTTCTTATTCAAGCATAGCATGAGGGCCTGAAAAAGGTTTTGGGCCTCAGACAGAACAATTTTCCAACTGTCCTTTTTACCATTAGAGTTGTTTCCCACTTCCTCTAATCCTAGGTTAAAAAAATAAAAATATGAAAACTAAAAAAAAACAACAACAAAAAAAAACAGCTTGACGTGGCAGACAACTGTGATTACTGTCTCTCAGTGGAGAGGTCCCTTTGACTGGGGTACTTCCTATATACCAGTGACTGTGCTAAGCACTCAGAACCCGCGGTGCATTTAAATCTGCAGTCAAGATCAGAGGTTTTCAGTTGGGGGTGATTTTGTACCCCAGTGATCATGGGAAATATCTGAAGATGTGTCACAACTAGGAGTGGGTGCTACTATTGTCTAATGGGTCAGGGACACATATGCCGTTAATACTCCATAATGCACAGGACAGTCCCCCTAGAGAAAGAATTCTCCCCACCAAAATGCCAGTAGTGCCAAGGTTGAGAAATATTGCCCTGGACTCAGGTGCTACATGACCATCATTTGAAGATAGAGACAGACAAGTAAGGTAACCTGACCCAGGTCACCCAGCTAGTAATCAAAGAGCAAGATTTAAGCCAAAATGACACAAAATCTCTGAGGCCTGGGTCATTTTAGAAGGGCTGGTTTTCAAGCATAACATGCAATTGCACACGAGTGTTTACGCAAACATTTCTGAAGAGGAAAACTGGCGCTTTTAGGCCTCTCAAACAAAAGATTTTCCAACTGCCCTTTGTACCGTCAGAGTTGCCTCCCGTGCCTCTGATCCTTGGTTAAATATTTATCTAACTGGCTTGCTGGGATTTATGTTAAAGAGCTATGATATTTGTGTGGGAGGGATAATCAACATGTTATTACAATGGGGACAAGTCTCCTGTCAGCTGCTGCCCCAGATCCTCGTGGTTGATGGTTTTTGGGTTGCCAATGCTACTGGGCCATTCACTGCATGCCAAGCTCAAGGCTGATGCTTAAACATGCGTTATTTCATCTCATCTCTCCATGGTCCCCAGAAGAAGCAAATACTATTATCCTCATCTTAAAATGAGGAGGCTGCAACTCAGAGGTTCAGAACTGTTCCCAAGGTCATGCAGTTGTCATTGGTAAAGACAGGATTAAAACCCGGGCAGTCTGTCTTCATTCTGCTTGCCTGGCACCCTAGAAGATTCTTACCTGTATTCCTACATGATGTATCTTACTCTTTCCCTTTCGTGTTCCTTTCTTTAGGGATGGAATATGTAGGAGGGAAGGACATCGGAGGGAAGGACATGGTTGACTCTAGATTGTATTTCTTAGAGAAGAACTTAAAGAAGTAATGTTTCTCCCCATCCCACTCTTGGAACTTCCCACCCGTAGGAGTGTATTGAGAAGACATGGGTTATGTTGACTTTATTTCCACACAAGAATGGGAGTTAGACTGGAACAAGCATCTAACAGTGGAGCTAGCAGAAAGCAAAAAATGGCCAATAAGGTACCACTGGGAAGAGCATCTGAGACCCTTTGGTCTTGTGTTTGATGTGGTGGTAACATATGGTTACACTGAGTCACCAAGGAAGGAGGTGGCTTAGTGAGTCAGAATATGAAACTCAAGTTCAAATTCAAGTTCTAGCTTACAGACCAGTCACTGAATCCTTCTGACTTTGGTTTTTATAACTGCAAAATGAGGATAGCAACATTAGAGAGGTTATTGGGGTCATATACCTGAGAGCATTCAACAAATGCCTGAAATGTAGTGGATCCTTCATAATAACTCTTAATATTTATTAGATATCTACTATATGCCAAGCACTGTTCTGAGTGTTTTAACATCAGCTCTAAATGTATTTAATGGTCACAGCTGTCACAGGAGGTAGATTCTAGTGTTATCCTCAGGAACCTCATTTTAAAAAACGAAAACACTAAAGTGTAGAGAGTTTAAGTGACTTTCCCAAGGACACAGAAAGTGATAGAAATAATAGCTAACCCTTACATAAAATTTACAGTGTCCACACAAAAACTTGCACAAAAAATATTCAGAGAAGCATTGTTCATAATAGCCCAGAATTGGAAAGAACCTAAATGTCCATCAACTGATGAATGGATTTTTAAAATGTGGTTATACTTATATGCATATTCAAAAAGCTGCAAAGAACCCTATTGAGGAGAACGTTTTGGGAGTTTCAACTTTCAGACAAACATCCTTTTAAGCAATGTGTACGTTCAAACTCTGGCTGCCTCTGCCCAAATGAGAGGCACATGGAACTTCTCACTGAGGCTGGACAACCAGGTAGAAGGTCAGGAGAGGGCGTGGAAATTCTGCCTGATAGAGACAGCAAGGAGAGTAAGAAGTGGCCAGTGGGCACAGGGAACTGAGCAGTCTTTAACAGAAAATGAAGGAGCCAAACTTTAATGGATTAATGAGGTTGTCGAGAAGTAGAGGCTGCAAGTCACCTAGCTTTTGAAGGAGCTCAGGGGAAAAGGGTAAAAGAAGCTCTCACCGTTCAGCTCCCACTTACAAGTGAGGACATGCGGTATTTGGTTTTCTGTGCCTGCGTTAGGTTGCTAAGGATAATGGATTCCAGCTCCATCCATGTCCCTGCAAAGGATGTGATCTCATTCCTTTTTATGCCTGCATAGTATTCCATGCTGTATATGTACCACATTTTCTTTAATCTATCATCGATGGGCATTTGGGTTGATTCCATGTCTTTGCTATTGTGAATAGGGCTGCAATGGAAAATACATGTACCTCAGAATTTAAAATTAAAATTAAAAAATAAACAAGTACGGGGCAGTATCCATTAATAAAAATAATAACTCACAGCCTTCAGGGAAGACATACTACACATGAGCATCTATGCTAAGAACTTTATGAGAATTATTTGATTTAAGCCTCAGAACGCCCCTATGTGGTCTTATTTCCTCCTCTTATTCATCCACTCTTATTGCCTTTATGGGGACAAAAGTGGAGCTTAGAGAGGCTATAGGACCTCGGGTTTTCCAGGAGTGTCACCCAACCAGGAAGTGGAGAGGAGAGCCCCGCCCTCCTGGCTCCCAGCCCAGCTCAAGGAGAAAAGGATTGAGAGTCTGGGGAGGAATCATTCTTAGAACATAGCCTGGGGTAGAATGAAAGGCCCAGGGAGAGAGAAGGAGTTAGTCGGGAGGAAGAAGGAGGAAAGGCTGAAGAGGAGAATGAGTGACAACAGAAGGAACGAGGAGAAGTTAGGGAAGTTCATGCGGGACAGCTTCAGTTTGTTTGTGAGAGTTCCAGAGAGGAGGGGAATAGAGCAGAGAAATGAACAGCAAACACGATTTGCAATAATTTTTTCTTCTATTCTGCACACCTCTTGCCTTCCAAGGAGGGCAGATCCAATGGAAGTGTTTAGTTTATTGAGCAGCTAAGAGTAGGTGGATGTGATATGAACGTGTGGTTATGGGGGAAGGAAGGAGAGGGAAAGATAAGGAAAGAAACCGCGGAGATTTGGGAGCCAGGAAGGACAGGGAGGGGGAAGTAACCAGGTGAGGTGGCTGGCAACTGAACATCTTCGGAAGGAGGAAAAAAAAAAAATCTAAAGGGAATTTGCATTAAATGGTGCTTTGTGGTATATGGAATCTCCAGTAAAATCTGCATTTTCTGGAGTTGGCTCTGCCTTTTTGGAATGCGATAAAGTGCTAAGTGTTCCTTCAACATGGTGTAAAGAATGAGGAGAAAGTGTTCATGGAGACCTGAATTACATAAGATTGGGAGGAATGAAGTTTAAATTTGAGGGAAAAAAGAAAAATGTTTGGAATCGGTAATTAGGTGCATGTGATTTGTTGTAAATCAGAGCTCGTTTAAAGTCAAACCAGACACATTATTTTCCCACAGCTGCTATAATAAATTACTACAAACCTAGCAGTTTAAACATTACAAATTTATTATCTTATGATAAAATCAAGGAGTCAGCAGGGTCATGCTCCTTCTGGAGGCTCTCGGGGAGAACTAGTTCCCTTAACTTTTCCAGCTTCTAGAAGCCACCTGCATTCCTTGGTTTCTGGCCCCTTCCTCCATCTTCAAAGCCAGCTGGGTACCATCTTCCAGTTTCTCTCTGACTCTGACCCTCATGCCTGTTTCTTATAAGGACCCTTGTGATTGCATCAGATCCATCCAGAATATCCAGGATAACCTCCTCATCTCAAGATCCTTCACTCAATCACACGAGCACAGTCCCATTTGCCATGTGAGGTAACAGGCTCACAGGTTGCAGACACTGAGACCTGTATGTCTCTGAGGACCCATTATTCTACCTCCCAGACCAGCTGCCTACTCGCAGCAGACTGAGATAGTTTCTTCACGGTTATTTACTCTGCAGCAACGAATAACTGGAACTGAGTCATCAATTCCAGCTCAGTTTTTCCTGTCTGGTGCAAAGTTCCATGATAAATCTATGCCACCAAAATTCTTGTCATTCAGAAGGTGACAGAGCTGCCAGACTCAAGACAATCTGGTGGGTCAGGGCAACCACGTGCTTCTTCTGGAACCCTTATTAGTGACTGACTGCCTCTCTGCCTCCATGCACCTTGCTTCAAAGTGAAAATAACAGCAATGAACTCCCAAATAAGCACGTTTTCCAAAATTGCTATTACATTAATTTTGCCAAAGATATATCAACAAGTCAGTATCACATTAGATGTTAATTTCTGTGGATTTGTTGGTTATATATTGCCTTTTACACATACTTTGACTTTTCTAATCCTTGCGTTACATTCTAGTTTTTTCTTTTCCAGTTCAAAATCTTTTCTATTGTTTCACAAAACTCTCCAGTAAGTGCTAGAGAGTCTCTTACTGTGTTCTCTGCTGAATTCCCCTGTTCCTTATCAATTACAGTGTTATGGACTGAATGGTTCCCCCCACCACACAGAAAAGTTTATATGTTGCAGTCCTAACCTCCAGTGTCTTGGAACGTGACTGTATTTGAAGATAGAACCTTTAAAAAGATGATTATGGTTAAATGGGATCATAGGAGTGGGGCCCTAATTCAGTATGACTGCCATTCTTATAAGAAGAGGAAGAGACACCAGGAGTGCAACAGACAGAGAGATGACCATGTGAGGACACAACAAAAAGGTGGTCATCTGAAAGCCAAGAAGAGAGAGCTCAGGAGAAACCAACCCTGCCGACAACTTGGTCTTGGACTTCCAGCCTCCAGAACTATGAGAAAAAAAATTTCTGTTTTTTTAAGACACCCTGTCTATTGTATTTTCTTATGGTAGCCCTAGCAAACTAACACAGAGGAAAACTGATCGTTTCAGAGCTTTGTTTCTTTAATTTTTAATATTTTGTGGTTACATAGTCAGTGTATATATTTATGGGCTACATGAGATGTTTTGATACAAGTATGCAATGCATAACAATCACTTGAGGGCAAATGGGGTCTCCATCACCTTAAGCGTTTATCCTTTGTGTTACACACAATCCAGTTATACTCTTTTAGTTATTTTTAAATGTACAATTAAATTATTATTGACTATTGTCACTCTGTTGTGCTATCAAATACTAGATCTTACTCATTCTTTCTAACTATTTTTTGTACCCATTAACCATTCCTACCGCTCCCTCCTTAGTTCTCTCTACTACTCTTCCCAGCCTCTGGTAACCATCATTCTGCTCTATCTCCATGAGTTCAATTTAGCTCCCACAAATAAATGAGAACATGTGAAGTTTGTCTTTATGCTCATTATGTTATTTCACTTAATATAATGACTTCCAGTTCCATCCACGTTATTGCAAATGACAATATCTCATTCTTTTATATGGCTGAATAGGACTCCACTGTATGTATATGTACCACATTTTCTTTATCCACTCATCTGTTGATGGACATTTAGGTGACTTTCAAATGTTGGCTATAGTGAACAGTGCTGCAACACACATAGGAGTGCAGATATCTTTTTGATATATTGATTTCCTTTCTTGTGGGGTACATACCTAGCAGTGGAATTGCTGGATAATATGGCAGCTCTATTTTTAGAGCTGTTCTCCATAGCAGTTGTACTAACTTACACAGCCACCAACAGTGTACAAGGGTTCTCTTTCTCCACATCCTTACCAGCATTTGCTACTGCCTCACTTTTGGATGAAAGTCATTTTTCCTGGGGTGAGATCATATCTCGTTGTAATTTTGATTTGCATTTCTCTGATGATCAATGATATTGAGCACCTTTTCATATGCTTGTTTGCTATTTGTATGTCTTGTCTTCTTTTGGGAAATGTCTGTTCAGATCTTTTGTACATTTTAAGTGAGATTATTTGATTTTTTCCCTGTAGAGTTGTTTGAGCTCCTTATATTTTCTGGTTATTAAGTCCTTGTCAAAGGGGTAGTTTGCAAATATTTTCTCCCATTCTGTGGGTTGTCTCTTCACTTTGTTGATTGTATCCTTTGCTGTGCAGAAGCTTTTTAACTTGATGTGATCTCATTTGCCTGTGCTTGTTGGGTGTTACTCAAGAAACTTTGCCAATTCCAATGTCCTGGAGAGTTTCCCTAATGTTTTCTTATAGTACAATAGTTTCATAGTTTGAGGTCTTAGATTTAAGTATCGAATCCATTTTGATATGATTTTTTCATATGGTGAGAGACAGGGATCTAGTTTCATTCTTTTGCATATGGATATCCAGT
>NC_045450.1:66591801-66787171 GCF_002776525.5 Piliocolobus tephrosceles | reverse complement strand
TTTTTTTTTTTTTTTTTTTTTTTTGACAGGGTCTCACTCTGTCACCCAGGCTGGAGTGCAATGGCGTGATCACAGCTCACTGCAGCCTCTACCTCCCTGAGCTCACGTGATCTACCCAGCTCAGCCTCCCAAGTAGCTGGGACTACAGGCACATGCCACCATGCCTGGCTAATTTTTTGTAGAGACAGGGTTTTGCCACGTTGCCCAGGCTGGTTTCGAACTTCTGGGCTCAAGCAATCCACCTGGCCCCCCTATGTGCTGGGCATGAGCCACAGCACCTGGTCAAGTTTTCTCAGCACCATTTATTGAATAGATTGTCCTTTCCCTAGTGTATGTTATTGCATTTGTTGAAAATGAGTTAGCCATAGATGTATAGATTTATTTCTGGGTTCTCTATACTGTTCTGTTGGTCTGTATGTCTGTTTTTATGCCAGTACCATGCTGTTTTGGTTACTGCAGCTCTGTAGCATAATTTGAAGTCAGGTAATGTGATTCCTGCAGTTTTGTTCTTTCTGCTCAGGATATCTTTGGCTCTTCTGAGTCTTTTGTGGTTCCATAAAAATTTTGGGGTTGCTTTTTCTATTTCTGTGAAGATTGTCATTGGTATTTGGATAGGGATTGCATTGAATCTATAGATTTCTTTGAATAGTATGGACATTTTTAAAATATTGATGTTTCCAACTTATGGACATGGAATATCTTTCAATTTTTTGTGTCCTCTTCAATTTCTTTCATCAATATTAGATAATTTTCATTGTAGAGATCTTTCACTTCTCTGGTTAGGTTAATTCCAGGGTATTTCATTTTATTTGTAGCTATTGTAAATGGAACTACTTTCTTGACTTTTCTTTCTGATTGTTTGCTATTGGCATACTCACGCCTGTAATCCCAGCACTTTGGGAGGCAGAGGCAGGCAGATCACAAAGTCAAGAGATCGAGACCATCCTGGCCAACATTATGAAACCCTGTCTCTACTAAAAATACAAAAAAAAAAAAAAATAGCTGGGCATGGTGGCGCACACCTGTAGTCCCAGCTAATCAGGAGGCTGAGGCAGGAGAATCACCTGAACCCAGGAGGTGGAAGCTGCAGTGAGCCGAGATCACTTCGCTGCACTCCACCTTGGCAACAGAGCGAGACTCTGCCTTAAAAAAAAAAAATGTATGTCACTGAGTTTTGTAGTTGATTATGTATCCTGCAACTTTACTGAATTTGTTTATCAGTTTTAATTGTTTTTGGTGGAGTCTTTAGTTTTTTCCAAATATAAGATCATATCATTTGCAAACAAGGATAATTCAACTTCTTCCTTTCCAACTTGGATGCTCTTTATTTCTTTCTTTTGTCTGCTTGCACTAGCCAGGACTTCCAGTATTATGTAGAATAACAGTGGTGAAAGTGGGCATCCTTGTGTTCTAGATCTTAGAGGAAAGGATTTCAGTTTGTTCCCATTCAGTATGACACTAGCTATAGGTCTATTGTATATGGCTTTTGTTAGGTTGAGGTGTGTTCCTTCTATACACAGTTTTTTTTTTTTTATTATTGAGGGTTTTTATCAAGCAAGGATGTTGAATTTTATCAGATGCTTTTCTTAGCATCAACTGAAATGATCATATGGTTTTGTCCTTCATTCTGTTGAGATTATGTATCACTCTGATTGATTTGTGTAAATGTTGAACCATCTCTGCATCCGTAGGATAAATCCCACTTAGTCACAATGAATGATCTTTTTAATGTGCTATTGAATTCAGTTTGCTAGTATTTTGTTAAGGATTTTTACATCAACGTTCATGAGGTATATTGGCCTGTAGTTTTTTTTTTTTTTTTTTTAACATGTATTTTCTGGTTTTGCTCTCAGAACAATATAGGTCTCATAGGATGAGTTCGGAAGTATTCCCTCCACCAGTATTTTTCAGAATACTTGAGTAGAATTGATATTAGTTCTTCTTTAAAAGTTTTGTAAAATTCAGCAGTGAAGCCGTGAGATCCCAGCCTTTTCTTTGCTTGCAGACTTTTTACTACAGCTTTGAACTCATTACTTGTTATTGGTCTGTTCAGGTTTTGGATTCCTTCATGGTTCAATCTTGGTAGGCTCTCTGTAAGAATTTATCCATCTCTTCTAGGTTCTCCAATTTATTGGCATATAGTTAGTTACTCATAGTAGCCTCTAATGATCCTTCAAGTTTCTGTGGTGTTGGTTGTAATGTCTCCTTTGTCATCTCTGATTTTATTGGGTCTTCCCTCTTTTGTTCTTACTCTCATTAAACGTTTGTCAATTTTGTTTATCTTTTCCAGAAACCAACTTTTCATTTTGTTGATCTTTTGTATTGTTTTCATTTCAATTTTATGTATTTCTTCTCTGATATTTATGACTTCTTTTCTTCTACTAATTTTGAGGTTGGTTTGCTCTTGCTTTTCTAGTTTTTTGAGATGCATCACTAGGTTGTTTACTTGAAGCGTTTCTACTTTTTTAATGTAGGCACTTATAGCTACCAACTTCCCTCTTTGTACTACTTTCATCACATCCCATGGGTTTTGGGATGTTTGATTTCCTTTATCATTTATTTTGAGAAATTTTTAAATTTTCTTCTTAATTTTTTCATTGACCTACTGGTCACTCAGAAACATACTGTTTAATTTCCATGAGCTTGTATAGTTTCCAAAATCCTCTTATTTTTTATTTCTAGTTTTGGTCCATTGTGGTCAGAGAAGATACTTGATATTATTTCATTTTTTAAAATGTTTTAAGGCTTGTTTTGTGGCCTAACATATGGTCTATCCTTGAGAACGATCCATGAGCTCAGGAGAAGAATGCGTATTCTGCAGCCTTTGGATAAAATGTTCTGTAAATAACAATTAGGTCTATTTGGTCTATAGTGCAGATTAAGTTTGATATTTCTTTGTGGATTTTCTGCCTGGGTGATCTCTCCAAAGCTGAAAGTGGAGTATTGAAGTCTCCAGCTATTAATGTATTGAGGTCTATCTCTCTGTTTAGCTCTAATAATATTTCCTTTATACATCTGGGTGCTCTGGTGTCGGGTGCATGTATATTTACAATGGTTGTATCCTCATGCTGAATGAACACCTTTATGACTATATAATGACCTTCTTTGTCTCTTTTTATGGTTTTGGTCTTGAAATCTATTTTTCCTGATATAAGTATGGCTACTCCTGATCTTTTTGGTTTCCATTTGCATGAAATATCTTTTTCCTCTCTGGACAGTGCTTTATTTCTGTCTTTACACAAACTCCTGGCCCTGTTGAGTACATACGCCTCCCATCTCTTCTGATTTCTTGCTACTGTTTTAACAGCTTTGTAAAGTACATTGGATGGTTTCTGGGTCCTACAAATAAACTCATTTCTAGAGTGTCTCTGGGACATGAAGGTTCAAAGCTGGTTGTGGTGAAGGAAAACTTCATACATCTTGGTGAGTGGGTGGGAGAAAGAAGAGAGAGGCATGGGGGAAAACAAATCCAAGATGACTCAAAGCTCTGAAACTCAAAAGACTAGGACAGAAAGAAGTCAGGGTCCAGTTTCAATGTTCTGCCTATGGCTAGCCAGTTACCCCAGCATCATTTATTGAATAGGGAATCCTTACCCCCATTGCTTGTTTTTGTCAGGTTTGTTGAAGATCAGATAGTCGTAGGTGTATTGCTTTATTTCTGGGTACTCTATTCTGTTCCATTGATCTTTGTATCTGCTTTTGTACCAGGACCAGGCTGTTTTGCTTACAGGTAGCCCCGTAGTATAGTTTGAAGTCAGGTAGTGTGATGTCTGCAGCTTTGTTCTTTTTGATTAGTGGTGCCTTGGCTATTCGTGCTCTTTTTTGGTTCCATATGAATTTTTAAATCTTTTTTTCTCGTTCTGTGAAGAACCTCAATGGTAGTTTAATAGGAATAGCATTGAATCTATAAATTGCTTTGGGCAGAGTGGCTATTTTAACTATATTGATTCTTCTTATGCATGAACATAAGATGTCTTTCCATTTGTTTGTGTCATCTCCAACTTCTTTGAGCAGCGTTTTGTAGTTTTCCTTGTAGAGATCTTTCACCTCCCTAGTTAGCTGTATTTCTAGGCATTCTAGAGGGCTGACAGCAAGTTTTGTTTCAGATGGGTTAACTTGGTGATGATCTTAAGAAAATAGATGGACATAGCTGGGTGTAATGAATTTGCACAACCAGAGGGTGAGAATAAGAGTGAAATACATTATTTATTTTAACGTTCAGGGTTTCCCTTCAATAAAAACACATGACAACAGAGTAAGGCGTTCTGGCTTAGAAAGAGCTTTAGAGGCCAAGTCGAAGATATGTGGAAGGGTATGCTCTGTATTATAAGTTATTTTTTGAGAGAGGGTCTCACTCTGTCACCCAGGCATGAACAGTGACATGAACACAGCTCACTGTAGCCTCAACCTCCTAGGCTCAACTGATTCATCTCAACCTTCTGAGTAGCTGAGACTACAGGCACATGCCACCATGCTTGGTTGTTTTTTTTTTTTTTTTTTTTTTTTGTTCGTTTGTTTGTTTTATTTATTTATTTTTATTTGTACAGACGAGGTCTTACTATGTTGCCCAGGCTGGTATCAAACTCCTGGGCTCAACTAATCCTCCTGCCTTGGCCTTCCTAAGTGCTGGAGTTACATCCTTGAGCCACCGCACCTAGCCTTGTATTGTAAGCTCTTTGCTTACCCATTCATTAATCCATTTTCCATTTTTCACTTGTTCACACACTTGCCTTTCTTCATTGATTAACTGAGCTGCGCTGCATGCCAGACACTGGGCCTACAGCACATACTCCACATTTTGGCAATAACTAAAGTGATCTCATATGCATGAAGGTGAAGCTCAAAGTTGAGAACAGAGAAGAAAAGAGAAACCTCCTTGTCAACGTGCCAAGGAGGAGGCAGTACTCTGTTATTTCAGTACATATTTATTATATAAGTGAGGCAAAGAGTCTGTGAGACTTTCCCAGAAGTACCAGACTGTTCCAGAGAAACGAGAAAGGTGAGGCTTCTACACAGGCCAAAATTGTAAAGGCTAAGTTCAGAACAAAGATTAGGAAAATGTTGCTGTGTATTTTCTCAGGATTCATTTGCTTCGGGAAGGTAGCAGAAAATTGGAAATACTTTAGGGTTCTCACACAGCTAAAATATAATACTCATGGCTCCTAACCATCCTGAAGAAACCTTCGTCTCCCCCAACTCTCCCTTTCTCTCTTTCTCTCTCTCCCTCCCTCTCTCTCTCCCTACCTTCCTCTTTGCTTATGCCTCAGGCGAACCACGACTGTAGTCAAAGACAATAGCAGTTAGTTTTAAGAAAGTTACTGAGTTAAAGCCAGGAAACAGAATGTGATGGACAACAATATTTGTCTAGGAAATACGAAGAACCCCCTCCCCCACCAAATCATTCTAGAACTGATATTTACATTACCAAAAAAAAAGCACAAAACACAAAAATCAAGCAAACAAACAAAAACAGCCTAGTTGTACCCTTTATTTTAAGAAACTTCACTGAGAATTCATTGATCCAACAGTGAAGAGTAGTACTCCTCTACTTGAAAGCAGGGTCCTAGAGTCCAGAGCCCATCCCTTTGGCTTCCCGCTCACCTCTGCAGTGACCCAGTGACCCAAAAGTCAGGTCAATGGATCTTCCCAAGACTGAATGAAAGCCCAAGGAACCCCAGTTTGAAAATATCTGTCCCAGCAAAGAACGTGCGCTATGACACACATGGGCATTGTTTATGAAAAGGCAAGACTGTTCAGCCCTTGACTCAAGTTGTGTACTATTTGCTCTTGGAAACAGAGAGAGACAAACCATCCAGTGTCATCACATCCTACCTAGCTTGGTTGAGGCTGCTCAACACGGGATAATCTTCGGGTTAACAATAACAGGCAGCTTGTGTTTGACGGCATGAACAGAGGGAAAGTATGGCCTACTCAGCTTACAGGGAACTGAACACAGTGTGTTAAACGGATGAAGTGTTGAAAACAGGTTGACTGAAATGCTGACATTATTTGTAATGTGAGATTTCCTGTGCAAATCTAGCAACCTTGTGTGTTGGCAGTCACATTATGAAGATATATATGAACCCTAAATCCCCAGTAATAAATGGATGAGTTAGAAGGCAGATGAGAGTTTGTACATGAAAGAATTTGGAAGAGGAGAAAGGTTTTATCGTGTGAAAGTCAACAGGGGATAAATAATTTGACTAATCCTGACCCAGCCCTGCCTTTGCATGCCCTGCTTTTTTATTCAGCCCACAAAGAATGCCATGAGCCATGTCTTGTGATGGGCACCCCATGACCACATGTGAAAATGCTGACTCACCTCCCATGCTGCTGACATTCACCAGCCTTCCTTTGGATTTCCTAAGAAGAGGCAGAAATGTCTTTGTGACCTCCACAGTTCCAAAGAAGTTCACGGCCATGCATTGTTTGTAGTCAGTCATAGGAAGAAGCTCCCCATCAGATGGAAAGCCAAGCACCCCAGCATTGTTGACCACAGCCCACAATCCTGGAGACAGAAAACCATAATGAGTGAGTGTCTGGAAGAGTAAGTGAATAACACAACCTGCGACACCTGGGAGACCGTGCAAGAGGTGTTATGTGTGAGCCAGGTCTCCCGTGGGATTAGAGTCTGCCACTGGACAAAGGCAAGAGTCTTAGGGAAAAGGAATGGGAGTGGGAGGGGAATTCCTGTAACAGGAAGCCAGATGTGCAGAGATGTAAAGTAGAACATTCTGTTCCAGAAACTCTTCAGAATTTACTAAGTGAACCAGCAGGTACTGCAGATTAAGGGTTTGGCAGGAGCCATTATCCTGAAAGGACCTCTAATCCTTGTTAAGGTGTTTAGATAGGGAACCACTGATAGGTAACCAACAAACCACTGATAAAACAAATTCCCCACGACAAGCATGCCACATGGGAGGACCCCAGTCCATGGAGGCTGTGTATGTCTAAAGGATTTTAGGAGATAGATGGCATTGTAAAATGTGAATGCTGTGAAGATTAGTCTCTGGAAAGTAATGGGGAAGGAAAGATGGGTTGCCACGGGGATAGCCAATTGGGATATCCAAGGAGGCCATTGGGATAGCCCAGGTGGAAGAAGGTGAGGGTCTAGTGCATGCAGTGCTAAGTCATAGCGCTACGCAATGGTAGGAAGGGGCTGGAAGGTAACTACCCAGGAGGTAGACATGACAGGACTAGGGTCAGTAGGATACAGGGATTGAGGATAAGCTGAGGGTCTCAGTGACCCACAGGTTTCTGGCTTGAATGACTGGTTAGGTGGTAGTGCCAGTGTCTGAGCTGTGGGATGCAGGAGAGCAGAACGATTTGCAGAATGACAGCAGGGAATGAAAAAAATGAGCAGTTTTTGACATGTTGAAGTTGAAGCCTCTGGAGTATAAGGGAAGATGTCTGGTAGATGACTTTGTATACGTGGAGAAGAAGGGTTAAGTTGGTAATATATTATCATATTTGGGAGTTATTGGTATAAACCAGTGTTTTTTGTCCCTGCCCTAACATGAACATCACATTGGGAGCTTTAAAAACTAATGATACCTGAGATCCCATCCTAGGGACTGATTTAATTGGGTTTGGGGGATCTGTTCAGTCACACAGGGCCTGGTGCTTCAGAAGGGTCCTGTACATGGTTTCAGTCTCTGCTGTCACCATCTTACATTCCTAATAATTTTCCAAACTCAAACTAGGGGCCCCATATTTTCATATTGCATTGGGTCCGCCAAGTTACATAGCCCATCCTGGACCCCATCATGGGTAATTTTCAAATGATTCTAATGTGCAGCTGGATTGAGAACTCACGGTATAGGGAGCAAATGGTATGGCCCCAGACACATGGAGTGGGAAGTCTATGGATGCAACCCTCAGAAGCATTTGTATTTGTGGGGGGACAGAGGCAAAGTTTCATCCAGGAGAAGTGGAAAGAAAGATTGGAGAACTAGGAGAGCAATGGGGGCTGGGGACCCCAAACCATGGAGGAGAGTATAAACAACATGCTTAAATACTGCAGGGAAGTTAAAATCTGGGTCTTCCAGCAATCCCATTACTAGGTATACATCCAAAGAAATATAAACCATTCTATTATAAAGATGCATTCACACGTAGGTTCGTTGCAGCCCTATTCACAATAGCAAAGACATGGAATCCACCCAAATACCCATCAATGATAGACTGGATAAAGAAGATGTGGTACATATACACCATGGAATACTATGCAGCCATTAAAAAGAATGAGATCATATCCTTTGCAGGGACATGGATGGAGCTGAAAGCCATTATCCTCAGCAAACTAAAGCAGGAACAGAAAATCAAACACTGCATGTTCTCACTTGTAAGTGGGGGCTGAACAATGAGAACACATGGACGCATGGTGGGGAACAACCCACATGGGGGCCTGTTGTAGGGAGGGGAGGTAGAGCTTCAGGAATAATAGCTAATGAATCCTGGGCTCAATACCTACAGGGTGGGTGGATCTGTGCAGCAAACCACCATGGCACATGTTTACCTATGTAACAAACCAGCACATCCTGCATGTGTAACCCAGCATTTAAAATAAAAGTTGAAAAAAAAAAAAAAACCAACTAGATCTTCAGGCTAATATTGATTAGCTTTGCCAGATTAGTTAGGGAGGCAGAGTGAGAACCAACATCAAATTGAAGGTGAGGAAGAGAATCAGAGAGCTACAGGGTTCCATGAAGCTTGGCCATGAAGTAAAGAGAAGAGGAGGGGTAATGGGTAAAGGAGGACAGTGACCATGAAGGTATTTTTATTCTAAGCTGGGGACTCTAATGCATGTTGCTATTGTGGACAGGAAAGCAATGAGCTGGGGCTGGTGGAGTTGCTCTTGGGAGAGTGACTGAGAAGTTGGTGAGAATGAGATAGAGGTTTCTGTAAGTTCTGAGTGGATGGGCCCATGTCTGAGTTACTCCGAAGGTCTTCATGTTGATAGAGGCCCCCACATATGGTAGGCGTTCAGCACAGGTGTGCTCCAGTGCAAGCAGAGGCCAGAGTGGAGTAGGGGGCATGATCAACCCAAGCTGGAACAAGAACTGGGTATTCAGGAGGAGGGTAAAGGCACCGAGGGTGCTGGCGGCAGTACCTCTGTCCTGCAGCGTTGCTGCAACCTTGCTGTAAGCATCTTTTATCTGCACTGGCTTCGTGACATCCATTTGGAGCACCGAGAGGCGCGGGGAGCAGGTTCTTCGCAATTCCTCAGCTCCTGGGCCATTTTCATTCAAAACTCCGGCGAATACCGTGAAGCCCAGCTCATCCAGATACTTGCACAAAGCGTGACCAAGCCCGCAATCACCACCTGCACAGGGTCAGGGGAGTAGGGAGTGAGTTCAAACCACAGTGACAGGAGAAAATATTTAACAAGGAAAACATATTACGTTGTTTAGGATTCTCCATGCTCTCTGAAGAGAGGGGTTCCTGGGGAAGTTTCTTTATGTGCTAAGTGGGGAGGTGGGAGGAGAAGTCAAGCCACACAGATACATTTCTCCATATAAAGAAAGGGATATAATGTAGAACTGAGGGGTGGTGGGTGGGCATAGGTGGAAAGAGAAAGGCTTGGGGGAAGGGTAGTCCAGGAGTGGCTGGTGGCCAAAGAAATTGGGAAGGAAAACCAAGACATCTAATGGAAGTAGTTTTAGTAATCTACAATGTGTAGTGTTTGATGTAACCTCACTCACTCTGTAAAACCTTCAGTCAAACATTCATTACAAACTCATACTTTGGACTCGGTTTTGCCTTATGGAGACACAGGGCAATAACAGAGGCTGCCCACGGGGGCCAGTTCGTTCTGGATTATAAAAGTTAAAAGTTCATGGCCACCTGTGTTTCTCACCCTCCTGGGCCTTTTTCCCTGTCTATGACTGACCCTGAGCTATGGAATAGATGTCAAGCCTAGAAAGAAAGTTACAACAGAAACCAAATAGAAAGCCCTAATTGCATTGCTCTGTGAAAATGGAGAGTAATGTAATACACAAAGTATGACTTAAGCTTCTCAGAATTTGAGATAGGAGTGTACCCACCCAGCCAAGAGGGTATTAGGGACCCCGGAAAGAGTGTTTTATACCCAAAGTGCAAAATGTAGATGTCTGAAATTCCCAAGTTGAAGATAACGTCAACATTAAATCACCCTTTGAGCTACATACACCATAATAAACAAATAACAGTTAATGTCTCTCTTCTTTTAATGAGAAAGTATTTCACATTGCCTGTGTCATGTGATCTTCCTTGGACTCCTGCAGGGATCTCTTTTGTCAGTAGTCAGACATCTCCGCCAAGAACTGGGAAATAAGGAAAATTAGAGTACATGCAGATAATCAACTCAAAGATCAGTATGTGAGTGGGCAGAAAAGAGATCTCGCTTCCAAGCTAACAACAGAGGCCTGAAATCTACTGTCCCCAAAGAGAGGACAGGTGTTCACATACACTGTTGATAAACATGTGCAGGACTAAAATCAACCAATGTGAATTCGCCTATCTTTTGACCCCAAAAGTCTCAGTATTCATCCTAGAGAAATACTTGCAGGCACATAAATGATGTTCTTTATAGCACCATGTAAGTGCAAAAGAAGGAATTAACTTAAATGTCCATGAATAGGAGAATGGTTACATAAATTATGGTACATAAAATGGAATACGACAAAGCAGTTTTAAAGATGGAATAGAACTATCCAAAATGACATGGATATTGCTCCAAGATGCTTTGTTAAGTGAAATAAAATAACTTGCACGTATAATAATAATTAATAAAATCCAATTTAATGCAAAAAAGGAGGAGAGTTGATTCTATACATAGCAAGGTGTGGAAATGTAAAAACAAACAAATAAAAAAGAATTTGGAAGGAGAGATCCCTAAGTTCCCCTTAGGAAGAGAGGCAGAATGGAGGGGGACCTTATCTTGTAATGTTTACCATTTTTGCCACAAGAATGTACTTTTTTCTTTTTTTAAAGGCTATGCTAATTAGAATGGAGATTGGCCAGCCCTCTAAGTGTAGAAAAGGGTGGAAAAGAGAGAGAAAGTCTAGCATGGTTGGCATCTGCAAACACTGCCAGAGAGAGAATGATAGTCATGACAAAAGGTGTGTGTGCTCCTGTCCTTCTGACACCACCATTAAGAGATGAGTGTCTCTGGTTGCCATCACTGATTGCATTTAACGTTTGCTCCATCTCCTTCCTTCTTATGTCTCCATGTGTGTCGGTGCCCAGCAAATAGCCCTTGAGTGTAAGTGGTTTCCTCCCTGGGGCTGGCCAGAGGAGGAGATGGTACCAACTGAAACAGATGCAAGTGTCTGGACCATGTGATAGACACCTGCCTTAGTGTAAATTAATGCATTGGAATTCTGGTACGATTACATAATAATACGTGTGTATAACCATTTTGTGAGCCCAGTTCCTGAAGAAATGGACCTGTTGCTGGACAAATCCAACTTCTGGATCCACAGTGCTGAGGCCAGATGCTGAGCACTGGCAAGTTCACCAGCCAGCAGACCAATGCTGTGTGGGTCTCCCTGGAATCCCCTAAATACCACTGGTGGTCAAGTCTACCCTATAAAATTATTCCCGAAATGTCTACAGTAGAAATTATCCTTCCTATCTTACAGATGAGGAAACTGGAAACAAGAGATGCCAAGATCACACAGATGGTAGATATCAACCGGGACTCTTTATTGGATCCTAAATCCAAGTTCACCAGTCACTGTCATACTGGACCAGCCACCTTCTCTTTCATCTGTGTGAGCAGAGAAGGGAGGTTTGGGCAAGCTAATCCCAGGATGATCCTCTTGTGGTCTGTAAGAAAGGGTATGAATTAACCTGAAAATAACTAACTTTGAACCAGGTTGAAGTGAAAAGTACCTAGAGCCTGATTATACACACCCTGCTGGGTGAGGCCAGGAGTTTCATGGACAGCCTCTCCCATTTTGTGATGTACCATACCTTATGCTTCTGCCTTATTATTGGCACAACTAGATATATGGGAGCCATGGATTTTAAAGCACCCAGTTCCCCTTAGAGCCTTGTGTGATATCAGGATGCCCAGCATATTCCTTCTACACAGAGAAGAAAACTGCTCTGCAGTGCAGAGATGAAGACCATGACCTTGACTCTACAGGGCATATAAACACCCCGCCAGGGTGTCTGCTGCTCTCTAGAGAACTAAGACAGGGGGAAAAGGGTCATCCACCCAATTAGAGCTGCTGACCATGAAGGCATGCAAACTGTCACCTGTATCCAAACCTGAAGTCCATCATCTGCTCCCCAAATCCACATGAGAATCATGAACTTTGCACTTTGCAGTCCTTCCTTTGGCCTTGCATCCCACAAACACTTTGATGTGTTCAACACTGTGTGCCTCCGCGCATGATGCTGAGAGCTTCCCCTTCACCACAGGAGGTCCGTCCATAAGGTTGTAATTGTCCTGTGTAACTCCACCGCTTGTCTGAGGCTGACTGGACCAGAGTCAACGAGCTTTTCTCTTTCAGAAATGTGGGGTTGTGGCTGCAAGATCCAAAGCAGTGTCTGGTACTGTCTGACCCAAAAGGACATTAAACTCAATAGCAAATGGGGACCCTGGGGGGCTATCTTCCTTCATGCACATGGAGATATGGGCTAAGTCCTCTTGAAGAGTAACAAGAGGCAAAGCTACAAGTAAGAGCAGAGTCTGAGGTCAGATGTTGTCCACAGACATAGACGAGCATCTTCTTGGCTCATGATAGCTTTCCAGTCTCTGGTAAACCTCAAGTGACCTCTTCCCCATGTGTGCCTTAAGAAATTCCACATCCTCATAATAATTCCTCTTCTTTCACAAGTTAGTTTCAGTATCTTTCCTAAACTCTATCTTTTTCACTTACTGCAGACACTAAAACTAGTTATCTCTGCTTTGGAAAACAGTCCTCAAAAGGTTAAATGTAATGTTACCAGACGATCTAGCAATTCTGCTCCTAGGTGTGTACCCAAGAGAAATGAAAATATATGTTTCCACAAAAACCTGTACACAAATGTTCATAGAAGCATTATTCATAATAACAGAAAAAGGAAAGTAACCAAACATCCATCAACTAATGAATGGATAAAAAATATGGTATATCCAACAGTGGAATATTATTAAGCCATAGAAAGGGATGACGTTTCTATGCTTGCCACAGCATCAACATTGAAAACATTATACTGAGTGTAACAAGCCAGTGCGGTAGGTAAAGGGATGAGAGCAAGGAGGAGACATTGTGATCTTGACTCCTTTTCCTCTGAGCAGAGGATAATTTGTCACATTTTGGAAGGCAGTGCCTTTGAGCAGCTTCATGAGCCTAGGATCTGACTCTCTTGGGAAAGTTCCTTGGAAGAGCCTACAGGTGATGACAGTGTTGAACTTTAGGCAAGCCCTGTAATCCTGGAAAATTGCAAATTTTCCAGGAAGCAGCTCACTGCAAATAACTCCCTTCCCCATATGACTTAGATGAGACTCACAGGTGCTCCCACTTGTTTACCTATGACAAGGCCAGACCCAGAGCCTCCAAAATCCCTTTCTTTGTTTTTGTGGTTAGTTGAACTGCCTGTTTCCACTGGTCAGTCAGAACAAAGTGTTAACCTAACTTTGGTATAGATTCTCTCCTTTCCCCAGGTCCTGGGCCACCCTCAGCCTGAGCCAGCAGACAAGTCCTCTTTACAGACCCTCCTGATAAGCCCTCAACGTCTGTCTGATTGTGTCACTCTGATCATCCCAGCCCACAACACCCACTTCTTTCTAGCCTTGTTTATGCCTCTTTAGCAATGCAAAACATTTACTGCCTCATCTTGAGACACTTGCAGATTATGTGGTCAGAACATTCCCTCTACTGCAATAATCCTTTTGAATAAAATCTTTCCTAACTAAATTTGAGTTTGCTTTTATTTGGCAGTGAATTAATGAAGCCAGAGATCACAGGAGACCATCTGCTTGTGTTTACCTATGAGGCAGTGTGGCATAGGGGCATGGGTGCGAATCTAGCCCTGCTATTCCTGCGTGTCTAACCCTAGAGAACCTTTCTAATTGCTGTCTGCCTCCGCTTCCTTATCTGTAAAATGGGCTTAATAATGGTACCCGTGTCAGTTAATATTTGTGAAGTGCCTAATAGAGCCTATTCCAAATAATTACTACATCGGTCTTTTTAAAAAACAATACTGTGTCTTTATTTCAATTTTCAGGTGTTTCCACTCACATTATTGGTAAGTGTAGAGTTTGCCTCTACTGACTGTCAGCTGAACATCTTGGTTAAGACTCAGACTGCCTGATTCTCCTCTTCCACTTACAGGCCTCGGGAAAGTCACATATAACCATGTGGAACCTCCCCTTCCTCACGTGGAATGTAGGGTTATCATAATACCCCTCCTAAGCTGGCACGGGAAGTCAGCAAGACAGGATTTCGCACTGGCCCAGCGTGTTGAGAGTGGCTGTCATTAGTATCATGGCTCTAACCCTGGCGTCATTTCTGACTTATGATGTTAGAGATCAGGCTGTGCTAACCCCTGGTGTCTATGAAGTCTTGAGACAGTTCAGGGGTCAGAAGGCCTTGAAAAAATCTGTGGCTGAGGAATCGCTCCTTGAGGAGAGGGAAAAACAATTGTGTACTCCGGAAACCCGGTGACAAAGCCAGGGCTTTCGTGAGAAGGTGGAATGGTTTCATAAGAGTTACCCAAGAGTGGTGTTTGAAAATAAGCACACCGAGTATGGATTGCCTGTTTACCAAGTTCCAGCTAGTTCACATGCATTTACTCATTGAATCCTCTCAAACATCGTGGGAAGTAAGTGATGTTACCATCACCCATTTACAGAGGTGGAAACTGAGACGTGGAAGGATTAAGTCATTCAGCTAAGACATAGCAAAGGTAGTTTGGAGCCAGGCACAGACTGGGATATAAACAACTGGGGTATAAAATATTCAAATCCTCCAAAGCACAAGGCTTAGCTCATAGTGGATGTTCAGTAAAAAAGCACACATTGGATGAATAAGCATTGAAGAGGGCACTAGAATATGAGTGCCTTACAAACCAAGAGAGGGTCCTTTGTCGCTAGAGTTGAGGGCACCTGACTCATAGTAAGTGCTCAACAGGATAGAGAAAATGCTGAGGTTGGTGTCAAACTATGTCATTTGGGATCATTCTATTTCTAGCAGCCTGGAAACCCATCAACCTGGAACAGGCAATGAGTACTACAGACCCATTTGTACAAGATTGGAGTGAATTTGAAATAGCAGTTAATTCTAAAAATATTAATAAAGTCTCCGTTTATGTGCAAATTGGAAATAATGTGAATCACCTTGAATTTTAGAGCGTTAGGAATTGTATATTGTAGTTGCAGAGTGTATTTATGCTACTGCCACATGGGGGCACCATATTAGCTGGTGAACGGAAACACGCCATCATTTGTTGGTTCAAGTCTTAAACTGCGCAAATTGTGAATAACGTGTGTTTGAGAGTTCCTCAGGCCAGGCGCCTTGAATGAAATGCATCCACCCTGTAAATACAGGACTCAGTGATGGGATGCATGTGCTCTGGAACACAAGCACTGTCCTTTGGAAGCTACAGTTAGAGAGAAGGAAGAGGGGGGAAGAATTTACAAACCAGTAAATGGCTTTTAGTCATTAATAAAACATCATACAAGAAATAAAACCTCACAGTCAATACTGAGATCAATAAAAGACCTTCTCCATAATCTCACCAATACTGCATAACTCTCATAATGTTCATATTCTTTTTCTTCTAGTCTTTTTTCCTACATATCGTTCTTTAACAGTTATAGCACACATACAATTTGACAGCTGATTTTTAAATTGCTATTATATAGACCAGTTTTACATATTTCTACATAGTCTTCAAAACCATAATTTTTCATTACTGTAGATAAAATCATCCTTATTAAAATGCAGCCAAGAAAAATGATGAAAACCTGGATTCTGGAGCTGGGAGACCTGGGTTCAAATCCCAGCTCTGTCACTTAACAGCTGTGTGACTTTGGTTGTCACTTAACCTCTCTGTGCCCCAGTTTCCCCATCTTTAAAATGCAGTCACACTAGGACCTGGCTCATAGAGTTGTCAGGAGAATTAAATAATTTGATATATTAAAGGAATTGGAACAAGGTCTGGCACAAAGCCACTGCTCTCCAGGTGTTTATTAAATAAATGGTAAATTTTTTTTTTTTTTTTTTTTTTTGAGACGGTCTCACTCTGTCGCCCAGGCTTGAGTGCAGTGGCACAATCTTGGCTCACTGCAACCTCCACCTCCTGAGTTCAAGCAATTATCTTCCTCAGCCTCCTGAATAGCTGGGATTACAGGTGCCCACCACCACGCCCAGCTAATTTTTGTATTTTTAGTAGAGATGAGGTTTCACCATCTTGGCCAGGCTGGTCTTGAACCCCTGACCTCGTGATCCACCTGCCTCGGTCTCCCAAAGTGCTGGGATTACAGGTGTGAGCCACCACGCCCAGCCCATAAATGGTAACTTTTTAAAAAACCCACACTACACTATTCCTTTCACTGGTTCCTTCTAGTTTCTGGAACCAAAAGGGTTTTCAGTTCAGTTCTCCCCTCAGAAGGTCATCCCCGCTGTTCTAGCCACAGTGATGAATCAGCCAAAGATCACAGCTCTGCTTTCTGAGTTCTTACCCCTAAAGCTCCTCCGAGCACCCCCTTTGCCAGTGATATCTTCAACCACCAGCAGCTTAAGGCAGAGGTACTAACCAGGTTGGTATCTTCAGAGGCACCAAGGCCCTTTCTCATAGTGGAACCCCACTTCTAATAGTAGACTGGACAAATCAAAGATCTACTATTTATCAGCAAAAGGATGTGATCTGAATAGGCATTTCATTTGTCCCACACAATTAATTTTGTAAAAATTTGAACAAAGACTCAGAATCGAGAGATTGTACCTGAAAACCCAGAGCAATGATTTCTCTTGATTAACGAGGAGATGAGCCAGCATTCCCACAAGGGACCCATCAGCTGAGGCTGAGGACCTCCGGGGCTCCCCCTCTGATGGAGTATGCACTCCAAGGAGCAAGGTTCACTCATCAAGAGCTCACACACACATTCCCATCACCAGCTTCCCTCAGTAATGTGGCCTGCCCTGAGCCCACCATCACCAGCTTCCTTCAGTAATGCAGCATGCCCTGAGCCCATAGCCTTTTGAGCTGGAGACCCCTGACATAGTTTCCCACTTACGAAAGTCATCTGAATCAAAGCTGTTTATCTGTTTGAAAGCCTGTGGGAAACTAGTGGGAAATGGACTTTCCCCACCCTTTTGTTTAAGACTTAGGCAGTCCATCAGATTGCCACCCTCATGTTGACATTGCCTGTTCCCCATAAAATAGATTAAGGTATAATAAAATGTTAGATAAATACAACAAAACTCCAGCATACTTAGGACTGCCCTGAGGTCAAAATAAAGCTCAACTCTTAATCCAGTGAGAGCAACTACTTGACATCCCACCTCCTTTGCCCTCAGCATTCTTAAAAGATAACAGTTGTCAGGTGAGGAGGCCTTGGGAAATAGCTAGATTTTTCATGTCCATTTTTTTAATGAAAACAAATGCTTTTTTCTTGGAACACAACCTTGATGAAGAATTCTCCGATATTCTTGTCATTCCTGTGTTAAGATGAGCAACTGAAATGCCCGGGAAATTCAATACTCGCCCAAAGTTACACAACGGGAATGTGGTAGAGTCAGCCCTGAAACCCAGGTTTGCTCTTTGCAAAGCACATTCCTTTACTGTCCCGGTGCCACTTTTAACTTCGGACACTTCTTCCTACCTGTCTTCACCTCCATTCTTTTGTTCACTTATTCATTCAGGAAGATCACCGTGTTAGGTCCTAGCAACCCCCACCCATAAAAGACAAATACTCCCTGGCTTCACGAAGCATACTGCGTAGGAAAGAGGTTTACACTCCTGAGTCCCACTACAGTCTAAAAAATAGTCAATGCCCAGGTCCCATCCCCATAGAGTCTCATTTAATTGGCCTGGATGGGATCAGTACCCACTGGCAACAGTTTCTGAGATCTCTCCAGGAGATTCCAAAGTTCAGCCAGGATTGACAGCCACCAATGCAGGGCAGTGATTTTCAACCACGGACAATTTTGTCCCCTGGGGAATATCTGGCAACGTCTGGAAACATTTTTGGTTGTCACAACACAGAGTACTATTGAGGCCAGGGATGCTTCTCAACATCTGCCAGCCAACATCCAGCCTCAAATGTCAACAGCGTCAAAGCTGAGAAACCCTGGTCTAGAGAGAAGATGCACATTGGATAAATAATTACAATATTCGTGAACGTTATTAATAGGAAAGACTTAGGAATATGAGTCATAGTCTACTTTGACAGAGAACTCCAGGTTCCTCCTTAAGGGAACCCTCATCAGAAAAAAATATGGGCAGGAAAGAGAAGAAACTAGGTGATCTCCCTCAGGCTATGGACTGTCTCGGGTTGTCTGGTTCACTGGTCTAGACCCCACACCTACTGAGCGACTGTAGTAAATATTTACCGAATGACAGAATGAGCAACTGAGTAAATGAGGAAGTATCACAGTCCAGGCACCACCCATCACCTTCTCACAGTTTCATGTGCTTGCCCTGTACTCGCACCCTGGACCCACTCATCACCCTCCCTGAGCCCTGCCATCTGTCCACAGTGCCTAAAAATCAGATTCTTTCTTTTAAATTACCTTCATTTTTTAATAGGAACATAACTTGTGAAAAGTTTCTCAAATTCTGTATTCACAAAGGAAACAGAACTACACAGATGACTAATTCAGCATTCAGCTAAGACCTGGTCACCATGAAAATTCGCGTTACCCTTAGGGCACAGGTGAACCAACACAAAGCTGGTGTGGGAATGGGTGGGGTAGGCGGGCCCTAATGACTTTTGCCCCTGAAAGGGGACTACATCCAAAAAGTTTGAGAGCCTTATGTTTATATATGTTATCTCGCTTTATGCTTGCAACCTAAGGTAAGGTGCTCATTTTTTAAAAAAACAGATTTTATTTTTTGGAGCAAATTTAGATTTACAAAAAAATCAGAAAGCTAGTACTGAGAGTTCCCAAATACTTCGCGTACAGTTTCCCTGTTGTTAACATCTTATGGCTGGATGCGGTAGCTCATACCTGTAATTCTAGAACTTTGGGAGGTTGAAGCAGGAGAATTCCTTGAGCCCAAGAGTTTGAGACCAGCCTGGGTAACAAAGGGAGACCCTGCCTCTACAAATAATTTAAAAATTAGCCAAGTGTGCTGGCACACACCCCTGGCCCCAGCTACTCAGGAGGCTGAGGTGGGAGAATCACCTGAGCCCAAGAGGTTGAGGCTGCAGTGAGCATGATCACACTACTGCACTCCAGCCTGGGTGACAGAGCAAGACCCTGTCTCAAAAAAAAAAAAAAAAAAAAAAATTAACAACAGCAGCAAAAATCTTACATTAATATGATGTAATTACACCTTCTACAATTAATGACACAATATTGATACATTATTATTAACTAAATTCTATGCTTATTCAGATTGCATTACTTTTACCTAATGTCCTTTTTCTGCTGTAGGATCCTATTCGGGATATTGTTAAGTTTAGTCATCCTGTCTGCTTAGACTCCTGTGGGCTATGACAGGTTCTCAGACCTGACATAGTTGACATAGTTGATGGTTTGAAGCAGTGCTCATCGGGGATTTTGTAGAATGACTCTCTATTTGAATTTGTCTGATGCTTTTCTCCTGATTAGACTGGGATTATAGGTTTGGGGGAAGAAGATTACAGAGGTAAAATGCCACTTCACATCACATCACATCACATCACATCACATCACATCACATCAAGGGTACATAGCACCCATGTGACGTAAGACCACTGCTGATGTTGACCTGGAAGATGTTGACCTGGATGAAGTAGTGTTCATCAGTTTTGTCCACTGCACAGTTGCTTTTTCCCCTTCCCAAGCTGTATGCTTTGAAACGAAGCTGTTGTGCACAGACCACACTTAAAAACTGGGGAGTTAGGCTGGGCGCGGTGGCTCACGTCTGTAATCCCAACATTTTGCAAGGCCAAGGCAGGTGGATCATGAGGTCAGGAGATTGAGACCATCCTGGCCAACGTGGTGAAACTCCGTCTCTACTAAAAATACAAAAATTAGCCAGGCATGGTGGCGGGTGCCTATAGTCCCAGCTACTCAGGAGGCTGAGGCAGGAGAATCACTTGAACCAAGGAGGTGGAGCTTGCAGTGAGCTGAGATCGCACCACTGCACTCCAGCCTGGTGACAGCAATACACCATCTCAAAAAAAAAAAAAAAGAAAAAAAAGAAAGAAAAGAAAAAAAAGAAAAAGTGGGGAGTCATGCTGCTTCTTTAGGGTGGAATAGCTCCACAAATTAATTGGAATTCTGCAGAGAAGATTTATCTCTTCTCTCTCACTTATTAATTTGTTCAATTACTTATTTATATTAGTTTGGACTCATGAACATTGATTTTATACTTTGGGTTATAGCTTACTACTTTATTTATTGGGTTGCTCTAATTCTTCCAGTTTTGGCTATTTAGAGCTTCCAGTTGGCTCCCATAAAAAAAGTGTACATTTTTTCCCATTTTACAGATGAGGAAACCAAGCTTCAGAAAGAATATAAAAAGTTTCCAGCCTCACCCAAGTGAAAAAGCAGAGATGCAATTTGAACCCTATGTCCATAAGATTCTAAGGCACCTGTTTAGTTGGTTGGTTGGTTGGTTGTTTTTGTTTGTTTATATTTCCTGTCTGACACATTCTCTCTGAATATAGTCAACTTCCAGGAATCAATGACTGGTGTATATTTTACCTATCATTGTGAATAAGCAATAGCATTTTTGAGGTTACCAATCTGCTATGTATTATACATTATAGAGAAACTTAATCAGCACCTAGGTTAAGAAATGGAACATCACCAGCTCACCAGCAATCTCCCTTGTATCTCCTTTCAGTTGTCCCTACCCCTCATAGGTTACCACGATCCTGACTTATAACAGCATAGATCTGCTTTACCTGATTTTTGTTTTAAATAAATGGAATTAGGTATCAGTCCTCTTTGTGGCTGGCTTCTTTTGTTCATTCTCCTATGTTTTCCTGTGGTTTGGTTAATAGAAGTTTTTTTGTAAATGTTCCAACCATATATTTCACAAGAATGGCTACAAGTAAAGTAACACTTGTAAAAACACGTTAAACAACTACCTAAAAAGTAAATTTACTTAAGATTAGCATAACACAAAAAAAGAGAAAACGAACCAGAGATACAACTAAACTGCCCCACTATCCCAGGGTCCTTTTTATAATTATCTAAGTAGGGCAGCCTTACTAATGTCCCTTTTTTTCATGGGAAAGATGCTTTCTGACTGACAGGATGTCATTCTTGCCAACACATGACCAAAAACTCACTCAGCTGCTTCTAAAATATAATGGTACAAGATGCAACTTGCCAAACTTGAATAAAATCCAAGATGTCTGTGATTTACAGTTTTCTATCTTCTGTTTCATTACTAATTACCACCATTGACCTAGTTCTTTACAACAGAGATGTCCCAGGGCAAGCTTACCCTTCTCATGCCACCGTGGACACAGTTCAATCAAATCACCTCTCCCTTAGAATCTACTCACCCCAATACTCCTCACCAACCACAGAGGAAACCAATTTGCCACCCTCACTCACACCAGAGCACTGTGTTATTTTCTAGTTGGATCCACGTTTTCATTGCATGGTTTTCCAGTTGAATCCAGGCTTCTCATTTCCGCTCCATTCTTACCACATCTCTCCCCAACTCACGAACTTGCTCTGATACCCACTTGCCTGATAGGTAATGGATACAGTATACTGTCTGGATATTAATAACTCCTACCGTTTGCCCACTCCAGGGAAGTTTTCTACATTTCCCAACCTTAGGACCTACCTTCTATTCTAGTTGGGCTGATTTCTTCATCATCTCACATAGATCCTGCTTACTCCATCCTGTGTGCTCCTGCCTATTCATTATCTCATTCTTTCAATAGCTCTTTGTTAAGCATGTGTCATGTACTCTTCTACATCATGGGGACACGGCAACATGTAAAACCATCCAAGTCCCCATCCCATGGAGCTTAGCTTGTAGGGGGTGATAGGAGACATTCAATAAGCAAACATATTGATGTCAGGTGGGAATAGATGTTTGCAACAGAATAGTGACTGGGTGCCAGGATACCATGTTCGGGGACAGCAACTCTGAGTGGGTAGCAACTGAACAGCTATCCCAGGGAAGGGTGCACCAGGCACAGGGCAGAGCAGGTGCAAAGGCTCTCAGACAGGAACATAGTTCTCAGTCGAAGAGCAGAGAGGCCATTTTAACCAGAGGAGAATAAGCAAAGAAGAGAATAAAAGGAGCTAAATTATAGCAGTAGTTCAAGGCCAGTCCATGTGGCCTTTAAGTCAGTGATTTTCAGTACCCCCCCCCCCCCCCCCCCCCCCCCCCCCCCCCCCCCCCCCCCCCCCCCCACCAACCAGGGAACATTTGACAATGTCTGGAGACGTTTTTGGTTGTAAAAACGGGGATGGGCTACTGTTATCTGGTGAGGCCAGGGAGCTGCTAAACATCCCAAAATGCATAGAACAGACCGCACCACAAAGAACCATCTGGCCTCAAATGTTGAGAGAGCCGAGGTTGAGAGACTCTGCTTTCAGCCATGAGGAAGACCGTGAGTTTCACTGTAAAGTGTGATGAGAGATATCATCAGAAAGTTTTGAACCAAGGTGTGACTTGAGTTGACTTAGGTTTTAAAAAAATCAGAGATATTTCTATTGGACAGCACCCTTCCTTTCCTGCTAAAGACACTAGTGCGGAAAGAGGAAAAAAATGACACCCCAAAGAGATGAAGTGGGAGTGGGGACAGAAAGTAACATTTCTGGAGGTTGGGAAATTAAGTTGGTGGAAATGGCTAAGTGGTATGTTAAGAATAGGGCAGGGCTGGGCACAGTGGCTCATGCCTGTAATCTCAGCATTTTGGGAGACTGAGGCAGGTGGATAACTTGAGGTCAAGAGTTCGAGGCCAGCCTGGGTAACATGGTGAAACCCCATCTCTGCTAAAAATGCAAAAATTAGCCAGCTGTGGTGGCACACGCCCGTAGTCCCAGCTACTTTGGAGGCTGAAGCAGGAGAATCGCTTGAACCTGGGAGGCGGAAGTTGCAGTGAGCCAAGATCGCACCACTGTACTCTAGCCTGGGTGACAGAGTGAGACTCTATTTCAAAAAAAATAAATAAATAAAAGAATAGGGCAGTCTGTTAATGGCTATGAGTTTTTTGGGAGGGTGATAAAACTGTGGAATAAGTGGTGATGGTTGCATAACCTTGTAAATACAGTGAAAACCACTGAAATGTATACCTTAAAGAGTACATTTTATGGCATGTCAATTATATCTCAATAAAAAGTTATATTAGGCCAGGCACAGTGGCTCATGTCTGTAATCCCAGCACTTTGAGGGGCCGAGGCTGGAGGATCACTTGAGGCCAGGAGTTTGAGCCCAGGTTGGGCAATACGGTGAAACCCCGTGTCTACTTAAAACACAAAAATTAGCTGGGCATGCTGGTGCACATCTGTAATCCCAGCTACTCAGGAGGCTGAGACATGAAAATCACTTGAATCCAGGAGTCAGAGGTTGCAGTGAGCCAAGATCACACCAATACACTCCAGCCTGGCTGGCAGAGCGAGACTCTGCCCCCCCCCCCAAAAAAAAAGTTGGTTTTAAAAAAGAATGGCGCAGTCTAATATTTGCAATGTCTGTGATGACAGAGGAGCCCTGAATTTTCTGGAAAGCATATTAGTTTCATCTGATCTATGTGCGTGGCTTTTCTTTCTTTTTTTTTTTTTTCAATATATGGGTTAAGGTAAGTGATTAAGGAGAAAGGGCTCATGAAATGTTTGGGCTGATAGCAGAGTAAAAAATGAGAGATGAGAGTTCCTCTTCACTAGAAATCAGAGGCAGAGCTAATGTGGAGAAAGACAAGCTTGGGAACTTGTAAACACGCTGTGGAAGGCATGGATAGATCTCCCTTAGGTCATCATGTAAGGACTCACGCATATGATCTCTTTTTTGTTTGTTTTGTTTTGTTTTGTTTTCACACAGAGTCTAACTCTGTCGCCCACGCTGGAGTGCAGTGGCACGATCTCAGCTCACTGCAAGCTCCGCCTCCTGGGTTCACGCTATTCTCCTGGCTCAGCCTCCAGAGTAGCTGGGACTACAGGCACCCGCCACAATGCCTGGCTAATTTTTTGTGTTTTTAGCAGAGACAGGGTTTCACTGAAGCACATGATCTCTTGACTTCATGAGCATAGTGACCTTAACTGATATCTGAATCACTTTGATTATCAGGAACAACTGCTTATTAAATAAAAATGATAATGAACTTCTATCTATGGTCATGCATTCTATGTTAGAACTTCTTTACATAATACAAGGGGGAGATGCTCTACCAGTCCAGTACCATCCATGTTCAGTGTTGTGTGAGCTCCCCAGTAGCAACACAAGATGAAACTTTCTTTCCACGGGCAGCAGCCCACAAAGTCTTCTCTGTGCACAGTCTCAGAGTTGATACAACATCTTTAGAGGTCAACCACAACCAAAGAGTCTAATCGGTTCCCTCAGCTTCTCTCTGCCCCCCATAGTGCACTGGGTGCTACAGGTACAATGGTGACCAAGATGGACAGAGTTCTTGGCCTCAAGGTCTTACAGTCTAGTGGAGAACTCAGAGTCCATGGCTAGTGCTGTGAACTTTCCCCAGTCCTGCTAAACTTATCATTGGTTATGTTGGTGTTTTTTATCTTAGTTTTCAATCCCCACTACTTAAATAAATAAATAAATATAAAAACTTGGGAGAATGAAAAATGGAGATACTTCAATTTTCTCTTTTCATCTCTGTAGACTGCAGGGGTGTGTCAAGTGTAGTTTGCTTGGGATGTGCACCTTTTCCAAATCTTCTCTATCTGTAAGACTTTTGGTTTGACTTTTTCCCGTGCAGTCCAGGTGATTCTGATCACTAATTCCCTGATGTACATGGGCTCCTTCTGTTGACCTCTGCACTTGCCATGCAGCCGAAGCCTGTGCTACCAGAAAAAAAAAACTTCTTAGCAACTTTTAGCTCATAAGTGCTGTAGTTGGAATGTGTTCCCCAAATTTCGTATGTAGTAAACTTAATCCTCAAATTCATATGTTGATAGCATTCAGAGGTGGAGCCTTTGGGAGGTAATTAGGACTAGATAAGGTCATCAATGTGGCCCCCGAGAGGGGACTGGTGGTTTTATAAGAAGACGAAGAGAGACCTAAGCTGGCATGCTCTTGCCTTCTTGCCATATGATGCCCTCCACCATGTTACGATGAGAAAAGGAGGTCCTCACCCAAAGCCAGTGCCTTGCTCTTGGGTTTTTCAGCCTCCAGAACTGTGAGTGAATAAATGTCTGTTGTTTTAAGGCGACTAGTTTGTTATACTTTGTTACAGCAGCTCCAGGAGACCAACAAAGTGAACTACCCGTCTCCTACCACATGTGATCTTCAGTAGACTTCCTAACCCTGCCCAAGCTAAGAGAAAGGATGCTTTTTCCCTGGATTGTCAGTTTTGAGCATAAAAAATAGAGAGATGGGCAAGAGCTAGATTCAGGGCCTAGCTTGGTCAGTTACTCTCCTAGTGGGACTAGGAAAAGCTAGTCTGAGGGAAATGCATGCCCAGGGTCTTGCCTTCTGTAGATAGTTTCTGAGCAGGTAGAAGACCTCAAGGGATGCTCCCTGCTATGAGCAAACTAGAACTCACCGACAATTCCATTCACAAGAACCTCTCACTAGAACCATTTGGATACAGGACAGTTCCCTTGCTCCGACCAAGGAGGAACAGCTGCCCACACTCAGTTCCCTGGGTCTAAGAGATAGACAATATCTTTGTTAAATTCATTATTTGCAAAGGCCTGAGGCAGAACACCAAAACAGAAAAAGAGGTAAGAGGATCCAGGCGTAGCTTCTCAATTTTTGGCAAACCAGAACGCCCACCCGAATAACAGAGAGCGGCACAGCCTCCCCAGTCCCACAGCCCATCAAGGAGGGACCTGGGATTGCTCATTTTTCCAGGAACCAACCCCTATAAGAATAGTCTCAGCAAGCCACCTACAAGACTCATCAAATCTCAGATACAACTTGATCCCTGGTTACATACCGCACAGACGCTATTTCCTGAGCACCTATGATGTGGTTGGCTCTGCATAAGGCACTGAGGACACAGTGTGATCCTATCCTTGGTGATGGTAAGCCCTTGATAGAGACCTGCACCAGGTGCCAAGGGCACATGAAGAAGCATCCAAAGTCCATGGGGTCTGGGAGAGAGCAGGGAAGATTACACAGCTAAGCAAACTCTCAAAAGTAGTATCCCCATTTTACAGATTAGTAATCTGAGGCTCTGAGATGTTAATTATCTGTCCCAGGTGACACATCAAGCAGCTGGAAGAGCTGAGAAGCTGCAACTAACTGATTCCAAAGTCCATGCTCTTTTTTTTTTTTTTTTTTTTTTTTTTTTCAAGTTCTGGGATACATGTGCCGAACATACAGGTTTGTTACATAGGTATATATGTGCCATGGTAGTTTGCTGCATCTATCAACATGTCACCGTGGGGTTAAACCCTACCTGCATTAGCTATTTGTCCTGAGGCTTTCCCTCCCCCACCCCCACCCCAACAGGCCCCAATGTGTGTCATTTCCCTCTCTGTGTCCATATGTTCTCATAGTTAAGTTCTCACTTATGTGTGAGAACCTGTGGTGTTTGGTTTTCGGTTCCTGTGTTAGTTTGCTGAGGATGATGGCTTCCGGCTTCATCCATGTCCCTGCAAAGGACATCATCTCATTCCTTTTTAGTCCATGCTCTTTTTGCGCTGCTAGATAATCTCTCTCACCCAGGGGAGAAGGCACTTGCCTGACTAGCAGTCGCAGTCTTGGTTGGCTCATGCATTCATTCATCCATGCACACATTTCTTCAATACATGTCTCTTAAGCATCCACTGCATACTAGGAGCTGTATGAAATGCTGTTATTACAGAACTGAATGAAATAATCAAGATAGTCTAGTGGCACTATGACACAGATATTTACTCAATAAATATTCAATTTCAAGGTGAGAAAAGTACTATGAAGGTAACAAATAGGATATGAAGATTGAGAAATACACCTGGATACTTAAAGCCTGGAGAACAGAGAATACCTGTTCAAGAAGTTAATATTTAAGCTAGTAGTTATCAACTGGCAGGGATTTTGTCCTCATGGGGCATTTGGCATTGCCTAAAGACATTTTTTCTTATCACAACTGGGGAGCAGATTACTGTGTCATCCAGTGAGTAGAGACTAAGCATCCTATAATGTACAGAAAAGCCCCAATGACAAAGAAATTTTCCAGCCCCAAATGTCAATAGTGCCAAGACTTAAAAACAAAAAAACAGAAACCATGACTACAAGCAGTTAATTGTCATGTCTTCGACTAAGACATGAAGGTGAAGAAGTAAGCCAGCCTATAAAGCAAGGAGGAAAAAACATTCCAGGTGAAAAGAAGAGTACATGGAAAGGCTTAAGAGCTTGGTGCTTCAAGCTAACCAGCAGGGGAGAGAGGTGTGGGATCTGGGAGCTCAAATTCCACAGGGCCTTCTGGTCTTGGGCAAAAGTTTGGGTTAGAATTCTCTATAGCAGAATGCCTTTGATGGGTGTTAACCCAGAAAAAGACCTTCAGGCTTCTCTGCAGAGAACAGGTTAAAGAGACAAAAGTGAAATCCCAGAAGTGAGCGAGTAGCCCTAAAAGAAATGACGATAGCTTTGACTACATCAGAAGCAGAGGAGGTGACGAGCTGTGGACATATCTAGGTGCACTTTGAAAGTAATAGCCTCAGCACAGAGAACAAATTGTATACGGGTGGGTGGTGGAGGAGATGGACAGAGAAAGGAGAATGGAGGGGAGCTCTTAGGATTCTGGTCTCTACAGAGTGCTGGGTAGTGCAGCTCACCAAGATGGGGAACACTGAGCAAGGGCCAGGAAGGGAAGGGTCCCAAATCAAGAACTCAGTTTCAAGCATGTAAAGCCTGAGACACCCAATAGAACTGGGTATATAAGGGTTGGAGAGGGAAACTGTTTATACGAGATTGTGAGCTGTGGTCCATTCGTAAAGTAGGGCTGGCTATCCATTAACTCCACCTGGGATGGAGGCTCTCTAAAGAAACATCAATGCCCAGGCACATGCCTTAGATCAGGTGAACTTGAGCGCTGGGAGTGGGTGCCCAAACATCATTATTTTTTTAAAAGCCTCAAGGTGATTCTAACACACAGTGATGGTTGACATCCACTAGATTCGAGAAGCTGTCCCAAGGTGGAGACCTTCTCTGTACACATGCAGCCCCATGGTGGGACTAAGAAGCCTCACCTTTGTGCCTTACCAAAGGAACTGTCTCTAGTTTGTGTCTATTGAAAAATTCCATCTCTGCTGCATCAGCAGTTGGCTGAAGTCTATCTGTCAAAACAATGAACTGCTTGTAGTCCCCGGCATTCTTGTGTTACCTGCAGTTCCAGACCTTTTGTTCCAAGACTCTCTTGTTTATGGCAACATCAGTCTCCTGGAAAAGCCCCAGGGCTGTTTCCTCTCTTTCATTCTTTGGGGGACAGAATGTTTGCAATCTCTTTGTTGAACTTTCTTTCCAAAATGCTCACAGCATCTTCTCACACTGTGTACTCAAAGCAGGAGATACATTCAGACCTGGCCTATTCTTCAAGGTCCAGTTAAGTCTCCATTTCCCTTTATTATTATGGGGCACCCAACACGTGACTTGCTTTGTACCTGGCATTTGGGGACACCATGATCCACATGAATGACATGACCCCTGATCTAGGACAAAGTGTCTCAACCTGAGAGCTATTGACATTTGAGGTCAGGCAATTTCTTTGTGGTGGGGGCTGTGCTTTGCATTATAGAATGTTCAGTGGCATCCTGGCTTCAACACTCAATACCTGTAGCATGTTGTCATTGCCCCCCTACCTTATAGATTTTGACAAACAAAAATAACTCCAGAATTGCCAAATATTCCCCTAGGTAGCCAAATTGCTCCCAGTCAAGAACAACTGCTTGAGAGGGAAGAGTATATTAAATAAATAGTCACAGAGAATGCTGATAAAGAATATGAAAGAGTCATAAACAGGAGAGATGTAATTGAACAGAGAGATATAAGCTCAACCTGGGACTACTTGTTCTAGCCCAGAAAGTAGCCAGGATTATTTTAATCATAATGCATTCTCTTATTACTTTATTGTCCTTTGTCTTCTTTGATTTCCTACAACAGCATTCACCGGTTGTGTACTATGCAGCCAGGCACAGCACTAAGCATTTGGCATGCTCATTTCATTTTATTCTCATAACTATTCTACTGACTACAAGCAGTTCATTGTCATGTCTTATACAACTACCATATAACCAATATTGGCACCACAAACAATTGAAGATTTCCTATATAAGCAAATTGCCTTTCTAACCAACAGCATGGCATATTAGTCTTGCAAACTAGAACAAAAGCTCAGACATCTATAATGTCCACTTTTCCTTATCTCTTAAACAACAGCCTCCTAGTTCATCAGTTATCACAATCCTTTTTGTACTATTAATGTCTGTTTTTCAACTCCTTCCTTCTGGATCTCCAAATCACTCCCCAAATTTCTCTCTTCCACCAAATTTTTTCTTTTGATATTCATGTTCCCTGGAGCTAATTCCCCATCTGCTCTTTCCCTTTTCCACCAAAATTCTCACATTTTCAGAGTTTCCCACTAACATCATCTCCTTGCTGCCTTTGCACTGGGACTCCTTCCTGTACCCTTTCCTGAAAGAATCTCTCTAATCGGTATCCCTAAGGCAATGAAACACAGAGCCATCATCTCATCTCATTCACCCTCTCCTCCATATTGGATGTTGTTTGTAACTATTTTCCTTGGAACCCTGCACCACCTAGGTCTCCCTTCCACCTCCTATCCTATAGATATGAGTGGACCCAACTGCCCAGTGCCCTGTCCTAATCTCTGTGTATGCGCTTCTCTCAGATATCTTTTTAGCTTTCAGAGCTTCATTTGTCCTACATATGTGGAAGATTAACCTAATTTTATCTTCCATCTTGGGCTGTTTCTTGGATTTTAGCCTCATTTCTCCAATTTAATTTGGACACCACCACCTGAATACAACCTTGCCATTTCAAATTCAACATGTCTCAAACAAAAGATACTATATTTTTCACAAAGTCGGCTCCTTTTCCTCAGTCTCGCAAGACCTACAGTTTATCTTCATTGTAAAATCACCCTCAGACCCTCAGAATCATGCTCCATGTTTCTTTGTCTATGCATTCATTCCTTGAGCCTGTTGTGGGTGCCGTGTTTTTTTCACTGGGGCCATCGTGCCTCCCTGCATGGAGCTCATAGTCCATCTGGAAATACAGGCAGTCGAAAGAACAATCAGAAAGGGCATTGAGTCAAATACAGGCAGTCAGAAGAGCAATCAGAAGACAGCCATGATAGGGAGAGTCCAATGTGCAGTGGGTCTCTCCTTTTCTTCTCCGCCTAGGTCCAATGAGACAGCAAGTTCTATAGGACTTTCTTCATAAAGTCCCTCCAGTTGGCTGCTTGCTCTTCCAACTAATGGCCTCTACCCCAGCCTGCTACATGCTCTTGCCTCTTCTCACTTCTGCCCACTTCTCTGAACTCTCACACCTTACACTGTCTTGTAATATCCTGGGTTTTTGCCTACCTACTCCTCTACACTACAAGTTGATTCATTGTCATGAATGCATGCTATTTGCCACTGTATTCCCAGTATCAGGCACAGAGGTGCTCAATAAATGTTGGTGAAATAATGAATGAATGGATTCTAATCCCCTTTCCACACTACTAATCAGAGTTCTTTTTTAAAACCCTCCAATGCCATTGTCTTCTTCTCTAGCTCTTCCCTAAACCTCATGCTTTAACAGCGTACCAGGTAGGTTCTGAAGTAGTAATGTAGAGGTGGCCAGATAACAACCCCCAGGCATGACTGGGAATATTTGGAAAACAGTGACGAGCTTCATGAGCAGAGGGCATTCATGATTGCTCCCTGGAAAAGTGCCATCCCTGCTAACGGAGGGAGATCACTAAGTTCTTGGCTGTTCAGTCTTCAGTGTTCTCTGGTGCTATGGGATAAGGATCTCTCTTTTTTTATTTTTTTTTTTTTGTGAGACGGAGTCTCGCTCTGTTGCCCAGGCTGTAGTGCAGTGGCCAGATCTCAGCTCACTGCAAGCTCCGCCTCCCGGGTTTACGCCATTCTCCTGCCTCAGCCTCCCGAGTAGCTGGGACTACAGGCGCCCACCACCTCGCCCGGCTAGTTTTTTTGTATTTTTTAGTAGAGACGGGGTTTCACCGGGTTAGCCAGGATGGTCTCGATCTCCTGACCTTGTGATCCGCCCGTCTCAGCCTCCCAAAGTGCTGGGATTACAGGCTTGAGCCACCGCGCCCGGCCAAGGATCTCTCTTTCTTAAGGAATGGAAGTGAGCTTTGCCGTAAGATTCTGTGCCTGAACGTGGAAGGTGCTTCCATCAACCAAGCAGGTCTGAAAAAGTTGGCGGCCATCGCCCATTTCCCTCAAGGGGGCGCACTCGCCATCTACCTGTCTGCACTGCGTGTATTATCCTTGAGCTAAAATACCTGCATTTCAATTCCAGCACTGCCAATTACTTATTTGTCACGAGGCCTTAATTATATAAACTTGAAAACCCCAATTTTGTCATCGTTGAGCGGGGTTAATAATAAAAACCATTTCATCAATATCTGGACCATGATCACTCTAGAATATGGGTATTGGGTATATTGCGTGTATTTGCTCCTCTTGAGTACACTTAAAGATTTACATACTTTTTTTTTTTTTTTGCCATCTTGGCTCACCACAGCATCCGACTCCCAGGTTCAAGTGATCCTTCTGTCTCAGCCTCCCAAGTAGCTGGGATTACAGATGCCCACTACCATACCTGGCTAATTTTTGTATTTTTGGTAAATATGGGGTTTCACTATGTTGCTCAGGCTGGTGTTGAACTCCTGGGCTTAAGTAATCCACCCGCGTTGGCCTCCCAAAGTGCTTGGATTGCAGGTGTGAGCCACCATGCCTGGCCCATAATAATTTTTAAATATCTTATATAAGATATATCCAGGCTGGGCGCAGTGGCTCACGCCTGTAATCCCAGCACTTTGGGAGGCCGAGACGGGCAGATCATGAGGTCAGGAGATCGAGACCATCCTGATTAACACGGTGAAACCCCGTCTCTACTAAAAAATACAAAAAACTAGCCGGGTGAGGTGGTGGGCGCCTGTAGTCCCAGCTACTCGGGAGGCTGAGGCAGGAGAATGGCGTAAACCCGGGAGGTGGAGCTTGCAGTGAGCTGAGATCTGGCCGCTGCACTCCAGCCTGGGCGACAGAGCGATACTCCGTCTCAAAAAAAAAAAAAAAAAAATAGATATCCTATAAGGTGTTTGTGAGAATTAAATGAAATTAGGCGTGGAAAGTGCTCCTTACAGTGCCTGACACATAGGAAGCCTTTGATACAAGGTGGCTCTCAATAGCACAGTCACACCACTCTCCTAGCCATGAGGGACTTGCGGCACTGAGATCATGTTATCCATTCATTGGTTTGTTTGCATTATGTCTTCCTCCACTAGAATTAAGCTTCATAAGGGCAAGGCCTTATTCTGTTTTTGTTCCACACTGTATCTCGAGTGTGCATAGTAGGCAATTGGTACTGAAAACATTAGCAGTTAAAACAACCAGTTTCAGCCCCAGACATAGCTCACATCAATCACTCATCCTGCTCCCAGTCAGCACCCTTCGCTCCCCACCTAAGAGGTAATGCCCTGTCTCATAGAGATGAGGACTCAGGAGGAAATGCAACAGGTGAACAGTTTGCCTAGAGCAAAGGTCTTCACAATCCAGCACCTCCCAAAGACTCTCTGTAACAGAAGAACCAAAAAGACAGCTCAGGGTAAATTATCAGGAGAAAAAACTCAAGAGGCTAGAGTGGTCCCAGCAGAAGCTCTCAGCGAGGTCAGAGCTTAAAAGGGCAAGAACCGAAGGTAGACAGCACAGAGCCAAAAGTCTCCACACTGGAGAAGCATTTGTCAGTGAAAAAACTGGATTAAGCTGGGACCTGCATAGCAAGTCTGCTACAAAAAGAGGGCTTGCCAGCCAAGGAACAGTCAAAATGCAAAGAACAAAGGAGCAGGGCACCATTGTATGAGGCAGATGAGGCACATTAATGAATGGCCCAGAAGACAGAAATCTCATCGCCTATTTTCCTTTCATCTCCTTTGCCAAGGGAATTACTGGACTAGAAAAGATAGGAAATAGGTAAAAATCATTATATTTTATGAAGCAGCTACTATGTATCAGGCAGCAACATATATTCACAATCTTGCTTAATACCTAGAAGAGATATCAATCATGATTCCACTTTATATGTGAGAAAAATTAACCTCAGAGAGGTGAAGCAGCTTGCTCATGAGTGCAGAGCTAGTGAGTAGCCTAATACCTTCATTTAGATACTGTATATCTTAAGAGGGAAGCTTAAGATGGATGGGGGGCTCACTGGGGGTAAACAGCCCAGTGCTGACCCCATTTAAGTTCACAGGCAAACCTCCCTGGACCATTTTCATACCAGCTGCAGTTTAGACACAGCATCTGCTATTTAGATGTTGGTTTTCTTTTGTTTTTTCTCTTTTCTTTCTTTTTTTTTTTTTACAGAGTCTCACTCTGTCATCCAGGCTGGAGTGCGGTGGTAAGATCTCGGCTCACTGCAACCTCTGCCTCCCATGTTCAAACGACTCTCCTGCCTCAGCCTCCTGAGTGGAGTAGCTGGGATTACAGGTGCACACCACCACACCCTGCTAATTTTTGTATTTTTAGTAGAGATGGGGTTTCGCCCTGTTGGACAAGCTGGTCTCGAACTCCTGACCTCAGTCGATCTGCCTGCCTTGGCCTCTCAAACTGCTGAGATTACAGGTGTGAGCAACCATGCCTGGCCAGAAGAGTTGGTTTTCTGAACCTAGTGTGACAGGGGAACACTTCTTCCGCACTTCCTATGCTCTCTGAAATATGGAGGGATATCTTTCAGTGTGACATTCCTGGCCACTCTGGCTCCCCTACCTTCCTTCCCCCCAGGGAGGTAGAGCAAAGTATCTGATTGGTGAGTTTGGCAGAAAGAACTGGACATGAACATTTTACCTGGTGCAAAAGTCTTTTCTCTCTCTAGCAGGAGAACCAAATGGCAACTCAGAGAAAATGATCAGGACTGAGAAGGAGAGGAGAAAACCCAAGAGGCCAGACCATCCTGTGGACACTGTCGTCTCTTCCTTCCAACCTCCCAGCCTATAAAACACCTGTGCTAAGGCCAGCTGCCCAGTCCAGGCCCCATCTGTGGGTGAGGCCTGAGACTTTTCCACCTTGCCTTGGCTAAGCACCGTTATTACCACAAGCCAGACCTGTGCTCCAATATGCATCTATCAGGAATAAGGCTGATGTCTTAAGCTCCCTGTCTTGTTTCTCCATTGGTTCAGAATTCGGGGGGACATGGGATTTAGGGACTGACTCCACCAAACAAAGCAACAGCATCTGGTGAAGAACCCTGCATTTGTTCTGATTTAATTTCACCTCATTTAGCTCCAGTTGGGTTTGCATTGCTCATACCAAGATGGTATGTGGTATTAACTCTGAGTCAACAGCTCGGAGGAATGTCAAGAAAGAAACTGGAAATGGTTCAGAGGAGCTAAAGAGAATGATGAACATTCTGGAAACTAGGCCATGGGAGGAATGGTAAAAAGAATGAGAAGATTTAGTTCAAAGAAGATTTGGCTCTGATGTGATGCAGTCCACATGTTTCAAGGGCAATCATGCAAAATAACACTTTAATTAGGTTATGTGACTTCCAAGAGCAGAGTTAACTTCAAGGGAAGAATATTTTGCTCATTATAGGGAAGATATTTACAACTATTAGCATTGTATAAAAATGAAATAATTTCCACCAATAGAGGGTCAAGTCCCTGTCACTGGGATTATTCAAAACCCCAATGGATGAAATGGGATGATGCTGAACAGGGTGTTCCGGTGTTGGGAAATGGTTGGGTCTGAAATAAAGTTTATCTATATGATTTTTATAAACCCTAAAGTGGCTGAATGAACTGTCTTGGCTCCTCACCCCTTTTGCCCCAACATCACAAGTGACCTAAAACAAGGAGGGCAGGCCAGGGGAGATCCCTTGCATGTGGCCAGATCCTGACTGGGGAGCCCCAGTCCCCACACAGCACTTGCTAATGGGAGGGAACATGGAAGGCTCAGAGCTCTACGTGCTCTACTAGGGAAAAGCTTGGCCCAAGAGGAACTTCTTTTTCCCTTCATCCTTCCTTGAAGGAGTCTGTGATAGCCCAAGTAAGAAGACAGAGGCCCTGATAGCAAACTAACCCGCAGAAATGACGTCAAGAGATGCAACTCCATAAGCAGGAGAAAAGTTTCTTCTCTGCCTGCTTCTCTCTGCGGGAACCAAACAGAAGTTGAAAGCTAACATTTGGCCACAAGAATGTGTTGTTTGATCTATGCGATTGTTTAAAAAACAAGAAAGAGGCTAGATGCAGTGGCTTACACCCATAATCCCAGCACTTTGGGAGGCCGAGGCAGGTAGACTAGCTGAGGTCAGGAGTTCGATACCAGCCTGACCAACGTGGTGAAAGCCTATCTCTACTAAAAATACAAAGTTAGCTGGGCATAGTGGCGGGTGTCTGTAAACCCAGCTACTTGGGGGGCTGAGGCAGGAAAATTGTTTGAACCCAGGAGGAAGAGGTTACAGTGAGCCGAGATCGTGCCATTGCACTCCAGCCTGGGTAACAAGACCAAAACTCCTTCTCAAAAAATAATAAATAAAAGAAAAGAAAAGAAAAGAAAGAAGTCATTGCCAACTTGTTTTAAATGGGAGATTTCACACACAAAGATCTACAATTTTCAATTTGCCCTGAAATACCACAAAAGTGGCAAAGTGGCAATAATTGACTGGCAGTAGGAAGCAGCTGCCTTCTCTAGTCAGGGGTTATGTGCTCCAGTTTGTATGGGACTTACCACCCTCCACCAAGTTCTAAACACTGAGGCCAAGTGCAATAGTTCCAGCTCACACCTGTAATCCCAGCACTTTGGGCGGCCGAGGCGGGAAGATCACTTGACATCAGGGGTTCGAGCCCAGCCTGGTCAACATGGTGAAACCCCGTCTCTACTAAAAAATACAAAAATTAGCTGGGTATGGTGGCGGGCTCCTGTAATCCTAGCTACTCGGGAGGCTGAGGCAAGGAGAATTGCTTGAACCTGGGAGGCAGAGATTGCAGTGAACCAAGATCGCACTACTGCACTCCAGCCTGGGCAACAGACCGAGACTTTGTGCAAAAAAAATTTTAAAAAAAGAAAAGAAAGGGGAAAGGTTCAGGACAGGAGATAATAAATTTGTTTCCAAGTTTAAAGTTTCAGGCTAAAATTCTGGAAATACGAGTCAGGAGTTCATCAGAACGTCAGGTATACAAAACCACGATTTGCCGATCCTCTCACAGAGGAGACAGTTGATACCACAGGAGCAGGTATGACTTTGCTACTGGGTAGGGAATGCAGCCAAATAAGAAGGTGAAGTAAAGATAGAGTCAGAGGTTACCTTGGAGGAAGGGTAGGAAGAAGAACCTGGAAGAGTCAAAGGACAAAGAAATGGGGGAGAAGCATGGAAATGCAGTTCTTGCAAGGCTAATGAGGCCATGAAAAGAAGGAAAATACGGTCAGTGGTGCTGGAGCAGAAGTCAAGCTCTGGTGATTAGAGGACACCAGTGACCCTCAGAGAGTAGTTTCAGCAGCCTGGGGGGAGCCAGTGGATGTTCTATTTGTGCCACTTCCTGGGTAAGCAGGAGCACGCTCAGAACCAAATCAGCACAAAGCTTTGTCCACGGCAAGCCAACAACTAAGTCACTATGGAACAGTGGAGCTTTCAACAGCTCAGCCTTGTCCCTCTGCCCTTTTTATGCAAATGACTCCAGCAAAAAGAAAAGCAAAGGTAAGTACTTCAGTGAGTGGGCAGATTGGGACAATCTTATTGTGTCCAACTAACGACCATGAAAAGGAGAGGACATTTCACCCCCATGGCTGGTTCACTCACGGCGCATTCGCTCATTAACACTGTGTTAGGCCTAACGTGCTCAGAGACTGAGAAGAGGCACATGGTCATAAAAAGAGGCCTGGTTCCTGCCTTCAAGCAGCTTGCAGTATAGTTGGGATGGATTTCCATGCCATCAGAATACTCCCCAGTCAAAACACTCCATCTATAATGCCTGATACAATCATTGTTCAAACTTTCACAAAATTACCTGGGTTAACCACACCATTTTATGCTTCCCTGTAGTAGGAAAAGGTAAAACTTAAACCTCATGATAAGTGGGGACATTTGTTCATGTAAAAAGCATCTGGTAGACTGGATTATAGACTCACTGAGGACCATCCTTTCAACATCCACCATCACTTTATTGCTCATGCTTCGCCAGCATCTATCTACAAATCTAACCAAGTTCTATTTCATTATTTCCAACTTCCAATGATAGTTCACTTGAACTACGCTTCACTGCTCTCAGACTCAGTTCTGAAGTCAAGCTTAGCATATGGCATCTCTCAAGTCATCACCCTCTGCAAACGTCCCTCGCCCTGTCTGTGGTACCCTTATTTCATCATCCCTCATAAGCATCTTCTACACCCAATCAATTGCCAAGCTCTGTGTTAGGCAGAGTCATGGGCACATAATAGACATTCAATATTTACTTGTTGGTTGAGTGGACACATTTTATATTCTGGGTAACCTTTGTAGGTTAATACCAACTATGGATCTAACACTTCTAATGACAGTGGTTAAGAGGATGGTTTTTGGTAAGCCTTGGATCTGATCTGGGTTTAGTCCAATCTCTGCTACTTAGTAGCTCAGTGACTTTGGACACATTCCCTTGTTTACAAATGTAAATTATTAGGGTTGTGAGAATCAAATATAAAATGCATGTAAAGCTCAGAGCACAGAGATGTTATTTCTCTTAGTCTCTTAGTCCACTGTCAATGTTTATCCATCTAAATAATCTAACGTGAAATCCAAAGGAGTCCAAACCCCAAGATGATACCAATGGTATTCAACTTGAGAACCTTAGTTGGACTATTCAATAATTGCAAGAAGGGATCTTCACTGACCTGAGACCCTTTCTTATAAGCATAAAATATTTTCACTGAATACAGGTCTTACTTCTCCTCCTAGATCCATTCTCCAATATATCCAGTTTTGAAATTTTCAATTAAAAATTATTAATGCAGCAAGCTTTATTGAGTGCTAGCTATATTCATTGTAGCTACTTAACCAATTAGGCTGGAATACCTTCCCACTTTCCCTCGGGAAAACTACTTTTAGATTCTTAACAAGGTCCCTCTTTCTTTGTCAAGCTTTCACCAGCCCCACACACAAGACTTGTGTCTGCCTGGGATCCACTTGGGGAATTAACCTGGAGATTTCTTATATGCCCCATCACACAGCCACAGTTGGGTGTGGCCATGTCTTTCCCAGTGGTCCATGAAGCCCTGAGGTGTCTGCCCTGTACCCAGTAGATGGTGAATCAATACTCAATATTTGAGATGGTTGAGAAAGACTGGAGGGGGCAGGATTAAAGGCCAGAGGATAGAAAATTAAAGTTACCTGTGCAACTCCTGCCAAGCTTAGAGGGTAGGCTGAGAAGGACAGCGCATAACCTCAGAGGAGGGGGAAGGAACTCCAGTGAGTGTGTGTCCAAGATGAAGGAAAAGTAGGAATTTTGATACCATCACTTGAGGGTAATTGTATGGTCTTGAAATTTCCTCCCCCCTTTGCTTCTGGAAAATGCATGGCACATACTGGGCTCTCAGTGAATATTTATTGAATGAATACATGAATGCTTCTGTTTGTCAGCCTTTTCTTTTGTTCTTTTTGTTCCTTCATGTTCTTCCTAACTACTCAAGCTTTCCCCCTCACCACCCCAATACAGTCATTCTTCCTCTCCTCTCTCTCTCTCTCTCTCATTTGCTAACTCCATCTATAGTAGTATAAGATATGTAGGGGTGTGTGTGTTTGTGTGTGTGTGTGTATGTGTGTATTATTTTCCATTTACAGAGGAGAAAACAGAAGTCCCAAAGTCCAAAACTGAGCACCAAAGTTTACACAGCTGTCCACACAGCTAGTAATAAAGATGCAGCAAATAAGGTCCTATTGCCCCAGAACCCTCCCACTTTTGTGTGCATTAATCCAGGGTGCACTTTGACTCCCAGCAGCCAGCACCTGCTACCCTTTCCCCAAAGGGCCAGAACCCACTTTGCCAACCGGTGTCCACATGGTGCCAGAAGTGCATGGAATTAAATCTCCCCTCCTCCCCACATCCAAGGGGGAAGAGGGGTGACTGCCCTTAACTAATGATTGACAGCTGTGAAGGCAAAAAGACAACAGCTCTCCATTCCCCAATTGGCACAGCTCTGATGTGTGATCCACACTACCCCACGTCTGCCCAGGGTGATTAAGCCCAAGTGATCTTCAGAGGACTTTTCAATGTCACACCCTTGCCTGGCTTCTTCCTTTTCCCTGTCCATCTTCTCTGGAAACCCTCCTAATAAATCTTTCCCACAAATCCTCACAGAAAACACTGCCCCTGGGGACCTAGCCTAAGGCAAGGTAGATGCAAGGTTCAAACCCAAGCCTGTCTGTCTTCAGAGTTTTCTCCCACTATGTTGTAGTTGAGATGTTGTTACAATCATGCCGGTCTGCTCTTTGCTCGTTTTACAGTTATACATTGAAAATATATCATACAACCCCATCTCTACTAAAAATACAAAAATTAGCCAGTGTGATAGCACAGGCCTGTAATCCCAACTACTTGGGAGGCTGAGGTAGAAGAATCACTTGAACCCGGGAGGCAGAAGTTGCAGTGAGCTGAGACCATGCCACTGCACTCCAGCCTAGGCAAGAGTGAGACCCCGTCTCAAAATAAAATAAAATAAAATAAAATAAAATAAAATATAAAATAAAATAAAACAGAATAAAATGCATCACACATACATTTTAAAAATTTGAATGGCCGCTGTGGCTTCAGGCATCTAGAAGACAAACATATATTCAAACACCCTATGCTTGCTTACTTTTTCTTACTATATTTATGTTGTCTCTAAGGCAACAAACTTTTGAATATATTAGCAAAATGAAATCAAGGGCTCAAAGGGGAGAAAAAAAGGTTACTTTTTTGACTTGTCTTTGTAATTGCCTCTCGCCTGGGTCCATAATTAAGTGCAAACTAAAAGGAGCTTTAGCTGTTTAGTGCTCTCTTTTAAGTATTTTTATTATATGAGTAATGTAATCACATTAGAGAAATTTGAAATCCAGGGGAGAAAAAAAAAACACGCAAATACTCTAATCCAACCATTAACCAACTATTTCCTTTATAAACTATTTCCTTTCATTTACACTCTATTTCCAGTACACTAATCCAACCATATACAAACTATTTTCTTCCAGCTGTTATCACAGCTTTTCTCCCAGCCCAGGGATCTATGCATTTGACGTGGTTGCAGACTTGTTCTAATGCTGGGGTTTCCTGTGTGTTTTCCTTTGGCCCAGGCGGTTTTCCATTTAACACAGTTCTTGGGGCTGTCATATTTAATGGTCGCACATTGTCATACCCAGAGGATGTACCATATATTATCACCCTTTTGGTTGCTTTTGATATTGAATATTAATCTTATTAAACAATAAGATTGTGTTGAATGTGCCATTTTGGTTTTTCTTCTACTCTTTTGTTTTCATATTTCAGATTATGTCTTTAAAATAAATTTCCAAGACTTGAATTGTCAGATAAAGGAACAATATGTATGGCTTTTGATGTACACTGCCACATTTTTTGCCGGTCCTGCCCCACCAAAACGCATACTAATCTATGTTATCATAAGCCAATGTGAAACAAAGGTCGTTCCAAACTCAGCATGGCTTCTCATTCTTTAAAGAGTTCTGGTCTAACAAAATGAATTCATTTTAAATTTCTCGATTTCATACAAAGATTTTGAAACCTTGTCTAGAATTATGTGAGCACATAGCATTCCTCATTAAAATGACAGAGAATTTGAAAATAACAAAGAACGTGAAAGTCACATTTCAGTCATCCTTAAATATATGTAGTACTTATCTGAATTCTCAACTTTCATAATTGCTATGAGCATTTCATGTAGGGATTAGTCCTTAAGCTTGAGTTGCCTAATTAATTCAGTCATCCTTACTCAACAGTAAACACGGCACCTTTCAGTGGCTGATGTGGGCTCACTGAGTTGGGTGCATATGTTGTGAGCGTTAATTCATGCCTGCATCTTGAAATGCAGAAGATAAAGAATGTTGACAAAATAAACAAGCAAGAAGGAGTTCCCATTTTTCTTAGCTACCCTGTGGTTTGCCTGAGTTCATCCTAAGCTTTCCTAATAGAACAGGACACAGAATAGGAAAATTGAGACTCTTACAAATTTCACCGATAAGCCATTTGAGAATTCTAGTAAAAATGTGGAAAACCCAGCCAGACTCCCAGATACATGATTCCAGGTAATGTCAGACATTCTTGCAGATAAACATCCCATTGACTGAATTTTCTCCCCGTAAACTTTCAAAAATTAATTTAAATAAGCTTGTTTTCTGTGGCACATCAAACTCCCAACAAGCACCACTTGAATTTTGTTTCAAGAAAGCATTTTACTTTAACACAATAACAAAGTCTGTTTCTCTGTAAATTGCCAAGCCCCAGATTTTCTCCCAACCACATCCCAATCCCATTCTTGCCTTCACCCTGAGGCCCATGGTCAGAGGGGTGATGATCTCCCACAAATGATTCCACAGTTGATTTTTTTTTAATTTGGCAGGGCTTTCTGGGTTAGGATAACGTTGGGTAATCCTAATTACAGCCATATCCAAGCTTAAACTCCATAACCAAACAAACCAGTTTTACAACTCAAAGAAATTTAATTTGGCCTCACACTTGCGGTGGGGAAACACACACACACACACAAAGAAGAGAAAACTGGCAGCTCAGCTAACAGGCAACCGAATGTTGGACACACTGCCAGCTTGGTCCAATTAAGAAACATTAGAGGTCTAATGAGGAACAGCTCAGACAGGACACAAGGTTCTTGCAGCAGCCAAGCAAACAGCAAAGTCTCCAGCCCAGGTGAGCGAATTCCTTCAATATTTCAAAACAGCAAGGGGCCAGTAGAACTTGGCTTGTAAGCTGTCTTGCATACCTAGGGAAGAAGGGTCCAGGTGGAGAACCTGGCCAAACAATGATCTCGGAACAAAAGTCCATTTAAGCCTAAAAAACAACCTATGGGACATTCCTGGGTACAACAGAACACATGAAATATTGCCATTTTGCCTATTAATATTTATTCCTGGGAAATTAACAAACTCATTGTCTGGGTGTACTTCATCCTCTCCTTCCCTCCTGCTACCAGCCCCTTCAAATGCACCTCCTGGAAAAAACTGAACCAAAGCAATGTCATGAAAAATACTTGGGTGAGGGCTTTCATTTACTACATGCCAAGTATTTTATTTTTAAGCCAGATTTGACAAAGTCCTGCTAAGGCAAAGCAAGTTTCAGATCGTGCCCTCAGTGAAAATTGCAGCGCCGTTCTGCTTACCTGTCACCAGGACTGCCTTCTGATCCACAGGTAACAACTCTTGGCCAGGTAAGTAAGTATAGATGAGGAAACATAACAGAGAGAAGAGGATCAAGCCCCAAAAAGGGGACAGGATGAGTAGGCAGACTGCACAGAGGCCCACCAGGCAGACCATCCAGTTCCACAGCTGTCCCGAGCTCTTCTTGTATTTGCAATATACTGTCCCGCACAGTACTGTGGGGACAGCCAGGCAGATCCATGCTGTGTCCGAGAAGAAAGTGCTCATTCTCAGTGACTCGCTGCACCTTCAAGTGCTCAGGGCCAGTGAGTCTAGTGGGCAAAGGCTGACTGGAGGCAGCCTGAGTTATGTGAACAGAGAGGCAAGAAGGGAGGGGAGAAAGCAGCCCCAGCCCCTTTCGACTGAGCAGAGATTAAGCACAATCATATTCCCAGTGGGTAATTTAAACCAGTGTGCACTTCAACATAAATACCGAGGCACTTCCTATTTGACCGCTCTCCCCCTCCCTGCCCCCTGCATACACAACACATGCACATACTCACCCACAAACACACACCTTCTATTTTTCAATGACAGTCCACCTCTGGAGAGATGACTAATTGGATAATAATTGACAGAATTCGAACTGCACGGAGGATAACAGGAAAATCCTCTAGCTCCCGGGAAAATACTATCTTCTTCAAGAGCCTGCAGTGTGTCTGGGTGCTGAGTCCTTTTTCTGACTCAGGAGTGAGTGAGTGAGAGAGAGAGAGAGAGAGAGCGAGAGTGTGTGTGTGTGTGTGTGTGTGTGTGTGTGTGTGTATAAATTCAGGCAATCAATGAAGTTTGGAAAGTAGATTCTGGAAGGGAAGGCACCTGTGATCCCGTCCATAGCTTCAGGACTCCTACAAATCCCAACTGAGGCAGGCTGAAGGGTTGGATGGAGAGGGATATGAAAGTAGAGGAAGATATTCTTTGGCAGAGGAAAGTGCTTTGGTCTTGCCTGAGGGGAAACATGCCAGGGAGAGATAATAATGACAATTAACTAATAGCGGCTAATATCTATTGGTACGTTTTTGTGACAGAGGCTGTGTATAGCTGCTTATTTGTTCATTCGCTTTATTGCAAGCCTATTCTATGCCAGCCTCCATTCACTGGCACTCGGCTCATTCTCCTTGAATACAATATCCTTATGAAGTTGGTTCTAGTATTATAGTAATTTTACAGGTGAGGAAACCAGGGCACAGAGAGGATAAGAGACTTAGTCAAGATCACACAGCAGTGCAGTCTTGCAGCCTGATCTCAGAGCTTTATGCTCCTAAGCATTCTATTCCACTGCCTGCTTTGGGCAAAAAAAAAAAAATTTAAAAAATTAAAAATTAATACATTAAGTGCTAGATTTTTCCTATTTTCACCCCATTTCAACCTTGTAAAACGCTTTGAGGTGGATATTATTATTATGGTCAATTTACAGAGAGAAAAACTGAGGCTGGGAAAAAATAAATCCCTTACTCACAATTGGCTTAAAAGCCAGCACTCTGCAGCTACAGCACCACCTAACAGTGCTGAGCCAGAGAGGGGCCACTGCACCTGGGCTCACGGCATGCCCCACGTGGGCCACATGCCCGGCTGGAGGGAGGCGAAGTTCTGATAAAGGCTGGGCTTTGGCAAAGCTAGAGAGAACCTTTCTCTATTTGAGGTCGGTTTCCCTGTATTCAAATCTAATCTGAGCTCCACCACTGATTAATTACCTAGTCTTGGGTGGGTCACTTTACCTCTCTAGACCTTCATCCCTTCAGCTATAAAATCATATCATATCCTGCCTGGAACAGTAGAAGGAACCTCATAAATGCTAGTGATTCATGTTTTTTAAACAGGAGGAGAATGAAGAATAAGAGGAAGTCATGTAAAACAAAGGGTCCAATGGAACATAGACTTGTCCCAAAACACGTGCTGGAGTTAAATGAGGGGCAGGAGGAGGAGGGGAGAGGATGCCTTTTGTGGATGATGCTGGGGAGGCAGGACTTGGGAAGGAAGGGACCCAGCAGTATACCCCTGTAAAGGGAGGCGAGCAGAGCCCACCTGGGCTCAGAGCCAACTCAAGACCCAAGGGAGAAGGGGTAGGAAGCAGTGTCTTGTGAACCATTACTGTGCTGTGGGACTGTGGGGTTGGACAACAAGGCAATTATGAGGGTCTACGTGCAGTGATGGCAACTCTTGTCTGCCCTCCCAGCCACATGGACATTTGAGTCAGGGAGGTGTCACCAGCTGCAGGCTGGGAAGCTTAGGGGCAGGGATCTGGAGTTGTCTTTGGCTAGCCCTGAACTCTCCCTCACTCCACAGACCCCAATTCCTTCCTGGGTGTCCTCTGAGCCACAGGGCACCTCTCACAATCCTTGTGGCCTCACCAGCCCAGAGCATCCTGGCAATTAGCTCCGGTCGAAAAACAGCTTCCAGGTGAGGAGACAGGACTAGTTATGGCTCTTCGCTGAGAGTCTTGGCATTTGGTCAGTGGCTCCCATATTTGGGCTGGGACAAACACCTGTACAGGTTTCCTGCCAAGTGCACGTCCACATGAGAGGAGGCAACTTTTCTCCTGGAGGCAGCCCCTGTGACTTCCCAGACCTGCTCTGTCCTGGGGCTCCCAAGGAGAGGGCAAAATCTGTGAGCAAAAGCCACCCTCAGGCCACACAGAAGTCCCAGGAAGGATACTTCATGAGCCCTGATGGTGAAGGGGATGAACAGTATTAAGAACATGAGCTTTCAGGTCTCACAGACTTCTAAATTGAGTTCGAATCCTGGCTTAGCTGTGAATCACTGGGCAAGTTACCTGCCCTTCCTAAGCCTCAGATTCCTCTTCTGTAAAATGAGGGTAGCAGGAGTCCTGCTTCCAAGGGCTGTTTTGAAAAGTGAATGACATCATTCTTGCATTGTCCCTGGCACTGACAGGCACTCATGGATGGTAGGCACTTTTCTCATTTTTGGGGTCACCGACTGCCTCTTAGCCTTTTTCCTCTGGGCAGAGAGAGAGAGGTTTTTGCCAGCTACCTCCTCACTCATTTATTTCTTCTTTCAGTTCAGCACCCAGGTGTTTCCCTTGTCATCCTTCAGATATCTGTTTAAACGTCACCTTCTGTCACCCAATCTGAGTATCCCCTATCAGCACACCTTATTCATTGCCTTTGTTGCACTTAGCTCAAGACACAATTATATATTTACTTTGATCATTTTAAGAACATTTTCTGTCTCCCATACTAGACCATAAACTTCATGAGGGCAGGAACCTTATCTGTTTCTTGTTTTTCCTTTACTGTTCACTAAATGCCCAGTCCAGTGCCTGACACATCATGTGTACGTAATTAATATTTGTTGGATGAATATAGGAAGGAGAACATCTCTATTGAAAGCCTTCTACATGGCCAGTTCTGCACCAGCCATGAAGGAATTCAGCAGTGAACAATACAGACTCGGTTCCTGGCCTTGCAGACTTGAGGACCCAGTGCTTCCAGGAGGCCTGCTGCAGGAGCAGGGACTAGTGGAGGCGGGGTGTGCATGGTGGTGGAAAGGAAGGCTATTTACCAGTTGGGGAATATATGGAATTGTAGAATCCCCAGGTGAGAACTAGCCCAATCCTTTCTGAGCCCTGAACGTCCTCATCCTGACCTCAGGGTCGGTCCATCTGAGAGTTACCACTGAATGAAGATTTCTCCCAATCTATTGAGCTAAATCGCGTTCCTTGTTTGTGCCCACCATTTTGTCCTGAAGTTATTCTCGAGGCCATCATGGCTTGGCCAGCATCCCTTTTCTGGTAAGCTTGCTCTCAGCCTTCCAGGGAAAAGGAGCCAATTGGACCAACTCATTCTTGCTAATGATGCCGGTGGGTCAATGTGCCATTTCCTCCTGCCAGCAGAGGGGCCTTTTGGAAAATGCCTTCTGAAAACAAAACATCTTACCCAAAAGAAAGGATTGCCTCTCCACCAAAAAAAAAAAAAAAAAAAAATGCTGCGCAAAACAATGCTGGGAAGAAAATGCTGAGAATCCTCCAATGTATGCTTTATTAGAATTGGTGGATCTTGAGTTTAGAAAAGAACTTGAGGAAGGAACTGGCCATCTGAATGGGGATTCTCTCTGTAACGTCCCCACCAAGTGGTCATCTTGTCTATTGCCAGAACATCTCTGAGGACAGGCACTTCACTGCCTCTGAAAGCTGATTTTCCCATTCAAGACGATGGCTCGGGATATTAGAACCTTTTCCTCTAGGCCAAATTCATCTTGACATTTGTCTTCCCTCTCCACGTGGAGTCAGAGGATGCCTTGTTCTATTTCTTTCAAACATTTGAAAGATATTTCAGAGCTCAAACATTTTTAAAATCACGTTGTTAACATTTTGCTATGATGAGGGTAACATAATGATGGCATGATTTGCTAAGCAGAGAATGACTGTGTGTTGACGTCATAGTGACCCAAAGTTCAGGATATGGACCGGGTGGTACAAGCCATAACAGATCATCTCAGGGACATCACAGAGATCTTGTTGGTAATACGGGTTTTTTGTTTGTTTGTTTGTTTGTTTGTTTGTTTGTTTGTTTGTTTCTTGCTTTTTGAGCATTAGGGTAATAACTAATGTTTTAAGTGTTTGTGATTGTACAAATATCATGTATTACATATCTATCTATTTCATACAGTGGGCAGGGGTGAGGAGACTAGGAGAAGATGGCCAGAAGTTGGGGCTGGACCATGCCTTTTTTCTCTTTGAAATAATATGTGGTAAAGATGTCTAAACTCCTCAATTATAAATTCCAAGTAAGTCAGATCCCATTTTTTATAGGGTTTCAGGGATCTGCAGCCACTTCTCAGAATAGCATCCAATTTCTTACATCTCCCCTGAAAGATTAGGCCCAGAACTGGGCACAACAATTTCAGTACAGTGCAAAGAACATAGACTAGAATAAGATTATCACCTCCCCTGTCCTTGAAGCTGTATTTTTGCTTATGTGTCCAAAGACTTATTTGCTCTTTTAACAAAAGTGCCCTATTCTTGACTACCACGGTGTTTGTTATCAAACAAAATTCCCGTTTTTATAGTTTCTGTGTCACTTTTAACTTTTTTAGTAAAATATCATACTCATGTGGAGAAATTATCCAAAATGTAAATAAATATCCATTCATCCATAGTGATATAAATTATCAGTTAAGTGGATGAGAAGAGACAAATCTCACATGCTGAAGAATTATAAATAATGGACATAAATACTCCTTGCCTCAAGGACTTGGAGTGTAACTCTCCATTAAGTGTGAGCTACACAGGGTAACTTTCTTCCAGAGTGCAGTATGAAAACAGAGAAACAGAGCAACTTTACCATGAAGAAACCTGACAAACACTACCTCAGCCAGCTAGTGAAGGTCAGCACCAACAATGGCAAATCATGTTGATAGTACGATGTGATAAAAAAGAAAAAAATGGCAACTGTATCATTGCAGAACATTCTGCAAAATACCCAACAAGTATTGGGTCAAGGTCATCAAAAAATAAGGACATTCTGAGAAACAGTCTCAGCCAAAAGGAGCCCAAGGAGACGTGACCGATTAAATGTAATGTGGAAACCTGAGACAGAAAAGAGACATCAGGTAAAATCCAAGGAAATCTGAATACAGTATAGACTTTAGTTAATAATAATGTATCAGTATTGGTTCATGAATTGTGACAAATGCCTCAGTGTGAGGTAAGATGGAAATTAGCATCAGAACTTGGTATGTAACCAGGGCTTTTGCAGAGTGGTGTGTGTGTGTGTGTGTGTGTGTGTGTATGTCTGTCTGGGGTCATGTGTATGTGTGTATAACTGTATGTGTGTGCTTGTGTACAGGTGTATAGCTGTGTAGGTGTACCTGAATGTGTCTGTGTGTGTGTGAGTGTATGTATGTGTATACGTATGTAGGTATGTGGGTATTCATGTGTGTGTACATGCGTACATGTATGTTTATATACTCATGTGTGTAGAGGTGTTTGTCTGTGTCTGTGGTTATATGTGCAGCGTGTGGGGAGGATGTAGGGAGTGTGTGAGGGTGTCTCCATTCATATGTGTGTATATGTGTGTGTACACATGCATGTGTAGATATGTGTAAGGGTGTTGTACATGTGCACACATGCATAGGTGTGTGAACGTGCATGTACACAGGCATATCTACATATTCGTGTGTGTCTTTGAGTGAATATTTGTGTATGTATGTGCATGTGTGTATGTATATGTAGATGTGTCTATCCCTGTATCTGTGTCAGTATATGTATATGTGTGCATATGTATACATATGCAGATGTGTATATCTCTGTGTGTAGGTGTATGTGTATATGTGTATATACATGTATATGTGTACATGTATCTCTCTGTATCTGTGTGTGGTTATATGTGTGTATGTGCATGTGTGTGTGTATATATATAGAGAGAGAGAGATGGGTACATCTCTGTATCTGTGTGTAGGTAATGTGTGTATGTGCATGTGTGTATATATATAGATGTGTGTATCTCCGTATCTGTGTGTAGGTATATGTGTGCATGTGCATGTGTATATACATACATGTGAATGTATATATATATATATATCGTATCTACATGTAGGTATATATGTGTGCATGCATGTGTGTATATACATAAACTTGTATCTCTCTGTATCTGTCTGTAGGTATGTGTGTGCATATGTGTATATATTTAGCTGTGTACATGTATCTCTTTGTATCTGTGGGTAGGTATATGTGTGTATGTGCATGTGTGTATATACGTAGATGTGTATGTGTATCTCTGTGTGTAGGTAGGTATGTGTGTGTTTGTGTGTATATATGTAGAGGTATACATGTATCTCTGTATCTGTGTAGGTACGTGTGTGTTTGCATGTGTGTATATATGTAGACGTATATGTGTGTCTCTCTGTATCTGTGTGTAGGTGTCTGTGTGTGCACGTGTATATGTGTTTGGATGTGTTTGTGCACGTGCACTGCCAGTGAGTCAACCAGTCAGTCCACTCCCAACAAGGAGGCCTGCTTACAGCTGCTGGACCAGAGGAAGGCTGTTGAAGATGGGTGTGGGTTCCTTCCTTGCTCCATTACAGCTCTCAAGCCCAGCTACTAAGCATCTCCTTGGGCTCTGCAGTCTGTAAACTGGGGATAACATTAATAGTCTCTCCCCCATTGTGTTCTTAGGAAAGTCATGTGAGATAAATGCTGGTCAAATGTCAAGTTCAGTGTCTGGTCTAGATTTCTCATTCAATAACACTTGACTTCAGGAACCTCCTCCTGACCGATGGGTCAGAAATTACCCTGACTTGCATGTTCTTTACTTATTCTGTGAGTTTCTATTTGTGGAGACCACTCCCAAGCCAACTTTGCCTTTATCTGCCACTTATAACTATAAATCCAAGAATGAAGCAATAAGGGTAGGGAGAGGCAATCCACTGAAATTAAACAATAGATTACCTGATGATTAGCTTTTAGTCCACTCCCTGATTCATCAATTATTTGCTAAATGTTTATTCCAGACCAATAATTAGAGATACAGACCCCTCCTTGCCCTTGAGGCTTGGGTGTGCGTGAGGAGTTAGGCACGCTCCTGCATGCCTTGCGTTCCATACACAGTGAATCAGTGAATTCTGTTAGGAAAAGACAGATTGAAAGATCCCTGAGCTCTGTTTTGATTTTTTCTCTTGGATACTGACAAGGATTCTCTGTCTATACAACTTTAATTCTCCTAAATACATTAAGAGATCAACATGTATAAAAATGTTTCTCCCCATGTGTCCCAGTATTTTTCTCTCTCTCTCTGTCTCTCTCTCTCTGTTTTTTTCTCTCTCGTTCGCTCTTTCTCTCTCTCCCTCTCTTCTTATTCTCCCTCCTAAATGTCTTGAATTTGACATCCACCATGTCCCCTTCCTTTCCTCACTCTTGGAAAGGAACAGAGTGTGAGAATTCTACCCTGAACGGGGTGGGTGATAGAACGGATGCCCCTCTATCACTAGGCTGAATGTTTTTTCAGCCCCTTCCAACAGCAGAGCGGAGGCCTTGCATCCCCTTCCACGTTGGTCAGCCAAGCCAGAGCAACCCTCTGTCAGGGCAGTGATGACAGTGTGACCTCCTGAAGTGGTTCTTAGATGGCGTCTGGAGAGAGTGCCCACTTTCCCTGGTCCATGGTGAGATGCTGACCACCAGCAAGGACAACGTATTGAATTTCCATAAGATCTAATTCACCTCATTGAAGGGACTGTCTTCAGAGATGATAGCCTTCCTCCTCTTTCAGGCATTAAAATAGCTTTTTGTATATGAGACCACTGAGGTAGGTGATCACACTTAGGGGTTGTTGCTGTTTGATGTCGTTACTTGGCAAAAGTAAAAGTTGGCAAGCCTACATGACTTCCACAATTTTGGTGAGAAATCTTAACCAGCATTCAAAGTTCAAAGATATGAGAGCCCCACTGACATACAACATGGTGGCTTTGAGTTAGACCGACCTGGGTTAGAATTCCAGCTTTGCTACTTAATTGACAGTGAGACCTGCTCTCTCTGCTCTGAGCCACTACCTGCTCACCAATACTGCAGATAATAATACCTAACTTCTATTGGTTATAAGGACAGTCTGTGTAGATGGTCTGGCATGTCACAGTTTTTCATGGTAGCCATTATCACAAGAGTCTTCTTGGTCCCAACAAAAATTCCTGCAGTCTAATTCTTTTTGGCTTCTGTCCTTTCTTCTTGGGTCCTACAATCTGAGAAATAGAAGCTGAAGGCAACTAATATACAACTTTGGCACGAATAGTCATGGCCAAGTTTCACAGAAGGAAACACACTTGTATCTGTATCTCCAGAAGGGACATTAAACCTAGGTTGAGACTATTAGAAAGAAGATACTTAAATATTTGGGAGCACAGCTGAATACCAAAAGTAAATTACATCATAAGCCAGATGTTCCAGGAACTTCGTTTCTTTTTTTTTTTTTTTTTTTTTTTTTTTGCCTGAAGGAAAAGTTTTAGTTCATAAAGGAAACGATCAGCAGAAATTGCTATCACAAAATAGCAATTCATGGTTCATGGTTATTTAAAATGAGCCCATTTGAAAATAATCAAAGATGTTCACAATGATTTATAAAGAGAGTTGTTCATTTCAGTGTTATTTATGATATGCAAAATGTAGAAACATCCTAAACAGCTTACCATAAAGTATTTGTTATATAAATTACGGTACTTTAGTTTGATGGACTGCTATACAGCTATTAAAAATTGTGTTGTTGAGAAATATTTAATGATTTGAGAAAATGATTGGAATATTTTCTAAGCAAGGAGAGCAGGTTACAAAGTAGAATGTATAGTATGATCATATTTTATGCCATTATAACACTGATATCAGCTGAACGCTTCTAAACTTTAGGATCCAGTTAAGATTGGCTCAAATGCCCAATTCTATGCTCTTGGGAAGCCTTGCCAAGTCTTCTTCAGTTTCCTAGGGAATTACCTTCTCACAGGTCCTTCTGCCTCTTGTCAGCTACTGCTTTGCTATGTCATTCTGACTTCAATGTGAAACTCAACCTCTCTTATCTGCTTGCAAAACAAAATTTATAGCAGTAAAGCTACTTTTGGTGGCATTGATGTTGGGGTAGGAAAGATGGATGGGATAGAAGTATTCATACTCTGCAGTGGTATGAGTAGTGGCCCCTCAAAAGATATGTCCTTATTCTAACTCCAGGAACCTGTGAATATGATCCTTGGAGAAAGAGGGTCTTTACAGATGTAACAAAGTAAAGGATGTGGAGATGAGATCATCTTGGATTAGCATAGGCTCTAAATCCAGTGACACATATCTTTATAAGAGAAGACGACAGAGGTAGACACAGGACAAAGGCCACGTGAAGACAGGGCAGAGATTACAGCTACAGTGCCACAGCCAGGGGATGCCTGGAGCCACCAGAAGCTGAAAGAGGCAGTGAGTAGCCTCCCTTGGAGCCTCTAGAGGGACTATGGCCCTATCAACACATAGGTTTTAGAAGTCTGTCCTCCAGAACTGTGAGCAAATAGATTTAGATTTCTTTTATTTAAGCCAGGGGTCCCCATCCTCTGGGCCATAGACTGGTACCAGTCCGTGGCCTGTTACGAACCAACCTGAACAGCAGGAGGTGAGCAGTGGGCAAGCTAGTGAAGCTATATCTGTACACACAGACTCTCCCCATTGTTCACATTACCTCTTGAGCTCTGTGTCCTGTCAGATCAGTGGTGGCATTAGATTCTTACAGAAGCACAAACCCTACTGTGAACTGCACATGTGAGGGATCTAGGTTGTGTGCTCCGTATGAGAATCTAACACCTGGTGATCTGTCACTGTCTCCCATCACCCCCAGATGGGACTGTCTAGTTGTAGGAAAACAAGCTCAGGGCTCCCACTGACTCTACATTACTGTGAGTTGTATAATTATTTCATTATATATTACAATGTAACAGTAATAGAAATAAAGTGCACAATAAATGTAATGTACTTGAATCATCCCAAAACCATCCCCCCCTACCCCCACAAAGACCTGTGGAAAAATTGTCTTCCATGAAACCAGTTGCTGGTACCAATAAAGGTTGTGGGCTGCTGATTCAAGCCACCAAGGTCATGGTCATCCGTTAAGGCAGCCCTAGGAAACTACCACAATCACCAAAGGAAATACAACGGTGATGATAACTCTACTTACTAAAGGATGCTTTGTCTCCTCTCACCACCCTAGGAAACTACCACAATCACCAAAGGAAATACAACGGTGATGATAACTCTACTTACTAAAGGATGCTTTGTCTCCTCTCACCACCACCAGGGAGTTTCACTCACCTCCTAGACACTTCCTTGAGCTTCTCTTAATTTTCTCACTCTCTCTTTAACCTCCTCCTCTTCCTCCCACCCATATTGTTCCACAGACTCAACTTCTCCCTGTTTCCTACAGGGTTGTCATCTCACTTGTGATCTCACAGCCCACTCTAACTCCTACTCCCAAAGTTACATGTGCTAAATTTACTTTATTCATAGCCTTCCCTGTCTCAGTGAGGGCAACTTCATCCTTCCAGCAGCACATCATGCAAGCAGTGGCCTCCCCTTGACTCTGTTCTTGGAATCAATCCACATCCAATGCACCAAGAAACCTTGCTGGCTCTACCTTCAGAATGTATCCGCTACCTGATCACTTCTGACTCCCTCCACTGCTGCTAACCTAGTCCTAGGCGTCATCACCTGCTGCCAGCATTGCAGCTGCCTCCAATAGATCCCTCTGGTTCCACGCTTGTCTCCCAACAGTCCGTTTTCAACCCAGCACCAGAAAAAAATTCCTTTCATAACTTTAGTCTGATCTTATCACTCATCTACTGAAAACCTGGCAAAGGCTCCCTTCTCACCTAGAGAAAAGCCAAAATCCTTAAATGGCTACAAGGATGATCTGGCCCTTGTAGTTCTTAGACCACAGCTGACTTCTACCCCCTCATTCACTCCATTCTAGTCCCAAGGACCTACTTACTTCTTATCAAACTCATGGGATACCCTCCTTGATCTAGCAGTTTCCTCTGCCTAGAATGTTCTTGTCCAGTTGCCTAATTCCCTCGACTCCTGTGATTCCTTTCTCATACGTCTCTGGCTCAATGCAACTGGCCACCTCAACATGCTCTGAATGTTCCCATGGAAATGATCTAAATAATAAAACCATGGCAATGACAACAAACAACAAACTTCCTGCTCTATCTGTCTGCTGACAATGGCCTGAATGTTTGTGTCACCTCAACCCCCAAGTTCATATGCTGAAATCCTAACCCCCAATGTGATGGTATTTGGAGGTAGAGCCTTTTGGAGGTAATTAGGCTATGGCAGTAGAGCCCTCATGAATGGGATTAGTGCCCTTACAACCTGGAAAGCTCTCTTGCCCTCTTTTGGCCCTGGGAGGATAAAGGAAGCCAGCAACCTGCAGAGCCAGCAGTTCTGCAGCCTCACCAGAACCCAATCATGCTGGCACCCTGATCTCAGACTTCCCTCCTCCAGAACTGTGAAAAAAAATTCTGTTGTTGATAAGCCTCCTGTTGCTGATAAGCTACCTCTGGTACTTTGGAATAGCAGCCCAAACTGAACAAAACACTGTCGATCTGTCAAAAACAAAATAAAACAAAATGGTTGTCATGAGTATACTATTAACGTGTTTATTTGAACTGAAATATGAAGTCAATTATTTTTTCTAACAGCTGATCGTTAAATATAATGTGACCATAAAACTCAAAAATAATTTAAATACTTTGATTTAGCTGTTTGACCTGACAGTGTGAAATGGCTTTGCCAATTACCTGATGAATATATTCCAGAAGTTGAATGAGTTAGATCTTCAGTTACAATGTTGTCCTAAAATATATTTAACAAACAAAAGATAAAAGCATTTTATCAAAAATATTTCATTCACAATATTGTATTATATTGAGATTAACATTAACGCTGTTGTGATTTACCCAACTCTGAGTATACTTAGGTAAACGTAATGCCTCGGAGAAAAAAAAAATGACTAGTATAAGTAGTATTCATTTGATATGGGTTTAAGCCCACTTTGGTTTAATTTCTGGACACTGAAGATTGAATAATAAATTATTTTGCCAGTAATTTTGTTTTCAATTCTCAGCTTCCAGCAAAAGTGAAGAAGAACCTAACCTAGTTGTCAGTTGATCTTAAAATGTAATTTGGGCCGTATAATTCAAAAGGAGGTTTAAAAATTGAGTGTCCCATCTATTCCTAACTCGCTGAGAATTTTATCATAACAGGATGTTGAATTTTGTCAGATGTTCTCCATCTATGGATATGATCATATGATTAAGCTTATTTAATATGCTAGTATTGAGAAATATATTGATGGATTTTTAAATTCAGTAAACATGCTCTTCAAATCTAGTTCCATCCTCATCTACTCACTTCTGTGAATGAAAATTCTCAGTGATACACGTATAAAAATTTTTAAAATAGCTGGGCGCGGTGGCTCAAGCCTGTAATCCCAGCAGTTTGGGAGGCCGAGACAGGCGGATCACGAGGTCAGGAGATCCAGACCATCCTGGCGAACACGGTGAAACCCCGTCTCTACTAAAAAATACAAAAAAACTAGCCGGGCGAGGTGGTGGGCGCCTGTAGTCCCAGCTACTCGGGAGGCTGAGGCAGGAGAATGGGGTAAACCCGGGAGGCGGAGCTTGCAGTGAGCTGAGATGGTGCCACTGCACCCCAGCCTGGGCGACAGAGCGAGACTCCGTCTCAAAAAAAAAATTTTTTTTAAATAGCAATATAATTCATGCTGAAACCTGTATTTTTCTATTAATAAGTAGCATTTATATTAAGATACCTGAAAAATTGGAAAAAAAGCCACATCCATCGAATTAATACTTTATTTTTTATATTTAATAATTTAAAATTTTTATAATAATATTTTGTTACCTATGACTAATAATTAAAATGTTAACTCAATCCAGAAGATAGTTGATACAGAAGTCTATGGTAACTATGTTACCATATATATGTAATATATATATGTTTAGCTTTTATCTTCATATGCATATTCATATATATTTATTCCATATATGTTTATATTTATATATATGAATGTACATTCATTACAGAGAAATGGGAGGAGAAATCAATAAGAAACATTTAAGTATAAAATATATTATAGTGAATAAAATTCTGTGAAGGAAGTAAAATAGAACTGCAGATACAAGAAGAAAAAAATATGTAAAGTTTCCAACTGCTAACAAGAGAACATGTTTATGTGTTTTGAAAATGTTGTAACATGTTGGAAGTATTGAACTGCCAAGATATTTTGATTGCATTGGATATATTTAAAAGAATCATATCATAGTTTAACTCAAAATGTCAATATAATAAATGTTAGGTATCTACTATTTACAACCATTTAGACATAAGACAAAAATTTTAGGTATCCACTTTAAAATGTGCTAGGAAAAGAATAATTTAAATAAAAAAAAATCCTTTAGGAGCAATAAGCAAAAATGTCTGAAGACCTCTGATTTCAAATACCTTATGGCAAGACATCCCCTTTATTAGTGAGAAATTCAATACAATTCTTTTTTAAGTAAGCAGCTAGAGTTTTCCTGGCCAACAGTGGGCTGGCCCAGCATTCAAGTTTCCTTCCAGGGAGATTACAGGGAATATCGAAATTACCCCATGTGCCAACTAAATGTGGTAATGGCCATGTCAGCTGGGTTCTCCCAATTTCCTTCTGGATTAGGTCCCTATTTACCTGCCCCATCTCCTCTGTTGCTCCAAGTCACAGTCCTCTGTGCCCCAACTTCATAGAAACACTCATGGGTCCCCGACACCCCAGCTCCATCGTGCTTGATGGCCCAATGCTCCCTCTACCTTTCCTGTCTTCCACTACTGCCCCTTGTCCTCCAAGACTCAACTCAGGTACCACCTCCAAAAGCAAGCCTTCTATGATCCCTCCAGAGTCTCCAGGTTGGAATAGGGATCCTGTTTTAGTTCCCATAGTCTCCTGGGTTCTCTCCATCGTGGCACACTAAACTTATGGGGTTGCAATTCCAAAAATGTAACGGGAAAGCAGCTCACCTGGGATGTCTGTTAGGAATGCTCATTCCTGGCCTCACTGCAGGAAAGTCTATTTGAACATTCGGGGAATGGAGTCCAGGAAGCTGCACATTCAACACACGTCCCAGGTGATCTGTTGCAAATGGTGTAACGAACACATTTTGAGAAATTATGTTATCGTGCAATTGCTCACTTACTTGACTAAGCCACACTAGCCTCTGAAGTTTCTGAAGGCAGAGAATGTTTTACTCACCATCATCTCTGCCTGTAGCGGCTAGAACACTGCCTGGCATGTAAACGACACTCCATAAATATTTGTTGAATGCAGGAACAGGTGAATTAATTCATTAGCCAATACTCCCATTTTCACCATCTCCTAGATCAAGTCTCGCATTAACCTGTGTCAGCTAAGTCATCACATTCCTTGGTTGGATTTGATCTTTATACCCATTTGGTGGGGTTACTTAGGTTTTCTCATATTAATCAGAAGTTACATTTATCTCTGATAATATAAAATATTAATAATTCTAACTTCATCAGCAATTATTTTTAGTTGGCACACACTTTCAAGGTTCAGAGTCTTGGTGTGCCGTAAAGAGTTTAGAGTTCTTGCCCTAAATAGCCTGCTGCAGCTTATAAACTCCACTTATCCGCCATAGTCCCTCAGTCCAAGAATAAGAGCAATGCAACCCCTTTAACCTCCCTCAGTCCAAGAATAAGAGCAATGCAACCCCTTTAACCTTATTGTGGCAGGGGGAGGCACAGTCTATAATCCTGATTATACAATAAACTGAAGGACATTTGTATGGAATCAAAAGAATATTTAACGAGTCTATGTCGGGTGCCATGCACCAAGCCTTAGCATCCACAGAAGCCATTCTGGAACAACTTCCTTCCCCTCCTCAGCTCATTCCTCCCCTGTATCTCCCCTGGCTGCGGCGTCCTGGTTGTCATCAACCATTCCACAGTGATAGGCAGGAAACCTTTCTGCTGATATTTTTTTCTCTGTCTCTCTCCTTCCACATCCGCAAGGCCCTGTGGTCCATGCTGTGCTTGGTCCCCATGTCCTCCCCTGCATTGCCCCATTTCTTGTCCTGCTCTCTTACCCAAGGCTTGCTCTTAGCATCATCTCATCCCACAGGCCATTGGGGAGTAGTGCAGGGAAGAGGTGGTTCTGGACCCTGGGAAAAGATAGAGGGAGTGAGAAGGCAGCACTGAGGTCTGTCCTCAGGATGATTCCCTGAGAGATTCTCAAACCTTGTAGACTGTCCAGATTAACGTGCTGACCCTCTGGGGTGTCACTCTAGTCAGGAGGCCATCAGGAAAATGGAAGGAGCAGAAGGAATGGAAAGAGGGAGCGGGTCCAAGATATTTTGCAAAGGGAAATTAAACCCACCTGGGAATGAAGGGAAAGAGAGGGCATGTCAAAATGGTACTACCATTGCCAAGTGTTCCCAGAGATAAGGAATTCACTTTTGGACATTAGGACAAGATAAATTGGGCCATCCCCATTAAAAACATTCCAGCGTCAAGTTCACGTTTATTGCAGAGTCGTCAGCCCAAGAATCAGAGTTGAAACCAAGAGAACTGAAGTAAAATGATGTAGCTGTTAAAAGAAAGGCTGAAGGCTGGATCTTGGGTTTTACCCAGTTGGGAGCTAGGAGGAAAATACAAAGGGGTCAATAAAAAGAAAACAGAGAAGGAGGGAGAGGAAAATGAAGTCGAAGGGAGAGGAGGAGACAGCCAACCGAGAGTAAGTGGGAGAGTGTTAGTTAAAGGAGAAAGAATCCCAGCACTTGGGGAGGCCAAGGCGGGCAGATCACTTGAGGTCAGGAGTTTGAGACCACCCTGGCCAACATGGTGAAACCCTGTCTCTACTAAAAATACAAACAATTAGCTAGATGTGGTGGCGTGCATTGTAGTCCCAGCTACTCAGGAAGCTGAGGAAGGAGAATTGCTTGAACCTAGGAGGTGGAGGCTCCAGTGAGCTGAGATCGTGCCTCTGCACTCCAGCCTGGGTGATAGAGTGAGACTCCATCTCAAGAACAAAATAAAATAACTAAAGGGGAAAGAGTCTACAGGAAAAGGGGAGAAGAAATACTGTTAGCGACAGAAAAATTCAAACACATGACAGATAGCAAAGTTGTTTTGCAAAAAGGAAATTCTACAGAAATGGTAAATTTTAATTGTCTTACACAACTGAATCCCTAATGAAACATCTGTGCTAGAATTGCATTTAGTATCAGATAATGAACCCATAGCATTCACAGTACTGCTTTTAGTTTTGTAGGTGCATCTGAATAACATATAAGTTGCTTTCCAAGAAACACCACCTGAATGTTCCTTACAAACAAGGACGAGAAATAAAGGGAACCTCATCTCCATACCACGCACTGCCTATTAATATTATGTTACACTACCATGGTCTCTGGGGGAGCAGAAACATTTGGGTGTGCTGTGGGTTAGGTAAACACCCACTAAATATTGATGAATGCATAATTAGAATGACTAAAATAATTCTGGCATAAAATTACCCTAGCAGTCAGGGGAGGGACAAAATGAAGTAATTTGATCGTGAAAATTAATACAAGTCGACTCTCAGTTTTCAATGCAGCTAATTGAAAACCACTTATTATTCAAACCTCATTTTCCCTCCTGGTTTGTACTCTTTTTTGCGTTGCCCTGAGAGAAATGAAGGCAAGAGGAGGGTCCTAGGGGGGCAAAGCTGTCATATTGAGATAGTGAAACAAGAGACTAATGTTTATTTTTCTAATGCAGTGGTTCCTCATCTTTTAGTCACATTGATATTACCCCCTATGACACACATCCATGGACATGTCCAAGGGGATAGGCCATCTTCTCCCATTCAAATAGCATTGAAATTAGAATGAGACTGACGTTATTGTAGGTGTAATCTTTTTTGTGATAGCTTTATTAATATATAATTCACATATCATAGAATTTACCAATTTAAAGTGTACAAATCAGTCCAGGTACAGTGGTTCACGCCTGTAATCCCAGCACTTTGGGAGGCCAAGTCGGGCGGGTCACCTAAGGTTAGGAGGTCGCAACAAGCCTGACCAACATGGTGAAACCTTGTCTCTACTAAAAATACAAAAATTAGCCAGGCTTGGTGGTGGGTGCCTGTAATCCCAGCTACTTGGGAGGCTGAAGCAGGAGAATCGCTTGAGCCTGGAAGCGAAGGTTGCAGTGAACTGAGATGGTGCCACTGCACTCCAGCCTGGGTGACAAGAGCGAGACTCTCTCTCAAAAAAAAAGAAAAAAGAGTGTACAAATGGGTGGTTTTTCGGACTTGTGCAACCATCATTATGTTTCACCTTAAAAAGTAACCCATTAGCAGTCACTCGCCATTTCACCCCAAACCCCCTAGTTTTCAGCAGCCACCAGCTTTCTGTCTCTGTGGGTTAGCCTTTTCTGGACATTGCCTACAAGTAAAATCACACAATACGTGGCCTTTTATGAGTTGTTTCTGCAACTGGCTAAGGAAAACATGAGTGGAATGTTTTCATGGTTCATCCATTTTGTAGCATACGTCAGGATTTCCATTGCCTTTTCTGGCTAAATCATATTCTATTGCATGAACATGTCACATTTTATTTATCCATTCAACAGTTGATGGATATTTGGGTTGTTTCCACTTTGGGGGTATTATGAATAAAGTTGCTTTGAACATTCCTGTACAAGTTTTGCACATGTAATCTTGAACGTGAGCTATAACAAGAGCACGTAACATTGTCCAATAAGTGTCTGTAGGAAATATAGGCACCGTCTCATTTTATCAGCTCAGTACTCCAACATGCAGAGCCAGGATTCAAATCTCCATCACTTTGACTCTAAAGTCTATGCTTCTAGTCTCCTTGTTTTATTTCCTCTAAATCTAAAGATTAGAAAAGGGAAGTCATTCATTATTTCAAGTGAATTGTTACCCTATAAGTAAGACATTAGTTAGGAGATTAGTTATTCCAATGGTGCCCCACTTCTTTTCCCCTACACTTATCTGTGCATGCCTGCTGGACTTCCAAATGTTAGAACCTGCATGGTTTTACATTGCTTTGTTATGGAGAAACTAGAAGTGATGGGGAAGAAATCCACCCCATGCACACTTTCAACCAGTAAGCAATAAGTGTTAGTGAATAAATAGTGAACAACTTCAGCCAGCAGGTAGAATAACACTGAGAAAGGTGTTGACTGCATTTCAGAGTTTCTCCAGAAGGATTCAGTTTATGGAAGGGTTTTTTTTTTTTTTTTTTGGAAGGAGGGTGTTGCTGTGTCGCGCTGGCTGGAGTGCAGTGCAGTGGTGCAATCTCAGCTCACTGCAACCTCCGCCTCCTGGGTTCAAGCAATTATCTGCCTCAGCCTCCAGAGTAGCTGGGATTACAGGTGCCCGCTGTCACGCCCAGCTAATTTTCATATTTTTAGTAGAGATGGGATTTCACCATCTTGGCCAGGCTGGTCTTGAACTCCTGACCTCCTGATCCACCCGCCTCAGCCTCCCAAAGTGCTAGGATTACAGGCGTGAGCCACCGTGCTCGGCCAGTTTATGGAAGGATTAAGCCCCCAGCAGGACTAAGCTTGGTTGTCCTCGGTGATACCTGATTTCCTTCCCTTCCCTGTCTCACATCTCCACCCCACTACTGGTAGTTTCTGGAATGACCTCCAAAATAAACTACTTGTCCTTGAATCCTTATCTAAAGGTCTGTTTCTGGGAGTACTGAAACTAAGACATGGTGATTCTTTCTCGCAGTTGAATCACACCAGAATTCCTTGCAGAGACTATTCTGAGACACATCACTCCCTCCTAAGAGGAGGTCCCACATCCAAGAAGGAAGTATTAATGGGTTTGTGCATCATTTTCTGAAGGGGGCTTAAAAGAAGCAGGTTGGGAGCAGATGTCTCTTGGAGGATCCAGTCATTATGAATTAAGTATCTTTTATATTCAGTTTGCTGAAGACCAATAGGCTATAGGCAATACAGTGGATGATAAACATAACCACTGCAGTTGTAGTACCTAGGACTGTCTTAACTCTCACTGCATTGTCCCAGGACTTAACATGATGCTTGATACAAAGCAAGTGCCCAATACATGCTGACTATCATTTAATAAAGTTATTATTTACAGACCAATGAGAAGAATACATATTCTGAGTCTTCCATCTTTGAATACATCATTCTTTCCTGGCACATGTTGTTCTACTGTCTTGTATTAGGATAAAGGCTAGACTGCTATAAAAAAAAAAACCCTCAAAACACAGTGGCTTAATACAGAAACCAACATACGTAATAAAATTGTAAAGAACTAAACACAGACACATACACATACAAGTGAGTACAAGTAAAACAGGATATCTGAATAAGATCTATCAACTGTATCAATGTTGATATCTTGGTTGTGGTATTATACTAGTTTCACAAAATGTTATCATTGGGGGAAACTGAGCAAAGAGTATGCAGGAGCTCTCTTACAATGGCATGTGAATCTACAATGATCTCAACAAAACTTTTTATTAAAAATGTATAGTATCATAAATAACAGTATAGGTAATCTAGAATGGTGAGCCTAGTGAGACAGCTGTACTCCACAAGGTCATTCAAAGACCCAGGTTCCTTCTATCTTATTGTTCCAATATCTCATAGGGGTACTATCTTCACCTGTAGGGCTGGAGCTGAGTCAAAGCTCAGTGGCAGTCCATAGGAGGGGAGAAAAGAGAGAAATTAGTTTCCTTTTAGGCATGTGATGCAGAAATGGCACGTATCACTTCCACTCACATTATATTGGCAAAACTTAGCCACATGGGCACATCTAGCTGCAAGGGAAGCTGGTAAGTGGAGCTTTTATTCTGGATGGTCATGTGCAAGTACAACACTATTATTATGGAAGAAGGGAAAAACATTTTGAGTAAGAACTGGCAATCTTCCACAAAGCACAAACTGATTTTGTTAACTGGCATATTGAGATAGTATTTGGTGTGTGCCAAAAATCCCTTCTTTGGGGAAAACCACATCTGACATGTTCTATACTAACCTTTCTGTATCCAGAGCCTAGAGATAAGGAGAGAGGACTCTATGATGTCTGAGGCTCAACAGCTAGATCCACCTTTTGAGCTTCCAGTTACAGGAGCCAAGCATCCCTACTTTTAATTTATCTATATTGGGATGGATTTCTATGATTTGCAACCCAAAGAGACCTGATGAACATAATTGGTATCCTGACTCCTCAATTTCCGAAAACACTGAGACATGAAAGTGGCAAATATAAGCTTTACTGTCTCAAAGGGTCCTTTTTGTCCTTCTAGGAGAGCCCCAAATGCTTGAGCACTGAACACAGAGCCCTTGGCCAGGACACTCACAATAACATGTAGATTTAGCCAGCACTATTTAAACACTTAGTTTAATCAGTACTGAGAGAAGCAAGGGTAATAATAATGAGTTATTTCAGAAGTTTTTAACAGGAAAAAAGAAAAACCATTGACCCAAATAGCATGCTTGATAATTCTTAATAAGTGCTATAAATGCTTCTAAAAGAATATTAAGTTGCTTAATTGCTGAATAAATGAAAATATAAACATTATGTTACTTGGAGAGTTCTTTAATATGTAATGGGGAAAACCATTTTATGAAATGTACTGCATGTGATAAATGCTTGTTTTCTTTTCTAAAATCAATTATTGAAACCATTAACCACTGTTTAAATATAGCTCAATTTTTTTCTGTTTATTCCCCTTTATATATTTTTTATTGGTGAAAGAAAATAGGTTTATCTAGGAGAGAGAGCTGCATAGTGAAAGAGATGGAATGTGAAGGATATGGGAGTCAGAAGCCTTGGCTTTTAGTCACAGCTCCGTCATTTACTAGTTCTGTGACCTTGGATAAGTCACTTAAACTCACCTGATTTCCAGGTGCAGTGTGGAACTATTACAAGGGCTCTCCTACCCACCTCAGAGAATTGTAGTGGTACTACTACTAAGTTACAGCACTTTTAGGGCAGTGCTTATCAGTCTTTACTATACATAGGAATTACCTAGGGATTTTGCTAAATGCAGATTTGTATTTATTAAGCTTAGAATGGGATCCAAGACCCAACATTTCTAATAAACTCTCAGGTGATGTTGATGTTACTGGTCCATACTTTTGGATAGCAAAGTTCTCATGTGACTGCCAAGCTCGCAATAATTTCTCCAGTTCTTGTACCTTTTTGCCACAGTTGATAACGGTAGAGGTGATTTCTGATCCAAGCTGGGCCAAAAGAAGGTCTCGTTTGCTATCCTGAGATTTTGAACAGGGACAACCAGAAATGCGACATATATTCACTTGCTCATTCATTCACCAATAAAAAAAATTCTGTCTCTATGCCAGACACCATAGTAGGCAGTGGAGAGACACCAATCAATCAAGCAGGTCTCTGCACTCACGGAGCTTTCATTATAGTAATATGCAAGAGAATTTCAGATGAGCTAAGGGCTGTGAAGAGATTGAAGAATTTCAAAGGGATGCAGGAGACTTGAAGTGAAAGTGTTGGGGAAAGTCAAGCTCTTACTTTCCCTTCTGTAGTGACCTTGGCAGGTAAGAGTTGAACATGATGGCTTAGCAAATGGGGGAAACCTGGATCCCTGAGTGGTTATGTGGAGCACAGCACTCTTCCTGTCCCTGCAGACTGAATTGGATGGTGATCAGAGTGAGAAATAAAATACTTCACACCTGTGAGGAATTGTGACGGCAAACTGATCTTTCTGAGATGCATCCACTGCCTGGATATATTATTGGGGGAAGACAATACTAAACAAACACTCATATACAAACTCACGTTGAAGTTAATTTCTTTCTCCAGTCGTTTCTATCTTAGATCTCTTGGTCAGACCTTTATAAAATCAACTCACTAAATTATAATGGAAGCTAAGGAAGCAATTACAGAGTTTGTAATTTTCCTTTAAAACACGCCTGCTTATATTTTAGAAGAGCCCTTGGTGGCACAAGAATATTAACATTTAAATTCACCATTTCTCACGTTTATCCACACACTCTAAATCTGGGTATCCTTCAGAGGATCCTGTAATCCCCCAAAGGAAATCTGTCTTCTTTACTGCATCCTCAGCGGGTCTTTTCTTCCTTGGCTGCTGGTCTCAAGAGCCTATAGCTAGTCTCTCAGCCCCCTGAATATTCTTCCTCTTCTCTTCTAATTTGTATGTATCCTGAGCAGCCACTGCAAAGCTGTTCCTTAAGACTGCTTAGTACAAGAAGTCTCTTATGACTTATGCCTGGGTAACAGGTGAGGACAAGACAGGCAGGAAAGTCAGAGCATCCTATGAAAGAGGCCAGTGCCAGGGACTGGCACTTCTTGCTTTCTTCACCTGGCCTTCATTAATTTTTCTATCCTAGGACTTAAGTTTGTCCTTGTAACTGTGTGTGCTTAGTGAAAACTGAGCAGTAAATCATGCAATAGATATGAACTTCTTTGAGTCCGCATTTGGGACAAGTTCTATCGGTAAAAGCAGCATATGAAGTCAAAACCTCTATCCTCCAAGACACCAAAATGAAATCCTCCCCAGTCAGGGGTCCATTCCAGGATGCATGTCCATACACGTGTACAGTCTGCAACTATCCACAGAACCACATTCATGATAAGGAGACAAAAGATGGGCCTCAAAAGGAGACTTTTGAGTGAGGATGCCAACTTTCTGCGTTCCTTGGTTCATTCAGCAACGAAGATTAGTCTTGGCATTACTGCCTGCTTGGCTACCAGAACAAAGAGAAATAAGGAAAGTTAGGGACACAGGAAAACATATGGGCACACATAGATGTGGAAACTCAGAGATAAAAGAGACTTAAAGAGATACATGGAGAGTGAATATTCTGTCGCCTTTTAGAGCCTTATCCATCATCCATCCACCCAAGCAATGCTGACCTGAGCGCCTATTTATCAGGCACTGTACTAGGCCTTGGGAATAAACAAAGATGGAGGTGAAAGTCTAAAAGCAGACATTGGAGGTGGGAAGAGCAGTTGACGTGGCCCAGGTGACGTGGCACCACGGCGGAACGCACAGACAGGGCAGGTGGGGGAAGATGTGGCCCTAAAAGGGTTCCCGCTACGGCGGAACGCACAGCCAGGGAACGTGGGGGAATTCAAGGAGCGAACCTCCTGCCGCCCCAACGTCTGTAAAGGTGAAGGAGACACCTGCGCATCATAGAGACGCCAAGACCTCCAGGCTTCCTAGAGAGGCCCGGAAGTGGCTCCAGGAGGCCGGTCCTACGACTCCGGCTCCCGAGCGGGGACGGTGGGCAGCTAGGGAGGTCTGGGCCTCCCCTCCTGCCATAGTCTGCCTGCCGCGTCATTGTTCCTGCAGCCGTGAGTGGGCCTGGGCTGGGGTTGGGGGCCGCCGCCCTTCTGCAGGGTCCTTGGGCCGCCTTGGCCTGGAACGCGACAGGTGGCGTTCCCGGGGGTGGGGGACGGTGATGAATGACTGAGCAGGGTGGCGGGAAGGAGCATCCCCTTTCAGGTGTCTTCCTAATCCCAGGGGGCCGGGCGCAGCTTGGCTTTCTAGAATGTCGCCAAGGTCTCAAACACTGGCTGTCCTCATTTTTTGTTTTTAAGGACAGCAGGCCCCAAGCTCCGACCTTTCCACAGGTGTTTGGCTATACTTGATTCTTATCTTTGATTTTCTGCACGCTTTGGGGGAACGATTGCCTCCTCTTTATGACGTGGTTCTGGTTTCCCACTTAAAATGGCAGTGACAGGTTCCCATTTAAACTGCATGTGTTTGTTGGGAAAAGTAGGTGTAAACAAAACCTTATAGGTTAGTCATAGTACCAGATGAAACAGACATGACAGAAACTGTGGAGGTGGAGTGAACCCTGAAAATCTGAGACAGGCCTCAGTTAATTTAGAAAGTTTATTTTGCCAACATTGAAGACGTGTACCCATGACACAGCCTCAGGCGGTCCTGACCACATGTACTCAAGGTGGTCAGAGAACATTTTCGTTTCATATATTTTAGGGAGACATGAGACAACAACAGATGTAAGATCAACATTTTTTCAGTCTGGAAAGGTGGGACAACTGGAAGCAGGGAGGGGGCTTCCAGGTCATAGGTAGGTAAGAGACAAATGGTGGCATTCTTTTGAGTTTGATTAGCCTCTCCAAAGGAAGCAATCAGATGTGCCTTTATTTCAGTGAGCAGAAATAATAGAATGGGAGGCAGGTTTGCCCTAAGCAGTTCACAGCTTGACTTTTCCCTTTACCTTAGTGATCTTGGGGCCCCAAGATTTATTTTCATTTCACAGTGGTAGGATAATGACCTAAGTGAATCTGCATTGTCCCAGCCTTAGTGTGTGGCATTACACGTGGTGGTTAAGAGTTATACAGACCCAGCTTCAAGCCCTAAATCCTGCCCAGCCACTTATGACCTGCATAATTTGTGGGTAAGGTTCCTAACCTCTGATCTGTTTTCCTCATTTCTGAAAGCTGATAAGACTAGTAACTACCTCAGAAGATTGTCCTGAGGCTTAAATACTAAACCTTTAAACTACCTGTATTCATCCTTTCTCATGTTGCTAATAAAGACATACCTAAGACTAGGTAACTTATAAAGGAAAGAGGTTTAATGGACTCACAGTTCCCCATGGCTGGGGAAGCCTCATAATCATGGCAGAAGGCAAAGGAGGAGTATGTCTTGCATGGTGGCAGGCAAGAGAGCTTGTGTAGGGGAACTCCCCTTTATAAAACCATCAGCTCTTATGAAACGTATTCACTATTGTGAGAACAGCATGGGAAAAACCCACCCCTGTGACTCAATTACCTCCCACTGGGTCCCTCCCAGGACATGTGGGAATTATGGGATCTAAAATTCAAGGTGAGATTTGGGTGGAGACATAGCCAAACCATATCCTTCTGCCGCTGGCCCCTCCCAAATCTCATGTCCTCAAAACCAATCATGCCTTCCCAACAGTCCCCTAAAGTCTTAACTCATTTCAGCATTAACTCAAAAGTCCACACTCCAAAGTCTCATCTGAGACAAGGCAGGCACCTTCCACGTATGAGCCTGTAAAATCAAAAGCAAGTTAGTTACTTCCTAGATACAATGGGGGTACAGGTATTGGGTAAATACACTCATTCCAAAAGGGAGAAATTGACCAAAACAAAGGGGCTACAGGCCCCATGCAAGTCTAAAATCCGGCAGGGCAGTCAAATCTTGAAGCTCTAAAATGATCTCCTTTGACTCCATGTCCCATATCCAGGTCACACTGATGCAAGAGGTGGGTTCCTCTAGTCTTGGGCAGCTCCACCCCTGTGGTTTTGCAGGGTACAGCCCCACTTTTGGCTACTTTCAGGGCTGGCATTGAGTGTCTGCTGCTTTTCTAGGTGCACGGTGCAAGCTGTTGGTGGATCTACCATTCTGGGGTCTGCAGGATGGTAGCTGTCTTCTCACAGTCCCACTAGGCAGTGTCCCAGTGGGGACTCTGTGGGGTGGTTCCAACCCCACATTTCCCTTCCATGCTGCCCTAGTAGTGGTTCTCCATGAGGGCCCCACCCCTGTAGCCAACTTCTGCCTGGACATCCAGGAGTTGCCATACATCCTTTGAATCTAGGCAGAGGTTTCCAAACCTCAGTTCTTGACTTCTGTGCATCCACAGGCTTAACACCACATGGAAGTTGCCAAGGCTTGGAGCTTGCACCCTCTGAAGCCACAACCTGAGCTGCACCTTGGCCCGTTTTAGCCACAGCTGGAGCTGCTGGGACACAGAACACCAAGTCCCTAGGCTGCACAGAGCAGGGGGGCCCTGGACCCAGCCCAGGAAACCATTTTTGCCTCCTAGGCTTCTGGGCCTGTGATGGGAGGGGCTGCCATGAAGGTCTCTGACATGCCCTGGAGACATTTTCCCCTTTGTCTTGATGATTAGCATTTGGCTCCTTGTTACTTATGCAAATTTCTGCAGCCAGCGTGAGTTTCTCCCCAGAAAATGGCTTTTTCTTTTCTATTGCATCATTAGGCTGCAAATTTTCCAAACTTATACTCTGCTTCCTCTTGAATGCTTTGCAGCTTAGAAATTTCTTACCCCAGATACCCTAAATCATCCCTCTGAAGTTCTAAGTTACACAGATCTCTATGGCAAGGAGAAAATGCCATCAGTCTCTTTGCTGAAACATAACAAGAGCCACTTTTGCTCCAGTTCCCAAAAAGTTCCTCATCTCCATCTGAGACCACCTCAGCCTGGAGTTTATTGTCTATATCACTGTCAGCATTTTGGTCACAGCCATTCAACAAGTCTCTAGGAAGTTCCAAACTTTCCCACATCTTCCTGTCGTCTTCTGGGCCCTCAAAACTGTTGCAACCTTTGCCTGTAAACCAATTCCAAAGTCACTTCCACATTTTTGGATACCCTTACAGTAGCACCCCACTACCCAGTACCAATTTACTGTGTTAGTCCATTCTCATGCAGCTAATAAAGACATTCCCAAGACTGGGTAATTTATAATGGAAAGAGGTTTAATGGACTCACAGTTCCACATGGCTGGGGAGGCCTCATAATCATGGCAGAAGGTAAAGGAAGAGCAAAGTCACGTCTTACATGGCGGCTGGCCAGAGAGCTTGTGGAGGAGAATTTTCCTTTATAAAACCATCAGATCTTGTGGGACTTACTCACTATCACGAGAATAGCATGGGAAAGACCCACCCCCATGATTCAATTACCTACTACCGAGTCCCTCCCAGAACATGTGGGACTTACGGGAGATACAATTAAGAGGAGACTTGGGTAGAGACACAGGCAAACTATATCACTCCCTAAGCCATAATAAATAATAAGTGTAGCCATGGTTGTTGCTGTTTTTATTTTAGGGAGGAAGAAACGTGATCAGAGAGGTTCACTGAATTGCCCAGGGTCACACAGGGAATTGGTGGAACTGCCAAGTCTGATTCTCAGATTTCCAAACTGAGAGTCTCTGGGAACTGCAGGGGCTGCAATGAGGTTGCAGAATGTGTTAACAGTGAAAGCCCTCACAGGACTCAGGTCAGTACCCAGCACTTCAGGCAGGAGCTCTGCACAACCTCAAGTGCTGCTGCGTTAAGATGAACTGTAGAGTCAGACGCACCTGGGTTATTGGTACGGCTCCCTGCTCTACCATTTGCTAGCTGTAGCACTTGGAGTTAGGCACTTTGTGTCTCTGAGCTTCAGTTTTCTCATCTGTAAAATGGAATTAACAAATTAGTACTCATCGCAGAGGTATGTGAAATAATTCCTGGACAGAGTATTGCAGAATGCCTGGCACAGAGTCAGTGTTTAATAAGTGGCAGTTGATATTACTTCAATGTATAGATATGGCAAACTGCTGACTTAGTGAAGAGGAAAATACAAGTGTAGTACTCCTTGCAGATAGGACAGAAAGGGGCATTTGAAGAGGTTGCAAATTGTTCACCCCATTTAGATTTACTGGGTCTACAATCTGCTAGATATTCCTTGTCCCTACAGATATTGCCAGTCTGTGCTTACATGGCATTTATACGATAGCTTGGGAAACAGATGGGAAATACCAATTATAAAATTATTTCATTTCTTTTGTCATCAGCATTGTGGAGAATTGCAAGGCTCTTGTGCCACAGATATCTAGGTAGAAGTTTAGGTAGCCTAACAAGATTTGAAACACCTCAGAAGATGACCCTGAATTACAGACAGCTGTCCTGCTACCTACTTATGTTCAAAACCCTGCATAAATACCCATATCTATTACCAGTATACTGGTTTTTACTTAACCCTATACCCTTAGTTAATTTTCTTCCCAGGTGTTTTGGCCTTTTGGATTTTTTTTTTTTGGATGGAATCTCGCTGTGTCACCCAGACTGGTGTGTAGTGGTGCAATCTCTGCTCACTGCAACCTCTATCCCCCATGTTCAAGCGATTCTCCTGCCTCAGCTTTCCGAGTAGCTGGGATTACAGGTGTGCATCACCACGCCTGGCTACTTTTTTCTGTTTTTAGTAGAGACGGGGGTTTCACCATGTTGGCCCAGCTGGTCTCTAACTCCTGACCTCCAGTGATCCACCTGCCTCTGCATTCCAAAGTGCTGGAATTATAAGCATGGGCCACTGCACCCAGCCCCTTTTGAATTTTATATGTCACATCTCTTTTATCTGTATCAGAATTCTTCTCCTAACTGCATATTTATTTTTATTGTTTTGACTTCCTTATATTAAACACAAGTAGATAATTTTCAGATCATGCATGGAATTTGAACAGCACCATTTCATAAGCCCTCTGGCATCAATATATTTGCCAGATCTCGATATAATAAGAATACAGTTACCTTTTACCTCTGGTCAGCACTTGTACAGTGATTTAAAGCAGCTAATCATGGGGTTATACTACTTGGAGATATTTTTTATATCTCTTAAAGTAAATATCATAAGTTTTTGTTTTTATGGGAACAGTCTTAAATTCTCTCTGTTCCATACTTTCTATTGGTGAAATGCTAATGACACCCATATTTCTATATTGCATTATAATACCAGAGGGCTAGTAACACAATCATCTAACTCATAGGGATGAAGGAACTGTGTGCGTAGTTGAAGATTCTTATTTCTGATCTTTAGCATTTAATTAGGTCTTTTAAAATGTAAAGTACTCCCAGTCGTCTTTTACTAGTTTTTTCTGATAACTTCCCTTGAGATGTCAACATTATTCCCCTCGCTTTACCTTAGGATTCTCAAGAGGTCAGGTGGATTTTAAATTTAATTTTTTTCCTGTTTGTAATTAAGCTTTTTTTTTCTTGATCATGTGCTTAACTTTAACCTGTATCCACCAAAATGATGGCTCAGGTCAGATGTAGCCCTCCCCACCAGGGGAGAGCAATTACTGAACAAAGCCACATTTTGGAAGAACCTTCAAGCACTTGCCATTATAAAGGCAGGTCTGAGTGCCCAGCCCTAGATGGAATCAGACAGAAACTAATTAATAAAATAGGAGCCACAGAGTAGACGAAAATCGGGCACCTGGCTGAAGAACAACTGTATATTCTCTTTTCTCCCTTCTGGCTTAGCATTCATGAGAATTTTGGGTGGGGGCAGGTCTGCAAAATGCATTTGCTAAGATTTTTCTGTGCTTATCAATGTTGAGGATCAGGAAGGGAGGAGGCGGCTCCCAGCAGTGCAGCAGATGGCTACCATCCTGTGAAGGCTTTACTGGCCTGGTGGATAAACTTTTTCCTTGCTGTTTATTTTGTTAAGTTATTAATTTTTCCTTACCTTTCTCTTCTGACCCCCCGATCAGATCAGGTATACAAGTTTTTGCCTCAGATCATTCTGAAACTAGTTGGAAGGTAATGGAATAGCATCACTAGGCCTGGCAGGTTTCTGAAGCATTAATAATCCGAAGTTGTATGTTCCTTAGTTGATTAATGTGCACATGAACCATGATTGACCTGTAGTCTTGTGACTGGACTGGAATGTGTAATTTGAAAACCAAAGACTAATTAAAGATAGGTATTTCCGTTGGAATTTTTTAATTGGACTTTTGAAGGCCTTGTCTGTTTTCAGAATTCCTTATGGTGGAATTCTTACGGAGATATTAAGAAGATCTTAAATCATTATCTGGCATCCTGTTTGTCAAAACTTTCAGCCAGACAAGCACATTTCCAAAGCCTACTGTTTCAGTTAATGACATCGCCTTCCTCAGAACATCATCTGGGTGCAGCATGCTGCCACCTCCCGCAGTTGTTCACCAGCCCTCACCCTGATTTCACCTGAGCACACTGCCCTTTTGTCCTCACTGGTAACCCTCTAGTCTAGAGCCACATCTCCCTTCCCTGGACCCTGGCCCATTTCCTCCTCCAGGGGAAGGCTCCTCTTTCAGAAGTACCAAGGTGGCCCCAACAGTTCCTTTCTGTAAACCTACAAAGACTTCTGTTGTCTGCAGAATGGAATTCAACTAGCCAGGCATCATGGTGCACGCCTGTAGTCCCAGCTACTCAGGATGCTGAGGTAGGAGGATCTCTTGAGGCCGGGAAATCAAGGTTGCAGTGAGCCGTGGTCACACCTCTACACTCTAGCCTGGGCAACAGAGTGAGACCTTGTCTCGAAAAAAAAAAAAATGGGATTCAAACTTTATGGAAGGGGACAGAAACCTGTCTCCAGGTTCACCCCAGGCTGTCTTTTCACCCTCAAGCACCAGCTCCATGCTTCTGTTTGCACACCAGCCGTGGTGGACTCCCCATGTTAGCTGCCCAGCACCACCTTCCCTGCCTCTGATCCATTGATTCGTGGTTCACCCTCACCAGTGATAATCCTCCTCTCAGCCTACCTAGATCCTCCCATGGGCCCTGTAGCACTAAGCTCACTCTCCCATGAGCTCTTCCTGATCTGCCCTGTCAGAATCAGTCTCCCTACCCCTCACCTTGGTGTTCCCACTGCACTTTGTTTATACCAACATTAAAACAGTAACTTTATTTTCATCTTTTTTGCCTTTTCCTTTTGATATCTGTAGAAGCCTCTTTCTCATTTGTAAGCTCTGGAAAGCAGGACCTCTGTCTCATTCGGGTTTGTATCTTTCATTCCATAACCCAGCACTTTTTAGGAGATATGTTATTGTTAAAATGGCAGCATTAATGTCATGCAGAACAGTGGCTCTTAAAAACTGCAGAGCCCTGGGTAATTTGTGCCCATCACAATTTTACTAAATTGGATATATTTTAGGGTGTTCAGAATAATCCATAGATTGAACAAATATTTACTGAGCATCTACTGTGTTCTGGATTCTAGTAGGGACACCCCGGAAGACAGAGGGCCTCAGTTCTCATAGAACTTAACATTCTATGGGAAGGAGATCAATAATAAAAAGTAAATAGTTTTAGATAGACAGTAAAATGTTCCATGAAGAAAACAAAGCAACATTTAGGATACAAGCAGCTCTGTTAGCTAGGGTGATCAGAGAAGCCTCTCTGAGGACTTGTGAGCAGACCTAAATATTGAGAAAGATGCTGCTAGAAAAGGACCTAGTGCACCATGTGTCACACTGAAGTGAGAACAGGAGGCACTAATGACGTCAGCATCTTCAAGGAAAGGAAAGAAAGTCTCTGCAGTTGGAGCATAGAATGCCAGTAGCAGAAGAGTGGTAGACTGTGACCAGGTCGTGGAGGTGAACATGGGAAGTCTGTACTGAAATATCAGTAACTGATGTCTACCATGTTGTGAAACAGTGTTTGTCATGAAGGTTTGTGAGTACACTAAAGAACAGAATTGACTGCATTTGGTTTTATGACTACTCTCAATCCAAATGGGAGTGTTCTGCACTCAGAAAACAATAGAATCACAAGGTCACTGTTAGGTACATTGAGGGAGTGCTGGCACGTTCATTCTTCATGAATTTTCTTGAAAGCACAACCGTGGCAGTTGCATAATGGAACCCTGGGAACTCATCAGTCATCCTCTGCCCCATTTTGCTCAGTTTCCCTAGTATTTCTCACTCTTTTCATACCCTCAAGCCACTGAGACAGTCACTTGCTGAACCTCGTCTTCACTTGTCACACTGACCGATTCTGCATGAGTCATCTGATTCGTTTCATTGGCAGTCTCATACACTCACACAGATGTCCAGAAGAACTTACAAAACTCTTTGTGACCCTGTGCTTTTGAGAGGTCTAATCATGGTATGTGGAAATGTGATAAGCTAGTTGAATCTCTAAACTCTGGAGTGTGAAAAAAGTCTACTCAAGAAATGACATCTGTGGCGTGCCCATCCGGTGCCAGGTGTTTTTTTTGGACATTTTTTTGTACATTATCCCATGCAGTCTTCATGCAGGCTTATTATCAGCTCCACTGTTAGATGAAGCAGCAGGTTCAGAGTCTTTAACACATGTGGTAAACACACAGTCCAAAATCACACAACTGGTAAGTGGACACCAAAGTCCATTCTCTTTCTATTTAAGACTGTGTTTTAGTGGTTAAGAGTACAGGCTCCTGGGGCCACACTGCCATCGGGTGTGAATCCAGGTAAGTTTGGGCAAGTTTATTTACTGTCTCTGTGCTTTATTTTTCTCAGCTGAAAACAGGATCTAATAGTACTTTCCTGGTAAGATTATTAAAAGGATTAATTGGCTAACATATACGTAAAGCACTTAGCATGCTGCCTGGCCCTAGTAGTAAGCACTAGGTATGGGTTTGTCTTTATTATTTCCACTGTACCATGCTACCTTTTTAAAAACCTTAGCATTCCTGTAACATAGCACAACACACAACCAGACAAAAGAGAAAAGTGAAGTCTAGAGAAGTGTGTTGACCAAGATCACATAACCACTTAAGGGCTGAGGCAAGACGTCTTCACTGTGTATTCCTGTCCCCCATATTTGTTTCTTTCTTTATGCATGTACACTGACTTCACACTCATAGCCTCTCTGCCATACAAGCTCTTCATCCTGCCTAGCCCCAACCTCTGCTGCTCCCACTCCCCTCCCATCTCCACACTCTTCCAGGTTGAAGTCTACTTACATGGTGCAGTGACTGCAGTTGTGGGTGCCTGGCTGGGAAAGAGAAATAGTAGGGCTCTTGATTGCTTGCAGTCTTCATGCCTAACCACAGCTCTGAGTGTCTGTGTTGACTTGAGCGCACATGTGGGTGTGTGTGGGTGTGTGTGCACGCGCCCAGTGCCTTTGAGGACCTGTGTGCTTCCTGTTCCATTTCTCTCCCTGTTTTTTCTTTTTTTTTTTTTTTTTTGAGATGGAGTCTCGCTCTGTCGCACAGGCTAGAGTGCAGTGGCACGATCTCGGCTCACTGCCAGCTCCGCCTCCCAGGTTCACGCCATTCTCCTGCCTCAGCCTCCCGCGTAGCTGGGACTACAGGTGCCCGCCACCACGCCCGCCTTATATTTTGTATTTTTAGTAGACACGGGGTTTCACCGTGTTAGCCAGGATGGTCTCGATCTCCTGACCTCGTGATCCGCCCATCACAGCCTCCCAAAGTGCTGGGATTACAGGCGTGAGCCACCGCACCCGGCCTCTCTCCCTCTTACATGGAAGGAGCTGGGTATCTTAGTTTTTGCTTATTTTGTTTTGTTTTTGGGAGAAGGGGCATTGGAGCCTTGAAAGAAATACGAGGAGGGCCACAGAAGAAGAGGGAGAGAGAAGTGGGACCCCTCAAAGGCACTGAGCTCTTGTACTTTAAGTACCTGCAAGATTTGCAGTGGGGGCATCGTTTGCTACATAAAGGAGTTTTTCCCCACATATATATTTTTTAACTATAGGGCTAATAAAGCAGTCTTAAGCCATGCTGCAGTGTGCAATTTTAAAGAAAAGATGTTGGGAGCTTCCTTTAGAGTGCTCTCTAATTTTCTGATGCATGGGGGGCGGGGGGGAAATGCCTCTTCCTACCAAATTTGAATCAATTCTTTTCAAAAAGGCTCTAATCATTTTCAAGAATTAACAATAATGCCTTACATTTGAAACGTTTTTTGTGTTTCTCAAAGCACTGCCAATTACATTATCTTATTTAACCTCCACATTAACCTTTTCAGGTGGGCAGAGCAGACATTACTGTCCCCATGTTACATCAGGAGAAATTTGAAGCCCAGGAACTGAAGGAAAAGTAGCTAAATGACACAGCTATGACTAGACACAGGCCTTACCTTCTCATTCTACTACAGCATATTGACTTTTTGGTTTTGTTAGCTCAAAATTAGGGAGAATGATACTTGCATTTGGATCAGTAACAGTGATGCATACTTCTTACAGGTCCAGTTATCTTTTGACTGCCACATATGGACCCCAAAAGATCTCAGAAGGAAACTGTCCTCATTACAGGAGGAGGTGGCTATTTTGGTTTTCGGTAAGTGTGTCTATAAAATATACACGTGGAATTATTTTACTGGTAGTTGCCAGAAGCTTTCAACTCTGACAACAGAGTAGACTTTTACTTGTTTGTATAATGTCAAACTAGAACTGTGTTGCCCACTGCTCAGATACTGCAGTTGAGAACGACAAGTGTATTTCACTTTAAGAAAAATTCTTTATAAAGCTGTTAAATTGGGAGGGGTGACTATTCACATCACCAAAAACAATTTTAAATCATAGCTGTTCTTTCACAGTTATGTTATTATTTTCAAATATTTCAAAGAATAGATAGTGGGCCCTAGAACCAAAGGGAAAAAATGCCACCATTCTTTGAAGATAAAGCCTCTCTCTTTGTAATTTAAGTAGATGAGAGGATTCTCACTTTTGAAAATTTAAAGAAGTGAACCTTGCACCAAAGAACACACATAGTGAGGGGCTCCGGATGAGCCAAGAAGACTTGGATCAGCCCCACCTTGATGGGTAAATTACTTTATACACTTCCCCTAGGCACAGCTTAAGCGTGACTTGATGCAACGTTTACCGTTTCTCATTTCAGCCTGGGCTGTGCTCTGAACCAAAAGGGAGTCCACGTGATTCTGTTTGACATCAGCAGCCCTGCTGAAACCATTCCAGAAGGAATCAAGTTTATACAAGGAGACATCCGCCACCTGTCTGACATAGAGAAAGCCTTCCAGGATGCAGACGTCACTTGTGTGTTCCATATTGCCTCTTATGGTATGTCAGGGCGGGAGCAACTCAATCGAAACCTGATCGAAGAAGTCAACATTGGGGGCACGGACAACATCCTCCAGGCTTGCCAAAGGAGAAGGGTGCCCAGGTTAGTTTACACCAGCACTTTCAATGTCATCTTTGGAGGTCAAGTTATCAGAAATGGGGACGAATCTCTGCCCTACCTGCCTCTTCACCTCCACCCCGATCACTACTCTCGGACAAAGTCTATTGCAGAGAAGAAGGTGCTGGAGGCGAATGGTACACCCCTGGACAGAGGCGACGGTGTCTTAAGAACCTGCGCTCTGAGGCCAGCTGGCATCTATGGGCCTGGAGAACAAAGACACCTTCCCAGAATAGTCAGCTACATCGAGAAGGGTCTGTTCAAGTTTGTCTACGGGGACCCCAGGAGCCTGGTTGAGTTTGTCCACGTGGATAACTTGGTGCAGGCTCACATTCTGGCCTCAGAAGCCCTGAGAGCTGACAAGGGCCATATTGCCTCTGGGCAGCCCTACTTCATCTCAGATGGCAGACCCGTGAACAACTTTGAGTTCTTCCGGCCTCTGGTTGAGGGCCTGGGCTATGCATTCCCATCTACCCGCCTGCCATTGACCTTGGTCTACTGCTTTGCTTTTCTAACAGAGATGGTTCACTTCATTTTGGGTCGACTCTACAACTTCCAGCCCTTCCTCACTCGCACTGAAGTTTACAAAACTGGTGTCACACATTATTTTAGCTTAGAGAAAGCCAAGAAAGAGCTAGGTTATCAGGCTCAGCCATTTGACCTCCAGGAAGCAGTGGAATGGTTTAAAGCCCATGGTCATGGCAGAAGTTCTGGAAGTCATGACTCAGAGTGTTTTGTTTGGGATGGGCTATTGGTCTTCCTCCTGATTATAGCAGTTCTCGTCTGGCTGCCTTCTTCTGTGATTCTGTCACTGTGAAGGAGGGGCCAGAAATAAGGTGATCACAGTTGGCTGAGATGGTTCTCAAGAAACATGGGTTTTAAAATGTGTACAGTGATATCTGTTGCCAAACATTGGCTCTTCAAATTGCTACTTACGAATAGGTTCTTGGATTGAATCTTTATTTCTTACTTCCTTGCACTAAGCCAGATGGGAATGAAGACAAAGAAGCAGAGATTAGTTTGAAATTTCATTTCTTATGTCTTTCTGTTTTAGGTGGGTCCAATAGAAGTCAGTTTGGAGCCATAGAAGTAGGCTTAGTTGGGTCGGAGATGTCTGTCTTGAATTTCTTAGAAGGCAAGATATACTTCTTTCCATTTTATGCACTCTGCATCTACCTAAAACCTCTGACTGATGTGGGAATGGCAAAACACTATCAGGCTTGAAAGCATGTGAAAAACACCAAATTGGCCCAGATCCGTAACAGAGCAATCCTCGAGGGGATGGTGGCTATTGCTGGAGAGGCATTAGCTGTTCACAGTGTACGTTTTAGGTGTTAACTTTCGCCCTTTGTGATATCGGGGCATTATGCCTATGTGAACACATGGTAATGTTTGATGTTTAGGCCTTTATCCTACCTCATAGGATTCTTTTGAGGATTAAATTAAAGCATACAAAGTGCTCCTTAACACACATAGCTATTCTTTTTATCAGAATTGTCATGGTACATTCCTTATGAGGGCTTTCTTCCTCAGTGTTCTCTTTAGAGGGCTGTTGCTACTCGACTTTCTGGAATGTCTGGGTGTGCCCTCAGAGCCTGCAACAAGTGTATTTGGATATACTCTAACGTTTTGGCCTCCAAGAAGGCGAAAAGGAAGCAACTAAAAATCTGATGATTAAGGGAGTCAATCAAGCTGATGCCATTTTTAGTTTAAACAATGAAGCATAGCTCTAAACTCATAGACTGGTTTTCTTACTGGGAAGAAGAATGGCTCTCTGAAGACAGCTTCCGGTGAGGAATGTGTTGAACAGTGGCCGCACTGTCTGGCCACCCATGAACTGTTACCGCTGATCCGGTTACACTGTTGCATAGGAATCCAAGTGGAAAGAAGACAGAGTCTGTGTCTGTCCATGGCTCCAGCTGCAGAAAGGATAACATGGGAACATTACAAGGGGGACACATTACTGTGGAAAGTTCTGCTAGAGTTACTCTGAGCGTATCTACAAATAGATGAGAAATCCCTGTTGAATGCTGCCTGGATGTTTTCAGAAAAGCTCTGAACTTGATGTCAGAACACCGACACCATCAATATCATGTGTGGCCTTAACCAAGCAACAGAAGCCCTTTAGAACTTAGCTTCCTCACTTGGGACCTGGGACTGACTGCATTTGCCCTTTCTATAAACCCACCCACCTCATAGGGTTCATTGGGAGCATAAAGCAAGATGTGGTAAAAGTACTTTTAATATAAATGCAACATCAATATGAGGTGATGGTAGTGGTTGTTTTTAGGAAAATGTGTTTGGAGTCTTTTCTATCATAAAGAAGCTTTTGCATTAGCCTGAGGTTAACACATATGAGCACCTGCCGTGTATTGTTCTGGAACTGCTTGAATATCCTCATCAAGTGACAAGTGGTTTCCCCAGAGCAGGTCATCCAAGACAGCAGGGTGGAAGCTGCATTGTCCTTTATGACTTGGCCTCAAATGTCACAGTGTCATTCCACAGTATATTGGTTATGCAGTAGGGGAAGGAAATACACAGGGTATTTCCGTATTATACCAGAAGATGGAGATGGTCAAAGGCAATCTTGGAGGCTGGGCTCTTGGCCTCATATGAGTCATCCTTCCTTTTCCATGAAAGGTTGCCCACATTTCCAGCTACATAGCTTTCTCTGCCTGCTTCCTGCCAGAAGGATTTTAGGGGCAAACAGCTGTGTTAACATTTTGCACTATATTCCTTTCCATTCAAGCTGGCAGTGGTGCTGGGAACATTATTTTGAATGTGTCACCTGAGTTTTATTGCAGTTCACTCACAAAAGCCACACCCACAAATCTCTGAGGTAAGTCCTCCACCGTGAGCTTCTGCTCAGACTGCCAAGGGACAATACGCTGTGCTTCTTAGAAGCCTTATTGTCTGAACAGCTCTCTGGGGTGCCACATCAGGCCTTTCTGAGATCTTAAAAAGATAGTATACTCAAGCCACAGCCATGCATTGTCATTTCCACAATCTCATGTATTTACACAGGTTAGCCGTATTCAGTGTGGGAGGAGACTACACAAGGACATGAATACCAGGAGATGGTGTCATTGGAGGCCAACGTGGAATCTGGCTGCCACTTTCCTGCTTCCATATCTCCCCAATTCTGTTACTATCTCCCACTGCAGCTTGAAATGGTAGATTTTCTCAGTGCTCATTCCTCAGCCCTGTTCTAATACCATACTTTCTCCCTAGGTGAGCTCACCTAAGCCCATGGCCTCCATTTCCATCTCTAACCCAAATATGTACTACTAGATGCATAGTTTCAGACCATTCTTGGGCTCCAGACTCATATCTAGTACTTCTTCTGCAACTCCACGTGGATGTCCCACATGTACCTGTCAGCCAGTGTAGCCAAAGTAGAATTCATAATCCTCTCCCACCGCAAATTCTTATAGGGCTCCCTTCCTTAGTAAATATCTTCACTACCCACTGAATTTCCCATCCCAGAGATCTGGGATCATCTCTGACCCCTGCCTCTCCTAAACTTGGCACACCTAACCCATGTTTAAACCGGTTGATTTTCACTTGTAATCATGCCCTAAAACTGCCCAAAGTATAGGTGTACCTTCTCTCCCATAGATTCAGTAGTAGCCCATTTGCTCTTCCACCCATATCCACACCCACGTTCAGTCCATTCTCCGCATGCCTAGCCTAGAAAGTCTATAAAGGTGCAAATCTTTTGTCACTTCTCTGCTGAAACCACTGGTTAGGTTGAGAATCTAACATGACCAAGAGGCCTTGTCTGAACTGGCCCCTTGTCTGTCTCTCTACCTTCATCTCACATTATTCTGCCTTCTCTGCCCCAATTACACTGACCTTTCGTAGGTTCCTGGGCTCCAAGCTTCTCAGGATCCCTGCTCCTCCTTTTGGCCTGAATAGTGTTTATTTCGTGTCTCTTGTTAAGTCTTCTAGAGGCCTTCCCTGATCCCAGCAATTTAGGATTGGTCCTCCTGCTACAAATGATGCTACAAGCTCTCATAGCTTCCTGCGTTTCTTTTACAGCATTGCTCATAACTGTAAACATTTGTACAATTATTTGATTAATGCCTGTTAGCTCTATGAGGGTGAGAACTTTGTCTTGCTTACTGCCCTACTCCTAATGCCTGGCACAGTGCAGGAGTTCAATGAGTATTTGTCCAATGAATGCTGTTTTCCCATCTGCTACGGATGAACACTCTTTTCTAGCACACAGATAACTCACTGTTTCTAATGTTTTAGAGTGGGGAACATAGCCAACCTACACTAGAATTGTGGTAACTAAGTCAAGATTAGATGAGGTCTAGTAAGTAAGGGAAGTCATTGCCTATATGATCTGGTGGAGTATTAATGCTCTAAGATGGTCAGGGAATGGGGGAGGAATGTGGGCCAAGTGATTTGTGCTCCCTCCACATCTCAGCTGAAAACTCGTCACTTTAAAAGACTTAGTCTGTTTCCTGAAAGGGAGCTCCCCTTCCCTTCTATGGTCAGGAGACGCTGCAGTTAAGAAATTTCATTAGTTCTAGGGTTTCCAGCTGCCCTCACCTCGCCTCAACCTTAGATTGAATCACTCGGCCCTGGCTAACACAATAAAAGTATGTGCATACTTGTGTACCTGGGGATGCTCGCAGAGGCCTGGGCAGAAGCCACCCGGCACTGCTACGTCACCCGTGGCTTCTGAGGAGTGTGTGGGAGGTTATCCGTATGGCTGATGGAGGGTCACAATGGAGGAAGGATGTGTGAGCAACAAGGAGCCCTGTATTGGAACCTAAAGGTAATGCCCAAACTGCTCCCACCTGCAAAAGGAAAAGAGGGGTCAGGAAAGCCTGTTGGAAATACTTGTTGGACGTCCTCAGTGCTGTTCCCGGTGACAGGGGCAGAAAGTGCCACATTATGAGCAGTAACAGTTCGTGGAGGGTCAAACAGCTCATTCTGGCACCAAATTACCTATGCTGTGGTGTTTCTCAAGCCTAGGGAATAGGCCTAGGGATTCTTTTCAAGAAAATGTTTTATTTTCCTCAACCACCTAACATGGTGTATAAAAGAGGCAAGTGTTGCTTTGTCGTAGATTGTTGGGGCTGCTCCTACCTTGTATTGCTCTCCAAATCTCAGGTTCACGCAGCCTTACAAAGACAGGGTAGAAGTTGCCTACAGAATGCCATGCCCCGGCTCTGACCCAATTAGGCATCATTATAGGGACACTGGTGCCCCTGCTGGCTGGCTTTGGAAGCCAGCACCAGCAATGTTATTAAAATTTTCACCAGTATCTCTTGCTTTAGAGATAGCACACCAGGTTGTGTGCTGTTCACCAGCATCTCTCACTTGAGAGAATGATAACCCATGCTCCTTTTTGATGACAAAAAGTCCCTCCCAGCCCTTTCATGCGGCTGACCTCCATATGCAGGCCTGACCACTCACAAGACTTTCAGCCTTCCGGCCGCAGTCATTGGGCCACGATGGGCCAGTCAGCGTTGTCTTTTCAGCCTTTCTCCCAGAGCAGGTGAAGAGAAACCCTTTCTGCTAGAATTGCTTCAGAGGACAGGCGCTTGGTGCTGCTCCCCTTCAGGGTCCTCCTACCTGAAGGAGAGGACCGAGTGCTGATAATATTTGGGCTGCTGGGTCCACCTGTGTGTTAAGAAGAGCCAAGAAACGGAGAGGGAGGAGATCCTGGTGACTACCCGGGTTCTGTAACGCTGCCTGCTGGACACTCATCTTTCCAGATCGTCCTCTCACGTGAGTCTCAGTTCACTTTCTTTTCTGCTTAAGGCCCTTTAAGTTCGATTTTTCTCCAGGAATCACAGCATGTCCTGCTGTGCCGTGTCCACAGGCCACTCCTGGGTACAGGTGATCCTACCCTGTGGTTTCCCAAGGCAGCCTCTCCACTCACCTCTGTGCCCTCTTTCTTTCAAAGGAGGGGGGGGGTCGTCTTTTGGTCCCTGGGTAATTTAACATTTGCCGGAGTTTTTCTTACAAAATGAGACTGGTTTCCTTTTCTAGAATCATGTTTATTTGAATTATGTTTACTCAAATCATGTTTATTTGGACCCAACATACCTTTAAGTAATGTAGTTCAAACTCTTGTTTTATATGAAAATTGTTTGAGGAAGTGATTTGCTCCCCAGAACATAAATGCCCCATGAGAGGAGGAACCATGTCTGTTTTTTCTACTTCTCTACCCTTCATTTGCCCAGTAAATGCTTGTTGACTGCGTTCAAATGCTTGTTGAATGCACTTATCAGCCAGGTGGTTCTTATCTGAGAATTCAGCTGATTCCCCAGTTGTTGCTTCCTGTACACCTGAGACTCCCAGCCTGAGCCAATAAGAACATTCAAGGCCTAAATTGAAAATGCAGACTCCAGAAGGGTGACATCATGTAAAGTGGCCCTTTCACTGTAACAACTGGAAAAGCAGGGGGACAGGAGAATGATGGGAACCAATGATTTCAGGAACTCCTTACGTCTATTTTACCTCGATACACGTACACAGACTCCAAACTCTTCGCTGGTGCTTCTGATTGAGAAAGTCTGTGTTGGCTGGTAATCTGCACTCTAGGTGTTTCTTATCTTTCAACAAGGAGGTGAGCCCTGCTGCCAGATACTAAACACTGGCTCCCTTGCAAGATGCTGAGAGGCTCCTGACTTCTGCTTGGCTCTTCGCTTTGCAGTGCTTTGCTGTGCTTTGCTGTGCTTTGCTATAGCAGGTACTCAGCACATCATTGCTGAATGAATGAAGGGGGAGATGGGACTCGCCAAAGGGCCTTGGATTCAAGTGACCCCCCGCCTACTCCTTTATGCTGGGCCCAGTTCATTGTTGACACCAACAAGCACTGCCACATCCCAGCGCTGACTTTTCCAGCCAAACTAGAGTCTCTTTTTCTTGAGCCAAAGGGATTCTTTGGCAACACATCTTGTTGTGCCTGGTTACCTGATCTTTTAATACAAAACAGCCTTTTGCTATTGAAAATCAAACCAGAAATAGAGTCAACCAGTCCATGGTATCTCTAAGCTGTGCGAATTCATACCATGTCACCCTTCTGTACGTTAGAACCTGGGCACACCAGGAACTCATTGAACTCAAGTTGAGTTCATAATTGCTTGAGTTCAATGAACTGAGTTCATTGAACTCAAGTAATTATGACTGAGGCCAAATCTAGTTCACTACAAAGAAATTGCATGTAACAAAGTGATCCAGGCAAGTGTCTTTCAACCAACAGGGGATTTATCGGCAGTAATTCACAATGTTTTTTGTTTTTTGTTTTTTGTTTTTTTTGAGACGGAGTCTTGCTCTGTCGCCCGGGCTGGAGTGCTGTGGCCGAATCTCAGCTCACTGCAAGCTCCGCCTCCCGGGTTTACGCCATTCTCCTGTCTCAGCCTCCGGAGTAGCTGGGACTACAGGCGCCCGCCACCTCGCCCGGCTATTTTTTTTTTGTATTTTTAGTAGAGACGGGGTTTCACCGTGTTAGCCAGGATGGTCTTGATCTCCTGACCTCGTGATCCGCCCGTCTCGGCCTCCCAAAGTGCTGGGATTACAGGCTTGAGCCACCGCGCCCGGCCCACAATGTTTATTTTTAACAGCTGGTTAAAGCATGCAAGTAATTAAAAACTTCTTCTTTACTAATATGTGGGATTTTAATCCTGGCACATATTCTACATATCTTTTTCTCTAGCTCCCAGTGGAGCCGTGTTTCAGATCTAAGAGTAAAATATTGTCTTACTCGTATATGTATTTTTAAGATTTTGTTATGAGAATGAGTTGTCTTTTGCTCCTAACAGTCACTAGGAGTTAGTGTCCTGAATAGCTAATAATGAGTCTGAGATGTTGCCCAGGTTTTAAGGGGGAATTATTTGCACATTGCTGGGCAATTACAGCACCCCAACTCCACTGATTTATAGTCCTGTGCCTTTCATAGGGGATTTAGCTTCTGGGAATGTTCAACATGAAGCTAATGATCAATATTAACCTGTCACCCTAGTTAACTAAATTACTCAAAGATGAACATTCTTAATAGTTAATTGCTACTGTTTGTTGAGAGTTTACTCTGTGTAAGGCTTTTTGTTTTGTTTTGTTTTGTTTGAGACAGAGTTTTGATCTTGTTGCCCAGTCTGGAGTGCAGTGGCGTGTTCTCAGCTCACTGCAACCTCCGCCTCCTGGGTTCCAGCAATTCTCCTGCCTCAACCTCCTGAGTCACTAGGATTACAGGCGCCCACCACCACGACCAGCTAAGTTTTGTTTAACACGACAGGGTTTCGCCATGTTGGCCAGGCCGGTCTCAAACTCCTGACTTCAGGTGATCCACCCGAGACTTTCTATATTTCTTAGGCTTATTTAGCTTTCTCAATGTCTTTAGGAAACAGATCCGTTTATTATCTCTAGTTTACCTGGGAGGCAACTGAGGCTTAGGGAGATGCAGGACCTTGCCCAAGGGTACCCAGAGTCACCAGCTAGGAAGTGGCACAGCTTAAATTTGAGCCAGGTTTACTTGAATCCAAGACCCAATTTTTTTTTTCTTTTTTTTTTTTTTTTGAGAGAGTCTCCTCTGTCACCCAGGCTAGAGTACAGTGGCACAGTCATGGCTCACTGTTGCCTCGAACTCCTGGGCTCAAATGATTGTCCTACCTCAGCCTCCCAAGTAACTGGGACTACAGGTGCTTGCCACCACATCCAGCTTTTATTTTTTGTAGAGATGGTGTTTCACCATGTTACCTGGGCTGGTCTTGAATTCCTTGCCTCAAGCAATCCTCTTGCCTCGGCCTCCCAAAGTGCTGGGATTACAGGTGTGAGCCACCATGCCTGGCCCAAACTCTTACTTTGTTTGAGGTGGTTTTATCGTGTTAGCATAACATCATTCAAGTCTAAGTGTTACTTGAATTGCATTTGCAATTAACGTGAGCTATTTTGTTACAAAAAAAAAAAATGAGTAACTGTAAATAGTGACTTCTGCTACACAAACTAAGTTACAGAAACAAACCATTTTTTTTACCATGTGAGTATGTATTATGTAGAGCTGGGGTGTGTGTGTGTGGTGGGGGGTGATGTGAATCTACTGGAATTCCATGTATTTTGTGGATGGAATCTACATGGATGGAATCTACATCATGGATGTTAGAGCCATGCTTAATAGCCCAGAGGACATCCTCTAGAAAGACTTAACTTCTTTCTATACCTAATCAAATACTGATATTGGTCACATTGCACATGTCCTAGTCTCTCCTCTAAATCAGTATCTTGAGAGCAGAGCCCGAGTATTACCCACTGCTGATGGCTCTTAGCATCCCCTGCAGTCTTACACTATTCTGGGCATGGAGCACAGACCTAATAAAAATCTTTCGAAGTAATGAAAATGCAAAGTCCAGCTTGTAGAGGTGCCCTTAGATGCTTACATTCTCCCAAAGAAGGGTGGACTTTTTTCAAAGCACTTCACAGTGGAAGTTTCTCTGAGCACAGCAAATACCTTAAGTTTGGGCCCACGTGGAAAAGAAACGTTTGGCAGTGTGTGATTATGGCCCTTCAGTACTCAAGGGACTCATGCATTTGCTTGCACTTCCTTAGGCCTGTCCTGGAGCCATCTCTTATTTGCAGTGTGCCTTGGAGCAAATGCCTCTTATCTATAAAGTGGAGATAAGCCATTCCCCGCTTATCTCTTGGGGGAACTTGTATGGATTTAATGGCACAGAGGCCTTTTGTAACCTACACAAGAACTATACACATGGATCCTTAATAGTGTTTTTGCTGGGAAAGATGGAAGGGTTTGGAGGGGAAGCTGGTGTCTACAGGAAGTGATGCAAGACATGCTAGTGGAGTTTGAGACATTCGGATGGAATGTTCAGTACATAATTAGCAACATAAGACTGTAGTTTGAAAAGAACAATTGGATTTGCAGATAGAGATGGTTCAGTGAAAATGTTTCATTGATTTCCTGCCATATAACAGGTGCTAGTTTATTTACCATGGCTTTTTTTTTTGAGACATGGTCTCATTCTGCTGCCCAAGCTGAAGTGTATGTAGCACTGTGGACACAACTCACTGCAGCCTTCACCTCCTGGGCTCAGGTGATCCTCCTGAGTAGCTAGAACCACAGGTACACCACCACACCTAGCTAATTTTTCTATATTTTTTGTAGAGACAGGGTCTCGCCATTTTGCCCAGGCTAGTCTCAAACTCCTGGGCTCAAGCGATCCTCTTTCCTCAGTCTCCTGAAGTGGTGGGATTACAAGAATGAGCTACGGTGCCTAGCCTACCATGCTTTTTTGGTTTGTTGTTTCTTGGGTTTTTTTTTTTTTTTTTTTTTTTGGTGCTGGTGGTGGTGTTTTGCTTTTTTTGAGACGGAGTTTTGCTTTTGTGGCCCAGGCTGGAGTGCAATGGTGTGATCTTGGCTCACTGCACCCTCTGCCTCCCAGGTTCAAGCAATTCTCCTGCCTCAGCCTCCCAAGTAGCTGGGATTACAGGTGCCCACCACCGAGCCCAGATAATTTTTGTATTTTTATTACAGATGGGGTTTCACCGTGTCAGCCAGGATGGTCTCGAACTCCTGACCTCAGGTGATCTGCCCGCCTCGGCCTCCCAGAGTGCTGGGATTACAGGCGTGATACCATGGTTTTAAATTCCTCAATTCAATTGTGTTTTGAGCTCTAACCTGAAAATGAGTTCTTCATTTTTTGAGATTGCAGAGTTGATCACACCATGTTAGAGAACAAGTAGGCATCTATGCCCCTCTGCTCTAAATGTTGATGTCTATAAACACCCACAGAGGTGTGTGTTCGTTTTAGATCCTGTGGGGCTACAAAGCCAACCCAAAATGCTCAAGCTCTTACTTCGTTTAGAGCACTGCTTTTCAACTTCGATTAAGAAGTAACTATACAAATAATGCATGGATTTATTTTTCTTGTATAATGTTAAAATATTACAGATGACGCCAAAGACCCCTTTTACTAATGTTGCCCAAATTTCATATATATATATTTGTATAGAACACAGGACTGTGGTGTTCATGTCTTTCCCCATACTGCTGTCCCCCACCTCACAGTTCCTTCTGCTCCTACGGTTTCCCACGCAGTAGTACAGCATGGTGATCTGCTGATATTAGCATGTATTCCTTATTTGCTGACATAGGAGGTCACTGGGTATGTAAAGATGATAACCATATGTCCTAGTTGGCCTAAGACAGTTCCGGTTTCATGCCTGTAGTCCCGCCTTAATTTTTAATAGTGCTTCCTTTCACTCTCAGATATGTCCCATTTTGTATAATAAATTGTATGATCACCCTGTATATAAGATATATAGTTATATGAAGAATTAAGCATTTTTCATAACACATGTATTAGAAGTTATTGTTATTGTGAGCTGATTTTGAGGGGAGAAAATCTCATTTTGTACTAAATAGAATATAGTAGAAAATCCTAAATTCTGGGTATGTAGCAGTATTCTACCAACATTGCAATATTAATACTAAATTACCTAAAGAAAATCTTATGCATAGTTTTTCAGTGCTGCTTTTGTGTATCCCTCAGCAAAATAAATTTACTGGTGGAAGAGTAGATGATCTGATGCGCAGTCATATAAAAGCAAACATTAGTGCCGTAGTTCACTGAACACTGGTAACTAGTAAAGACAAAGTAATATATATCTGAAGAAATTCCTCTACACTACATGCAAAATAAAGCTAATATCAGTAGCAAACTATAATAAATTTGAATAAATTCCTCTGCAAGTAGCCATTGAACATGTAGAAGAATAAATATTTAGTCAATATTGGTACAAATTATGCAGCATAATACACTAGAAAGAATTCCAATATCAACCTTGCAAAGGCAGCGAAATTAACTGTATCACAGAACACTACAGTATTCAAGAAGCAGAAAGGAAAACATTTCGGTGAATTCAAATGGAACTTGATTTTCCAGTAAATATAGCAACATCAATCCAAAAGCATTTGTAAAACGCATCATAAATGTTTTACTTTTCATTTTCTCCAAACCTAAAAAGCCATCTAAAATGCCTGAGTATAGGTAATTCTCCTTATAATTGGCCATCATTGTGTTAGTGGTAGAGTCAATAACAGCCTCAAACAACGTCCTTCAATTGTCCTTCACAATATTGTGGTTATTACCTCAGTAATTTGACTGCCTCAAATCTGGGAAACAATTAACATGGCTCTGTCTGGGCCAGCCCTATTAAGAACAGAGAATAGGAAGAGGTGGCACTGCCAGCTCCCACCCCTACCTCAGGCTGCCCAAGAAACTTGTTCCCCAGCTGTTGGAAGAGTCCTTTCTGCCACATCAGAACTTTCCTAACTTCCACTGTTAACCTACCTCTGATTATGCTTCACGTACCTCCCCCACTCCCCTGCCTATCTCCCAGGCATAGGCATGACTCATCTACCAGCAAAGGTGAAATCTGAGTTGGTAGATCTAACGCCTGGACTGCCTTTCCATTCCCCACCCTGGGCACACATTCAGGGCATAACTTGGCGCCAAGGAAGGAGGCTCAGTATGTGAGATGGGTGGCGCCTGGGCTGGAGCTTGCCTTTGTAAGAACACTAGATGATTGCTACTTTCTGATACAACGATGGCACAGAATACGTCTTATTTATGGCCATCAAATAAGGTAGATATACCTAGTTCTTCTTAACAGCTGAACAGCATTCCGTAGTGTAAATATACCATGGTAGATTAAGGCATTTCCTTATTGGTGTTTATTCCATTTGTTTCTAGCTTGCCACTTTATCAGACAGCACAGGCATGGATGCTCTTATATATATCTCCTTACATCCACATGGAAATGAACTGCTGTGATAGACATCCAGAAGTGGAATTGGAATTGCAATAGGGACTACTGTATCAGACATGCATTCAGCTGCTCATTTAAAAATTATCTAACAGTGCCTTGAACAGTGGTTTGTTGTTTTCATGTAACAAGGGGTACAGAAGTAGGCATCTGTGGAATGATGAAGTTCAGTGGTAACATCAGGGACTGGCCCCATCTTTCGGCTCTGTTAGATCTTCATTCTAATGATTCTCACCTTGTGATTCTGAGAAGGTGGCTGCACCCTCACGCATTATTACAGGCAAGAGGAAAAGGGAAGATAAACAAGGCCAAAGGGAAATGCCAGCTGGGTCTATTTCTTTTAAAAAGTCTTCTTGAAAGCCCACTCCAATTTCTTCTACTGGAAATTAGGAAGGAAGATGGGATTATAGGTGGGGCTTGGATCAGCCATACTGTTCATCCGCTTCCAAAGTGGCTGTACAAATTTATGCTCCCACCAGAGTTCCTTGTTCTTCCATACCATTTCCAGAACTACCTTACATTTCCATTTTTTCCAAGCTCATGAGTTTTTTAACATCTCATTTTTTAAAACCTACCCTTTGTAATTACTACTCAAGAGAGCATCTTGCCAGGTATTTGTTAGACCTTGAGTTTCCTCTTACGTTAATTTCATAGGCATATTTTCCCCTACTTCTCTATTGGGTTGCTCGTCATCTTTGCATGGATTTGTAGGATGTAAAAGACGTAACATCTTTTATCATATAAATCATGGCTAGTTTCTCTCTCAAATGGTTGCTTTTTAACTTAGTTTCAAATGTCTTTTTAATTACATAGTACTTTTAATTTTGTTGCTAAATTATGTTTATGAAAGTCTTTCCCATTCTGAAGAAATATTGTATGTTTTCTTTTCATAGTTTTAAAGTTTTATTTTTTATTGTTTACCTTTATCTGGTATTTAGTTTTGTGCATGAGGTGAAGATCTAACCTGGTATTTTCTAAGTGAACGGTCAATTGTCTCAACATAATATTATTAATAATTATCTTTCTACTAAATTCAAATTCTCCCTATTCCCTCTTCTCTTCAAGTTTATCTTTTACTGTGAAGATAACACAACTTCAGTTATTAAGGATTTGTAAGATCTTTTATATTTGCTAAGACATATCCCCCACTCAATTTCATTTCATAATTGCAGGCTATTTATATACATTTTCCGTGTGACTTTTAGAATCAGGTTTTACAGTGTTATGAAAATCTTGATATTTTTTCAACTGGGTTTGCTTTAATATTAGTTAAATTTGGAGACAATTGACATGTACAGTTTTCAGGTGTTGCCTTCATAAACATGTTATACCTCTCCATTTAGTTTTGTATCCATTTATGATTCCATTTATGAATCTTCTGCAAATGATCTTTATTTTTTATTTTTTGAGACAGAGTATCGGAGTATCACTGTGTCGCCCAGGCTGAAGTGCAGTGGCACGATCTCAGCTCACTGCAACCTCCGCCTCCTGGGTTCAAGCAATTCTCCAGCCTCAGCCTCCCAGGTAGCTGGGACTACTACAGGCGTATGCCACCATGACCAGCTAATTTTTGTATTTTTAGTAGAGGCAGCATTTCGCCATTTTGACCAGGCTGGTCTCGTACGCCTGACCTCAAGTGATCCGCCCACCTTGGCCTCCCAAAGTGCTGGGATTACAGGTGGGAGCCACCACACCCGGCCAAGATTCTTAGCTTTCTATGTTAAGGTCTTGAATATCTTTTGTTAAGTTTATTCTAGGTAATTTAAGGTTATTATTTCTACTGTTGTGAATATCTTTTTATTGGAATTATTCTAATGAGTTACTGATGGTAATGGCAGCATATTTGAAACTTATACATTGATTTTTGTATCTAATTTGCCTTACTATATTGTTACTGGTTCTGCAAGTTAGCTAATCTTTCTTGAGATTTCTAGGTAGATGGTTATAGACATTCATAAATAATGACAATTTTGTCTCCTTTCCAATTTTTATCTTAGTTCTTTTCTTGCTTATTACTTTGGCCAGGGTATCCTGTATACTATTAAATAAAAGCAGTATAGTGGACAACCTTTGTTTATTCTGAATGATGGAATTGTTTCCCTGTTTATCAGGCGTTAAGTTCTGTGTAGATAGGTTTCTGATAGGCACCCTTCATGAGGTTAAGGCAGTATTCTTTACTTAGTTTGCTAAAATAAATTTGTTTCTTTTTTTTTTTAATAATTTCAACTTTTATTTTAGATTCAGGGTTGCATTTACAGATTTGTTACATGAGTATATTGAATGATATTGAGGTTTGGATTATGAATGATCCTGTCATCCAGATAGCACAGGCCAGGTGCGGTGGCTCACGCCTACAATCCCAGCACTTTGGGAAGCCGAGGTGGGTGGATCACTTGAGTTCAGGAGTTTGAGACCAGCCTGGCCAACATGGCAAAACCCCATCTCTACTAAAAATACAAAAATTAGCCCAGTGTGGTGGCACACATCTGTAATCCCAGCTACCCAGGAGGCTGAGGCATGGGAATCGCTTAAGCCTAGGCAGAGGTTGGTTGCAGTGAGCCAAGGTCGTGCCACTGCATTCCAGCCTGGGTGACGGAGTGGGACTCTCTCTCAAAAAACCAAACAGCAACAACAACAAAAAACAGGTAGTGAGCACAGTACTCAACAGTTAATTTTCTAACCCTTGCCCTTCGCCTACCCTCCCCACCTCTATTAGTCCCCAGAGTCTATTGTTGCCATCTTTATGTCCATGGGTGTTCACTTATAACTCCCACCTATAAGTGAGAATGTATGGTATTTGGTTTTCCGTTGCTGCATTAATTTGCTTACAATTGTAGCCTAAGCTGCATCCATGTTTCTTCAAGGGATGTGACTTTGTTCTTTTTATAGCTGTGTAGTATTCCATGTTGTATATGTGCCACATTTTTTATCCAGTCCACCATCGATGGGCATCTAGGTTGATTGCCTGTCTTTGCTATTGTGAATAGTGCTGCAATGAACGTACAAGTGTGTGTGTGTTTATGGCAGAATGACTTATATTCCTTGGGGTACATATGCAGTAATGGGATTGTGGTCAACCTGTAGTACTCTTAAGTTCTTTGAGAAATCTCCAAACTGCTTTCCACAGTGACTGAACTAGAAGCATTCCCTTTTATCTGCAGCCTCACTAGCATCTGTTGTTTTGGGACTTTTTAATAATAGACATTCTGACTGGCGTGAGATGGTATCTCATTATGATTTTGGTTCGCATTTCTCTGATGAGGGATCAGCATTTTTTCATGTTTGTTAGCCACTCACATGTTTTCTTTTGAGAAATGTTTGTTCATGTCCTTTCCCCACTTTTTAATGGGGTTGTATTTTGCTCATCGAACTGTTTAAGTTTCTTATAGATATTAGACCTTTGTTGGATGCATAGTTTGTGAATATTTTCTCCCACTCTGTAGATTGGTCTGTAATTGCTTTTGAGGACTTAGACATAAATCTTTCCCCATGTTGATGTCCAGAATGGTGTTTCCTAGGTTTTCTTCCAAGACTCTTGTAAGTTTGAGGTCTTACATTTAAGTAAGTCTTTAATCCATCTTGAATTAATTTTTTTATATGGTGAAAGGTAAGGGGGTCCAGTTCCCTTCTTCTGCATATGGCTATCCAGGTATCCTAGCACCATTTATTGCATCTTTCCTTATTGCTTTTGTCAACATTGTTGAAGATCAGATGGCTCTAGGTGCAAGGCTTTATTTCTGGGTTCTTTATTCTGTTCAGTTGGTCTCTGTGCCTGTTTTTGTACCAGTACCATGCTCTTTTGGTTACTGTAGTCTTAACAGTTTGAAGTTGAGTAAGAGGGTGCCTCTAGCTTTGTTCTTTTTGCTTAAGATTGCTTTGGCTATTCAGGCTCTCTTTGGGTTCCATATGAATTTTAGAATAGCGTTTTTCTAATTCTGTGAAAAGGGATGTTAATAGTTTGATAGGAATGCCAACAAATCTGCAGACTGCTTTGGGAAGTGTGGCAATTGTAATGATACTGATTCTTCCAACCTTTGAGCATGGAATGTTTGTCCATTTGTTTGTTTCATCTGTGATTTCTTTCAGCAGTGTTTTGTAGCACTCTTTGTAGAGATGTTTCAAGTTATTAGTTAGATGTATTCCTAGGTATTTTATTTTGTATGTGTGGCTATTGTAAATGGGATTGCATTCTTGATTTGGCTCTCAGCTTGAACATTATTGGTGTATAGAAATGCTTGATTGTTGTACATTGATTTTGTATCCTGAAACTTTGCTGAAGTTGTTTATCCATTCCAGAAGCCTTTTTGGTGGAGTCTTTAGGGTTTTCTAGGTATAGAATCATATCATTCCGAAAGAGAGATAGTTTGACTTACTCTTTTCCTATTGGGATTGCTTTTTATTTATTTATTTATTTTTTATCGTGCGTGATTGCACTGACAGACTTCCAATACTGTGTTGAATAGGAGTGGTGAAAGTTGGCATCCTTATGTTGTTCTAGTTCTCAAGGTGAATGCTTCCATTGTCCACCCATTCAGTATGATGTTAAAGCTGTGGGCTTGCCATCAATGACTCTTATTTTTTTCTATGCCTAGTTTCTTGAGAATTTCAACATGAAGGGATGTTGGATTTTACGAAAGGCTTTTTCTACATCTATTGGGATGATCATAGGATTTTAGTTTTTAGTTCTGTTTATGTGATGAATCACATTTATTGATTTGCATATGTCAGACTAACCTTGCAGCCCAGGAATAAAGCCTGTTTGCTTGTGGTGGATTAACTTTTGATGTGCTGCTGGATTCAGTTTGTTAGTATTTCATTGAGGATTTTTGCATCTGTATTCATTACGGATGTTGGCCTGTAGGTTTTTTTCATTGTGTCTTTGCCAGATTTCAGTATCACGGTGCTCTCTGGCTTCATACAATGAGTTAGGAAGGAGTCCCTCCTCCTCAGTTTTTTTGGAATAATCTCAGTAAAATTAGTACCAGTTCTTCTTTATATGTCTGGTAGAATTCGGCTGTGAATCCATTTGGTCCATTGTTCTTTTTGGCTAATATGATTTTTATTACTGATTCAGTTTCAGAAATCAGTATTGGTCTGTTCAGAGTTTCAATGTCTTTCTGATTTTATCTTGGGAGTTTATATATTTCCAGAAATTTATCCATTTCCTCTGGATTTTCTGGTTTGTGTGCATAGAGGTGTTCATAGTAGTCTCTGAGTATCTTTTGTACTTCTGTGGGATTGGTTGTAATGTCACCTTTGTCATTTCTGCTTGTGTTTAGTTTGATCTTCTCTCATTTTATGTTAATCTAGGTAGCAGTCTATCAATCATGTTTATCCTTTCAAAGAACCCACTTTTCAGGCCGGGTACGGTGGCTCACACCTGTAATCCCAACACTTTGGGAGGCTGAGGCGAGTGGATCATGAGGTCAGGAGTTCAAGACCAGCCTGGTCAACATAGTGAAACCCCATCTCTACTAAAAATACAAAAATTAGCCAGGTGTGGTGGCACACGCCTGTAGTCCCAGCTACTCAGGAGGCTGAGGCGGGAGAATTGCTGGAACCCAGGAGATGGAGGTTGCAGTGAGCCAAGACCATGCCATTGTACTCCAGCCTGGGTGACAGAGTGAGACTCCATCTCAAAAAAAAAAGAGAACGCACTTTTGGTTTCATTGATTCTTTGTGTGATTTTTTGGGTCTCATTCAGTTCTGCTCTGATTATGGTTTTCTTGTGCTATATTTGGAGTTAGTTTGCTCTGGTTTTTCTTGTTCCTCAAGACAGGATGTTAGATTAAAAATCTCTTTGAGATCTTTCTTACTTTTTGAGGTAGGCATTTAGAGCAATAGACTTTCCTCTTGACACTGCTTTTGCTACATCTCAGAAATTTTATGTTGTGTCTCTGTTTTTGTTTATTTCAAATAATTTTTTGATTTCTGCCTTAATTTTGTTGTTTATTCAAAAGTAATTTGGGAGCAAATTGTTTAATTTCCATGTGGTTGTGTGGTTTGGGGATATCTTCTTGGTATTGATTAATAATTTTATTCCACTCCTGTTCTGAAATTATGGCTGGTATTATTTCAATTTTTTTAAATTTATTGAGACTCATTTTAAGGCTGAGCATGTGGTTGATCTTGGAATATGCCCCATGTGCAGATGAAAAATATGTATATTCTGTGGTTAACAGGTGGACAGTTCTGTAAATGTCTGAGATTGAGTTGGTCCAGTGTCAAATTTAAGTCCAGAATTTATTTTCTGCCTTTATGATATGTCTAAGACTGTTAGTGGAGTATTGAAGCCTCCCAGTATTATCATGCGGCTAAGTGTTTTCTTAGGTCTAGTAGTAGGTTTTTTGTTTGTCTGTTTGTTTTTTTAATAAATCTGGGTGCTCCAATGTTGGTTACATATATATTTAGGACAGATAAGTCTTCTTGTTACATTGAACCCTTTATCATGTAATCCCTTTTTGTCCTTTTGTTGTTGCTGGTGTAATGTGTGTTTTATCTAACAATAATGACCCCCTACTCTTTGTTGTTTTCCTGTTACATGACAGATCTTTCTCCAGCTCTTTACTTGGAGCCTCTGGGTGTCGTTACGTGTGAGATGGGTCTCTTAAAGACAACGGATGTATGGGTCTTGTTTTTTAATGCAATTTACAAGTCTGTGCCTATCAAGTGGGGCATTTAGACCATTTACCTTCAAGATTAATATTGAAATGTAAAGGTTTTGATCCTATCATGAGGTTTTTAGCTGGTTGTTTTGTAGTTTTTACTTGTGGGCTTGCTTTATAGGGTCTGTGGGCTGTGTACTTACGTGTGTTTCTTGGGTAGGAGGCATCTTTCTTTTGTTCTATGTTTAAAACACCCTTAAGTTTCTGTTGTAAGGCTGATCTAGTGGTAACGAATTCCCTTACTGCTTGCTTGCTGGAAAAGATTTTATTTCTCCTTTATTTATGAAGCTTGGTTGGAATTTTTTGAGAATGCTGAAAATGGACCCCCAATCTCTCCTGGCTTGTAAGGTTTCTGCTGGAAATCTGCCGTTAGCCTTTGTATGTGATCTGACATTTTTTTCTAGTGGCCTTTAAGACTTTTTTCCTCTAGCATTGCCATTAAACAATCTGGTGACTGTATGGCTTTGTGATGTTTGTCTTGTATAGTATCTCACAGGTATTCTCTGGATTTTTAAAATCTGGATGTCTACTACTTTAGCAAGTTTATGGAAATTTACTTGAATTATTCCCTTAAATATATTTTCCAAGTTGCTTACTTTTTCTCCTTTTATCTCAGGAATACCAGTAATCCATAGGTTTGGTCACTTTACATAATCCTATATTTCTCAAAGACTTTTTGTTCATTTGTTAAATTTTTTTTTTATTTTTGTCTTACTGGATTAGTTTGAAAGACCAGTCTTCAAGTTCTGAAATTCTTTCTTCCGTATGGTCTAGTTTATTGATAAACTTTTCAATTGTATTTTGAAATTCCTTAAGTGAGTTTTTCAATTGCAGAAGTTCTGATTTTTTTTTTTTTTTTTTTTTTTTTTTTTTGAGACGGTGTCTCGCTCTGTCACCCAGGCTGGAGTGCAGTGGCAATCTCGGCTTACTGCAAGCTCCGCCCCCTGGGTTCATGCCATTCTCCTGCCTTGGTCTCCAGAGTAGCTGGGACTACAGGTGCCCGCCACCACACCCGGCTAATTTTTTGGTATTTTAAGCAGAGACGGGGTTTCACCGTGTTAGCCAGGATGGTCTCTATTTCCTGACCTCGTGATCCACCCACCTCGGCCTCCCAAAGCTGGGATTACAGGCGTGAGCCACTGCACCCGGCCTGATTTCTTTTTAAGATATTTATCTCTTCCTTCATTTCCTGGATTGATTTGGAAATTTCTTTGTGTTGATTTTCAGTCTTGCCATGGATCTTGTTGAACTTCCTTGTAATTCATGCATTGAATTCTTTCTCTGTCATTTCTGCATTTCCACTTTGGTTAGGAACCATTGCTGGAGAGCTAATGTGATGTCACTACATTCAGATTTTTCATGGTGCCAGAATTCTCGTGCTAGTTCCTTCTCATCTGAAGATGCTGACTCTTCTAATTCTTGTAATTATTTTCATGTGGGTAGGATTTTTTCTCTCTTTCTTTCTCTATATTATTATAGAGAAAGAAAATTATTATATATTGCGTTTTTCTTCTTTCCTTTTCGCTTCCCCACCCCGCCGCCCCCAGGAGGTGTGACTGTAGAGAATGTCAGTAGGGTCTTTTGGCTTTGCTTCTATAACCCTATGCACTACTTTTGGCAGGTTTTATATTGGGCTGTATGGTTCGACTTACAAACCAGTACTTACCCTGTACTTATGGGTAAGAGGCAGCTACAGCCAACATGCTGGGTATATACTTGCTCTTTGTTTACTACTAGAAGCTCTCTGTTGCCTCAGGAAATGGGCTGACGCATGGAGTACACAGTCTTCTGAGCTCCCTGCTTAGCCCAAGAAAGAGAGAGCACGATGGGCAGGACCAGACCAGGTAGACCTACCTACAGGTCCCCCAGTGGCAGGCGCAAGCACCAGTGCTGAGGGACAATCCAGTGGGCAGCCACCACATGCCCAGAGGTGGGCGTAGGCATGGAGCTGGAAAACCTCCTCAGCCCCAGGTTATCTGCACAAATCGGGTACAGCCTAAATTCCTAATTCAGGAGAGTGGGTGCTTCAGCTGCCTAGAGATATGCCTGGGCATGGGACAGAGAAGTCCTCGCTCTACCATTGTCTCCACACAGGAAGGGTGAGCTGGCTCAGACTACTCATTCAGGCAAGGAGGTGCTCTGAATGCCTGGACATCTGCCTGGGCATGGAGCAGAGAGGGCCCTGCTTCACCACAATGTCTGCAAAGGAAGAGTGGGGCAACTCCGGCTGCTGATCCAGGTCAGTGGAGATCTGCCTGGGTGTCAAGCAGAGAAGGTCCTGGGGCACTACAATCTTTTTATGAACTAGACACCATCACGGGTTGTTTGCCTGTGTTCTTCTACCCAGGATCTGAGGTTTTCTTTACAATTCTAGTGGATTCCCATTTTCCTTCTTGAATTAAAGCTCGGGGATTTTATATACTACCTTGATATTTCCAAGTGGCTGAGGCATGCTAAAAGCCTCTAATCCACCACCTTGGGAAAAACAACTTCACTAATTCACTGAAAGATTTTATGTGGCATATGTGTTTCATTTTATCAACTTCCTTATGGAAAAGCATAATCTATTAATGTAGAGAACTGCATTGATAGGTTTTCCAGTTATTAAACCATTACTGGATTCCTGAGATTAACTCTACGTTATGAACAAATGAACACTGGTTTACTAATTTTTTTCAGGATTTCTACTTTGTTCGATAATGAGATTGGCATTGTCCTCCCTCCCTTTCTCTCTGTTCCTTTCACTCTTCTTGATTTTCCCTCTCTTCCTTTATTCTCCTCTACCCTCCTAAAATGAGCTTAGGAGGTTCCTTTTTTTGGTCTGTCACCTGATAATTTTTATTCAATAAAAATATATTCTGTGGACAGGAACAGTGGCTCATGCCTGTAATCCCAGCACTTTGGGAGGCCAAGGCAGGAGATATCTTGAGGCCAAGTTTGAAAACAGCCTGGGCAATATAGCAAGACCCCATCTCTACAAAAAGTAAAAAATACATTATCCAGGCATGTGGGTGCATGCCTTTCGTCCCAGGTATTTAGGTGGCTGAGGTGGGAGGATCATTCGAGCCTAGGCATTCAAAGTTACAGTGAGTTGTGACCCTACCACTGCACCCCAGCCAGGGTGACATAAGCAAGACTTTGACTCAAGTTTTCAAATGTGTGTGTGTGTGTGTGTGTGTGTGTGTGTGTGTGTTCCTTCTCTTTTGGGAATAGAAAGCCCAGGCACAGGTCATTGAAATTATCCAGCCAGTAGGAGCAAAAACAGGAAAAAGAAGAGACGTGGGGGAAGGGGGAAGAAAGGAGCGATAAGAGGAGGAGGAAGGAGAGGAAGAGGAAGATGAGGAAAGGAGAAGAAGGGAAGAACAGAAGGAAGGAAAATGAAGAGAAAAACGTCTCACAGACTATAGGACACCATAAGCAGACCAAAATGCTCCTTCATGTTCATTCCCAAAGTAGAAGAAATAAAGAGGCCGAAAGCTTCTTTAGATAAATAATGGCCAAAACCTTGCCAAATCTCAGAGAAAATGGACCCAAAGGGAATAAACTCAAAGAAGTCCATACTGAGACGTACATTGTCAAAAGTCAGAATTTTGAGAGCAACAAAAGTGACTAATTACATACAAGGGAACTCCCATAAGAATCAGTGAATTTCTCAGCAGAAACGTTGCAGGCCAGAAAAGAATGGGACAGTATATTGGGAGTGCTAAAAGGAGGGGGAAAAAAGGCTGAGAATACTAGAATACTACATCTGGCAAACTGTCCTTTAAAAGCAAAGGAGAAATAAAGACTTTTTCAGTCTTTATTTTAGTCTTTATTTAAAAGCAAATAAAGACTTTTTTTTGCTTTTAAATAAAATAAAGACTTTTTCAGTCTTTATTTAAAAGCAAAGGAGAAATAAAGACTTTTTCAGATAAAATTTGAAGAAGTTCATCACCACTAGGCCTCAGTAACAACAAATACTAAAGGCCTTGAAGTTTAAGCATACTCTTAAGTAGCCATACAAAAGCATATGAAAGCATAAAGTTTGCTGGTATAGGTAAGTATATAGAAAAACACAGAATACCATACTGTTAGTGTATACATCACTTTTCATTCTGGTACAGATGTTGAAAGCCAAAAGTATTTAAAAACTGAAAATATGTAATGGATATACAATATAAAAAGATACAATTTGTGACATCAATGACAATTGGGGGAAAGAGTAAAAGTGTAGACTTTTTCGATACGATTAAAGTTGTTATCAGCTTAAAACAGATTGTTATAACTATAAAATGTTTCATGTAAGCCCTGTGTTAGCTACAAAAATTACAAAAAAATCAAAGGAAGACAGTGAAAGAAGAAGAGGGACAAAAGAGCTATAAGACAGAAAATTATTAACAAAATGGCAGTAGTTAGTCCTTTCCTATCAATAATTAAATGTAAATGTATTAAACTGCCCAGTCAAAACACACAAAGTAGCTGAAGGATAACAAGATTCAACTAGATACTGTATATAAGAGACTGACTTTAAGTTTAATGACACACATACACTGCAAGTGATAGGATGGAGAAAGATATGCTAAGCAACTAAAAGAGGGGTGACCATACTTAAACAAAATAGACTTTAAGTCAAAAGCTGCTACAGGAGACAAGGACAGATAATGATTTATGGGTCAGTTCACCAAGAAGATATAATATTTATAAATATGTATCTACCAAACATCAGAGCACTTAAATATATGAAACAAACATGGGCAGAACTGAAGGGAAAAACAGCATCACAATAATAGTAGGAGATTTCACTACTGAATAGAACAAGTAGACACAAGATCAATAAGGAAACAGAGGACTTGAACAATTCTATAAATCAAATGTACCTAATAGACATATACAGAACATTCCACCCAATAGTAGCGGAATACACATTTTCTCAAGTGCACACAGAAATATTCTCCAGGATAGATCACAAAACAAGTCTTAACAAACTTAAGAAGATTGAATTCTCAAATTTATTTCCAGCTACAATGAAATGAAACTGAAAATCAGTAGGAGAAGGAAAATTAGAAAACTCATAAATATATGGAAATTAAACAACATCTACTCTGGAACAACCAATGGGTCAAAGAAGATATAAAAAGGTAAATTATAAAATAGACAAAACAAAAACATAACTCATGGTATGGAGAAGAAAGCAGTAGGAAGAGGGAAATTGATGGTGATAAATTCCTGCATTCAAAAAGGGGAGCTCAAATAACCTAACTTCTATACCTCAAGGAATGAGAAACAGACTAAGCCCAAATTTGGCAGAATAAATAAAATAATAAAAATTAAAATAGAAGTTATCAAAGTAGAGAATAGAAAATTAAGACTGAATCATAAAGAAATAGAACATCTGAACAGACTTTTAGCTAGTAAGGAGATTCCATCAGTAATCAAAAACATCTCAAAAAAAGGCCCAGGATCAGAAGATTTTGCTGATGAATTCTATTAAACATTTAAAGAACAATTAAGACCAATGCTTCTCAACTTTCAAAAAGTAGAAGAGGAAGGAACACTTCCAAAGTCATTTTATGAGGCCAGCATTACCCCAGTGCCAAAGCCATAAACAGACATTACAAGAAAAAAATAATGCAAACCAATATCCCAGATATAGATGAGAAATTCTTAACAAAATACAAGCAAACCTCATCAATAGCACATTAAAAGGATCATACACCATGATGACCAAGTGGGATTTAGTCACTTAGTATTCTAAGTGACTAAAGAGTATCCCTGGGATATAAGAATGATTACAAATATGCAAATCAAAAATGTGATATACCACATGAACAGAACAGAGGATAAAAATCACATGATCATATCAATAGAAACAAATTGCATTTGGCAAAATTCAACACCCTTTTGTGATTAAAAACCTTAGCAAACAAGGTGTATTATTCCATTTTGCATTGCTATAAAGAAATACTTGAAATTGGATAATTTATTTTGGCTCACAGTTCTGTAGACTGTGAAGCATGGTGCCAGCATACGCTTCTGGTAAGGTCTCAGGAAGCTTTTGGTCATGGTGGAAGAGAAGGGGAGCTAGTGTGTCATGTGACAAGGGAGGTAACAAGAGAAATGCCAGGCTCTTCTCAACAACCAGCTTTAAATGAACTAAGAGTGAGAACTCACTCATTCCTGTAGGGAGGGCACCAAGCCATTCATGAGGGATCTGCCCCCGTGACCCAAACATCTCCCACCAGGCCCTACCTCCAACATTGGGAATCACATTTCAATATGAGATCCGGAAGGGATGAATATCCAAATCATATCACTAGGAGTACAAGGAAATTACATCAACATAATAAAGGCCATATATGAAAACACGACAGCTAACATTCAAAGGTAAAAACAAACTTTTAGTCTAAGATCAGGAAAGAGGCAAGGATGCTCACTCTCACCACCTCTATTCAGCATAATACTAGTGAAAGTTCTGGCCAGAGCAAGTAGACAAGAAAAAGAAATAAAAGGCATGCAATCTTGAAAGGAGGAAGAAAAATTATGTATGTTCACAGATAACATGATTTTAGGTGTAGAAAATCCTAAAGATTCCACCAAAGGGGGAAAAAAACTGTTAGAACTAATAAATTCAGTAAAGTTCCAGGATTCAAAATCAACATACAAAATTAGTTATGTTTCTGTACACCAAGTACAAGCAATCTGGAAAGGATATTACAGCAATCCTATTTACAACAGTGTCAAAAAGAAAACACTTAGCAATAAACTTAACCAAGGAAATGAAAAACTTGTACACTGAAAACCATGAAACATTGCTGAAAAAAATTTAAAACACAAATAATGGAAAGACATCCCATGTTCATGAACTGGAAAACTTAATATTATTAAAATGTCCATATTACCCAAAGTGATCTACAGATTCAATGTCATTCCTACCAAAATCCTAATGGCATTTTTTACAGAAATAGAAAACACAATCCTAAAATTCATATGGAACCACAAATGATCCCAAATAGCCAAAACAATCTTGAAAAAGAACAAAGCTTGAGGTTTCATCCTTCCTACTTTCAAAACACACTTCAAAACTACAGTAATAAAACATTATGGTACTGGCAAAAGACAGACATATAGATTAATGGAACAGAATAGAGATCCCAGAAATAAACCCATGCACCTAAGATCAACCAATCTTTGACAAAGCTTCCAAGAATATGCAGTGGGGAAAGAATAGTCTCTTCAAAATATGGTGTTGGGAAAACTGAAAATCCACATGTAAAAGAATGACATTGGTCTCTTATATGTGAAAATCAATTTAGAATGGATTAAAGACTTAAATGTACGACTTAAAGCCATAAAACTGCTAGAAGAAAACAGAAGAAAAGCTTCATGACATGGGTCTTAGCAATGATTTCTTGGATATGACCTCAAAAGCTTGGGCAACAAAACAAAGGTAAGTAGAACTATATCAAACTAAAAAGCTTCTGCACACAGCAAAGGAAATATTCAACAGAGTAAAAAGGCAACCTCTGGACTGAGAAAATATTTGAAAACTGTACATCTGATGAGTTAATATCAAAAACGAGGAATTCCTATAACTTAATAGCAAAAAACCCACAGTTTTTTAAATGGGCAAATGACTTAAACAGACATTTTTCCAAAGAAGACATACAAATGGTCAACAGGTATATGAAAAGATGTTCAACATCACTAATCTTCAAGAAAATGCAAACCGGCCAGGCATGGTGGTTTACGCCTGTAATCCCAGCACTTTGGAAGGCCAAGGCAGGCAGATCACTTGAGGTCAGTAGTTTGAGACCAGCCTGGCAAACATGGTGAAACTCCATCTCTACAAAAAATACAAACAAATGAGCCGGGCATGGTGGTGTACACCTGTAATCCCAGCTGCTTGGAAGGCTGAGGCAGGAAAATCTCTTGAATCTAGGAGGCAGAGGTTGCAGTGAGCCAAGATCTCAGCACTGCACTGCAGCCTGAGCAACAGAGTAAGATTCTGTCTCAATAAAATACAAATTTAAAAAAAGGTAAAAGCCACAGTGAAATATCACCTCGCACCCTTTTAGAATGGACATTATTAGAAAAAATATGTATAATAACTGTTGATGAAGATGTGGAGAAATTGGAAACCTTCTGCACTGTTGATGGCGGAAATGTAAAATGATGCAGCCATTATGGAAAGCAGTGTGGAGGTTCCTCAAAAATTAAAACAGAAGTACTATATGTTCTAGGAATCCCACTTCTGCATATTTAGCTAAAATAATGAAAATCAGGATCTAGAGGAGAGATTTGCACTCTCCAGTTCATCATTGCATCATTCACAATAGTCAGTTGTGTACATGGACAGATGAATGGATGAAGAACATGGGGTATAGGCATACGATGGAATATTAGTTAGAAAACAGAAGGAAATCCTGTCAGATGCTACAACTTGCATCTTGAAGGACATTGTGCTAAGTGAAATACACCAGTCATAGAAGGACAAATACCACATGATTCTACTTACGTATAAAGCATCTAAAGCTTTCAAACTCATCTAGGCATAAAGTAGAATGGTGGTTACCAGGAGCTGGGGGGAATGGGAAATTGCTGTTCAGTGGATATAATGCCTCACTCGTGCAGGATGAAAAAGTTCTAGAGACCTGTACAACTTTGTACCTGTAGTTAACACTGTACTGTACACTTTAAAAACAGGGTAAATTTCGTGTCATGTTTTGGGTTTGTTTTTCTTTTGGCCACAATAATGAAAAAAAAAATTTTTTTCTGGAATGTTTGGTAGAAGTTGCCCATAAAATCTTCCGAAATTGATGCCATGGGGTGGGAGGTGCATGTCTTTGTTTCTTCTATTTCTTGGATGATAATTGGATTAGTCATATTTTTAGTGATTCTTAAACATTTGGTCATTTTTATTTTAATGTAATATTAGTTATTTTGTCTAGGCTTCCAAAAGTCTTACTATAAAATCATTTTTAATCCTGGTAGTGTTGATCTGTGCTGCTTTTTTTCCCTTTGACTTTTAAAAGAACGATTTTATCAGTTTTAGTTCTGTTTTTGGGTTTTCTTGTTTTCTTCCTTTTTAGAGTTTTTCCCCTACCTTCTAAGTTAAAGCATAGGTCATTTATTTTCACTTTTTCTCAATTTACAATAAATGCATTTAAAATTCTAGTATTTTTTTTCTGGGCAGTTTTGTCCCTTTCCTGAGATACATTTGTCCCTTCCCTAACATATTCCCTAAAAATAGTTTAGAAATAGCTTTTAAACTTTGGCCATCATAGAACTTTTAGGGGGCATCTTTTTGTTCGTGATTTTCATGTGGCACCGAATTTAATCTTGTATTAGAGCAATTAAAATTATTTCCCCCTCTGTGGTTTGTTGTACAGTCAATATTTGTAAATGTTCTGTGCTTGAAGAAAATTTGTATTTTCTGGATCCAGAGTTTACTGTGTGTTTGCAGAACCTAACGTGCCTTTGATCGTGCTGGTGATTTGTGTTTTTCAGATTTTCCTTGTCCTTGTTTTGTGCCTTCTTAATCTGTGCTGTTCTGAGAAAACACTCTGATCCCTGTCTATAATTGTGAACTTGTTGATTTTTGTTCTCCCAATCTGCTCTATGCTTCTCAAAGCTATGTTGTGAGACACACAAAAGCTTGGGTCCTTCACAATTGGCTGGTGCAGTATTATTGTTACAACTGTAAAACATTGCCCTTCTTAGCGATATCTACCTTGATTTTGTAGCTTGTCTGATATTAGCAATGCTGCAGTAGCTTTATTTTTATTAGAATTTGCCTGATACATTTTTTATATAACTTTATTTTTTATTCCTTTTTTTAAAAAATAGAAATGAATAAAGGAAAGAAGAATATAACAGCCACTTTTCACTACCCAGAATAATTGGCTAACATTTTGTGCTGTTTTAGTCTTTCTTCCCACTCCCTCGCCCCTGCCATCTTCGCCACCGCCTTCTTCCCCAGCTCCGTCACCCCTCTCCCCACTGCCCCAGCTTTCCCCTCATTTCCCTTCTCCCCTCTCTCTCATTTTCTTTTGTTTTCCTTTCTTTCTTTTTTTTTTTTTTTTTTTTTTTGTGCAGTGGTACAATCTCAGCTCACTGCAACCTACACCTCCTGGGTTCAAGCGATTCTCCTGTCTCAGCATCGGGAGTAGCTAGGATTACAGGTGCACAGCACCACATGCCTGGCTCATTTTTGTATTTTTAGTAGAGATGGGGTTTCAACATGTGGGCCAGGCTGGTCTCGAACTCCTGACCTCAAGTAATTCACCCACCTCGGCCTCCCAAAGTGCTGGAATTACAGGCATGAGCCACCGCACCCAGCCTCATTTTCATTATTTTTTATTCTTCTGTCTAACTATTCATCTATGGACCAGAAAGCTTGAGTATGCCTGTATCCCTTTTTAGGTACAGCAGGCTGCATTTACATTTGTGTCAGGCAGAACAACACTTCCCGATCTTTAGAAAAGAAAGAAAACCCATAATCAAGCTAAAACTACCTCTCCCTGCCTCGGTCACGTTGCCTTTGCCTTCCCCACTATGTGACTCAATCCTTCTCTTGACATTAAGATGTTCCTTTCAGTCCATTTTTATACCTGTATTATCTACTTAGCGGTGTGGATGTTGGAAGCAGTTTTATGTGCAGTTTTTTAATGTGTGTAAATGGCATCACTGGGTAGCACTGTTCTGTATTTTCCCTTTTCTCACACAATATTGTGTAAACGTATCCATGTTAAATATATGGGCTGTTCCACTCCACTTTACTTTCTTATACTATTCCGTCTTACAAATATCCTGCATTTAATCTATATGTCTCTCTACTAATTTATATCATTTCACTCTTCTCTTTGCTGTGTGTGTGTGTGTGTCTGGCTTCTTTCACTCAACTTGTATTTTTGTGATCCAACTGCGCAGTTACTGTAGTTAGAGCTCTGTCATTTGTCATTGCTGTATGGTGCTCCACTATAGAAATGCACATTTGTATGTGTGTATCAACTCTTCTGCAGATGGACATTTAAGGTTCTTTTCAGTTTTTGCCTATTGCGAATAACAGTACTGTGAACACTCTTGTATATGTCTTTTGGTGTGCATATATATGCTTCAGTATTAGGTATATATTTAGGAGTGGAATTGATGGGTTGCAGGGTACGTATATGTTTAATTTCAGCAGAGAGTGTCATACATTTTTTACAATGTAGTTTTGTACTAATTTGTGCAAGTGTGCCAGGTGCTCTACGTTCTTGACAGAACATTAAGTTTTTCATTGTTGCCACTTTAGTAAGTGTAGTGGTATCTCATAGTTCTAATTTTCATTTTTCCCATATGAATAATGAGTGAACTTTTTCATACACGTATCAGCCCTTTGGATATACTCTTGTGAGGTGCTTATTCATGAAATATGCCCCTTTTTCTCAAATGGATTCTCTTATTCTTATTGACTTGGAAGGATGGAGTTATTTTTTGGCTGAGGTCTTTTGTCAGATAAATTATTGCAAATATCTCCCTCTATTCTGTGGCTTTTTCTCTCCGTCTTCTTATTGTATCTTTTGATAAAGACCAGCTTTGAATTTTAGGGGAGTCAAATTTAGCAGTCTTTCTTCAGGGATACTGCTTTTGCAGTTTTGTTTAAGTAACCTTTCCCTACTCCTATGTTGTGAAGACCTTCTAGAAATACTTTTTTATCTTGTACATTTTGATCTATAACTGACTTGGTTTTTGCGTGTGGAGTGAGATAGGAGTCAGATTTCACATCCATCAGTGATGCTGAAATAAATTTAATAGATAGAAAACTGGTAAAACCAGTGGTCAGTATCCACAAGGCAATGATCCATTGAATCTCCACAGGACACAATTTGCATTTCTATGGACAAGAATAATTTGCATTATTCAGACAATAAAACATGGAGAAACCATATAAAATCAGATAATCTGGAGAGTTGATAACCTATACTCTCTCTATATATTTTGTTCTTTGAATTCTCCTTTAAACAAGCTGGAACATCTTACTGGTTCCCTTGTTAATAAGATTTCTGACATATGTTCATTTTATATCTTTATGAGAGTTATGGTTGTATCCATTTAAAAAGTGGTCATTTGGCAGTTCTAATTTCATCTTTGCTTTTTAATATTCCTTGCTCATCTTCTAATGCAGAGGTTTGTCATAGGCTATTCTTAAATCTTTGGATCAGGGTCACTAATCCAACCATTGGGGGCTGGGGGTCAGAGGTATGAGATACAACATGGCTTCCTGTGAACCAGGGATTGTTGGCAAGAAACGCAGTGATTGACAGTTCTAGGGAGCCCATCACTCAGCTGAGAAATACAGGGACTTATTATAAGGTCCTTGTTCCTTCCAACACTAAACATTCTTTCAAAACTGATAAATTGAAGAGCACTCGAGTATTAATCTTACAAACTTGAGTTTCAACATAGAGTGAGTTTTTGCTGAAGGTAAGATAAACTTGTAACCTACAGAAATGTGGGATAAATAGGACAGTAAAACACATTTCAAAAAATAACTGTAACTCTACCTATCTCATGACTAAATTATTTTTTTTGTGTGTATTTTATTTGGAAATATAAAAAGTGAATAGCAATTTTTTAAAAAAAAGTTCTGGGCAGATTGCTATATTCATTCAGATGAAACTTTTATTTTTCAAAATGTGATACAGCTGTTTAATTTTCACATTAACAATAGCCAACATCTGAGTGACTCATTCACTTAATTCTCTATGTACAGAAAGCACATACTGTTTATATAAAAAATAAATTAAGCTTTAATAATGAAACATAAGTTTACAAACACAGCTTCTTAAGGCCTAATGAAAAATAAGAAATGTGGAAATTTCCGAGAGGCATGATCACTGTGGAATCTGGCTATTCAAAAAGCAAATATTTTGAAAATTAAAAACCAGGGACAAATTATTGAGTATTTTTAAATGCCAATTTTGTAATTCTGTATAATTCCAAATCTAATTATTAACTTTTTGTTGGTTAGAAGATAGCTTTTATGGTTGGGTTCAAAAAGCTAAATGTCACACAGGTTGAAGGTTAAGTTATTTTCCTTTTAAAGTTAAAAGGGCTGAGGCCCTTTTTAGCCATCCTTTTTGCTTCCAAATACAATTCATCACTTAGTGGCCCTAGATCAGCAATCTTAACATTTTATGCTCAGATACCTCTTAAGTGAATTTTGAAAATCTGTGTATCTTCTTGCACATTGCTATAGTGACATCTAAAATTTCTCATCATAAATCGTTGCAAAATGCTGGCATACCATAGACACTACATGTTTAAATAAAACTGTTGTATTCATTTTTAAATTTAGCCCAGGAGGTTCTAAATATAAGTTATTTCATAGATACTATGATCTTTTTAAAAATCTTATGAACAGGGCCTTTTTTTATGATCAGTCTTACCTGGAACAAGGCAATTTTTAGTAGCAGGGAATGCCCCACTTTTCCTTTCACTCCTTGAATTTGTATTTTCATACCACTTCTCCCTCAAAATTTTAGCCTAATAAATTTTTTTATTTTTATGTTGTTTAATTCTATCTCTGTACCAAAGGTATTATATAGTATCCTATAATCTTAAGGCTGTAAGCCTTTAAAAATGTTCTTCTGGATTGAGCTCAATCAATGAACACATAGCACAAATTTCACCAAATTATTAAACATAGTAAAACTTCACTGGAAATGTATCACTTAACAAGATAAAGAGGGCTCTTCTCCACAATTATTTCATCTATGTGGATTGGTAACATCTTAAGATTGAGCCAAAGTTCATCATCGATTCTATTTTCCCTTTTCAGTTTTGTTTATGGAGGTGTTGATCCTTGTTCACATAGATACATCAGTGATAGCAGAATCACTGAATTCTTCCAACCCCTTTGTAGTTACATGCTAAGAGACTCAGAAATCTACAGGCTGTTCCTTCCAGTTTGTTGAAAGCAGAGAATTTGGAACCACCAGAAAATTTTGGAAAATCCATTTGCAAAAAGATTTGCGCCCTGTTAAGTCTTTCACTTTCCAAATATCCACATTTTGAATTTTATACCTTGGGTCATGCTCTACAATAAGACTAGAGGTGGAGAAAGCCATATTTTCTTTTGTGAGGTGAGAAAAGGGCATTTTCTCAGGCAAGTGAGTCTTAGAGAAGAATACAACAGGAAGATGAGGCTCTGAACACTGCTCCCCTGAGAGTACTGGAGTCTGTGTATTCCTTGGAAAGCTCTGGTATACTCCCAGGGGTAAGGGTAGCTTAATCTAAAGACCACTGGACGTGGCAACTTAAGTTTAGATTTTAACTAGGTCACAAAGCATACGAAGTATTAGACCATGTTGCCCTGCTGCCTTACTTAATAGAGCAGCAGGGCTTCAAATGTGTTCCACTATAGATAAGTCCCACGAGACACTTCTGGCAAAAGGATTCTGAGAACAAATGTGGCAAACAACGCCCTCTACACCTTTCACTCCTGCACGTCTAGTATCACAGTAGAAAAACTGTTTAGCTTTTATAACCTGTTTCCCAAACTCACAAGGCCTAACCAGCCTCCCCACTTTATTTTACCATGTAATCATCAATATTCTAAATAACACACTTAGGAAAATGGGGAACAAAAACAATGTAACACATATGCAGTGGTGGTTTTGATCTACCAGTGCTGCTTCCATCTTTCAGAATGTGCCTGTTCCGAGTCTTCTTGGCCTGGATTGTCTGTGCTTTAATAGTCATGTAGGAAGCATATCTCAGCTAGATACTGAGGTTATGTAGCATCAAATAGACTCTGGAAACAGCCACAATACCATGTGTGCCTTTCCTGAGAGAATCAGTCCCTAACACCACCAAGAACCAGATCAACGTGTTACTCTGTCAAGGGCAGGAGGAAGGAACCAAAGCAAGTACTTTCTAATGGTGGATTCCAGTTGTAGCACCAGGAGGAGGAGACAGTTTTAGGCAGAGGGTTCTTCCCAGCACCATTTATGTCATAATCCCCTGACAGCTCTTTGGCCATGCATGGGTTTTACACAGCAGCAGCTGGAGAGAAGTTTAGCTTCTGCTTCCTGTGCTGCCATATATCAATTTCTTTGATAAGGTATGAAAAATCCATTTTGGGCAGAAAGGGGATGCAGGCCTTAGTACTGTGGCTTTAGAGTAGAATGAAGTGGGAATTGAAAGGAAGTAATGACAGCAACACCTGAGCTCTACTGTGTAGAAGTCATGACAGAGCTGAGAGGGGTTGGGGGGAGATGCCAGGAGCAAAAATAGGTTCTGGTAGCTACCTGGCCAAAGGTTAATGGGGCCCTGGCTACGGAGTGCCTGTAGCACTCATCCTAGTGCCTTTTTCACCCAGCCTTTCTTGAAAGTTGCTTTGAACATCTGCCACTAAGAGGAATGTTCTTTCTTCAGTTGCTGACTGCCAAATAAAATAGCAACTCCCAGTTGGAGGAGTAACTGGAGTAATAGCACCCCATAACAGCCCTTCCTTGGCCAGACTGCTGTTCCCTGTATTCCTGGCTTCAGGCAAGGTAAATACCTTTCTTTTAGGAGCTCGTGGATGGAGATGATTGATGAGACCCATAGCTTTTTTTTTTTTTAACATCGCGCCCCCAAATCTTGGCACTGTATTTGGCATGTGGAGGTGATCAGTAAGTTTTTGTAGAGTACGGGACCAGAAGGGTCTTCTGGTCTGAGCCTGATTTGTTCTGCCCTGCTCTTCAGCAGTACATGCATGCTAAGCCCAGCATTTCAGATAACAAGAGGAGGGCCAGATGGTTTCTAGGGGTCAGTTCCATCCACATCAAGCATCAGGCTTACTGCTGGTTTGTTCTTCCCCACCACAGCCATTGCTTTTCACAGTTACACCCGTTTTCCCATCAGTTGTAAATTCACTCATTGAGAAGTTTTGACTCTACCAACTACCTCCCTTCCCAACCCAGCACTCTCCTCTCCTTTAAAAAGCCATATTACATCACTGGTATCTATTAATATCTTAAGACGCAGAGGTGTAAAGCCCTCACCAGCCGCACATATTATCATGAACTAGGTAGGTTTGCCCCAAGGGAGATGGCTGCATTTGAAATTTTCGGTAACACCCTAATGCTTAGCCCATTAAAGCTCAGCTTGCTGCTCCAGAAAACTGGGTAACCCAGAGACATTTCGCCATCAACCTAACTTTTGTCTACCTCTTTCAAGCGGCAACTGACCTCTTGCCTGTGGAGATCTGTGGACTGAGAGCCTTTCCAGCAGCCTCCCAGCCAGTTCAGTAGGGCCATGGGGGATTACTGGGGCCAGAGCCTACCAGCAGCTGGCAGAGCCAGGGGCAAGTGAGAACCTGCCCCTGCAGCAGGGCTCTGGTCTCTCTGGTGGGCTTTTTAAAACAAAGAGGCCCCAAGATTCCCTCCATCCCAGTAACTCTAGTCACAAAACAAGCCCTCACCACTAATTAGAAATTGTCTTAATGAAGAGATCCCATCACTCAGCCATTTTCTTGTGGACTGCAGGAGGCAGCCAGTGGTAGTTAAAGTACATTGAACTAAGCAGACTGCCTTTGGGTAGGGCTTCTCTTTAGGCCCTTATGGAATCATTTGCCTTTTAGTTAAAATCCTTTTCAGAATCTAATGAATAGTTTCTTACATTTCCAGCTCATCTTCCATGGACGTCAATTACCTGGATCATTAGAGGTAGAATCTTCTTGGCCGGAAAAGAAATCCTGTTCACTGTGTACAGGTTGTGCAATAGAAGGCTTAACTGATCAAGGTTTTCATTGCTTTTATTCAATGAGGTTTGGAAAATGAGAGGCCAAAAATGAGGAGCACATTTTGGGGAATCCTCTATAAAGAATATAAGTTAAGGAAGTTGTCCAAGATGAAAATAGTGACAGGAAGTTACCCCAACTCATGCCAGTTGGGTTTTCAGAAATGTCACCTTGATGGCAGGCTTGAAGAAAAGATGTCACAGATTAGCGTCTTCCCAGAGTGTGAAGAGGGCACATTCTCTTACATGCAAACACACATGTGCACACACACAATACCCTTACACACATAATCCAGCTTCTATGAGTAAAACTTGCTGTTGCTGACTCTCTTCTCTCTTAACCTGAAATAAAGCAGATTTCCCCATCAGCACTGGGGCATGAGAAATGGGCTGTGTGCTGAACTCTGTAACATTTCTCTATCCATACATTTGCCAGTCATTCATAGCTGGGTGGTATAGGGCTGAGTGTCAGAGAGGTAGGCTCCAAGTTCCTGTTAAGACCTTGAGACTCAGAAAGGTTAAATCTCCTCAATGGTAAAATAGAGTAAGAGCTACTCCGCAGGCTGACATGAAGATTAAATGAGAATAATGTAAGGCAGGCAGCACAGTTTCTCATTGGTGGCTACTATTAGGACTTTTGTCTGGATGATTCTTAGTACCTTTAGACACATTATGAAATACTTGGCAACCCTGGCCGCCCCGCATCCCATTACATGCCTGTAGCACAACCAGAAGCATCCCTGTTGGGGGATCTTGACCTAATCTAGAGCCACTGGACTAGCCCATTCTTGAGAACACAATAAGGACTCCTTAAAAGTCGGTGGTCACCATTTATTTTCACTATTAAATTGAAGTGTCCTTCTAGAGGAAATAGTTCTACTTAGGGGAAGTGGCAAGCGCCTAAGGTATTACCTTAAATTAATTTCTAGAACAAAGAGCACTAGAGTCAAGGGTACCAAAGGATTTTTTCTTTTTTTTTTTTTTTTTTTTTTGAGATGGAGTCTCCCTCTGTTGCCCAGGTTAGAGTGCAATGGCGCGATCTCGGCTCACTGCAACCTCTGCCTCCCAAGTTCAAACGAGTCTCCTGCCTCAGCCTCCAGAGTAGCCGGGATTACAGGCACCTGCCACTACGCCTGGCTAATTTTTGTATTTTCAGTAGAGACTGGGTTTCTCCATATTGAGCATGCTGGTCTTGAACTCCTGACCTCAGGTGATTCGACCACCTCAGCCTCCCAAAGTGCTGGGATTACAGGCATGAGCCACCATGCCTGGCCCATAAGCCACCATGCCCCGCCAAGGATTTCTGAAGAAAGCAACTCAGAGGGCTTTCCAGAAGCCTGGCCCCGGGTGCCCAATATCGCTGTGCCTAGAGACCCCCCAAAAGTTTGCAGGTGGAGGGGCTGACCTACCTCTTGTTGCATTTCTCCTGGTACAGCTGGAGCTGGTTCTCATTAACATTGAATTCTTTAACCAGGGCATCCCGGTTGGCATTGCGCAAGTTCTGGTGTGTGTCATACAGAAAGAGCTGGTTGTTCAGTTCTTCTTGCCGCCTCCTTAGCTGGCGACAGGAGGAGTAAAGTTCCTCTTCGCTCTCCTGCAGGATGCGGGGGAGAGAACAACCATGTGGTGACTACACCTTCCAAACCAAAATGTGAACATGGCATCTCACAAGCATATCTGAAGGGAACATGGGGCAGAAGTTTTGCAACTTGGATTAGCCCAGAAGAGCCAGGGCCTATTTGAACCAAAGATAAAACACAAGTATTTATTGTGTGGGAAGCACGCCATCTAAAAAGTGCTTGGTCTTTACACTGTCGCTTTATTGCAAAACATTGGAATAATTACTACATTGCCCGTAGATCCTATTTCTTAATCTAATCCAGTTTTCCCTTGGTCTACACGTCACCTTCTGGTCTTTAACTGCAAAAGCATCTAAGCAGCTGCATGCTTAAAGTGGAACCCAGCAGAGGAGAAAAAACAGCATGAGATGAGAGCAACAAGGCAGGCAGGAGGCCGATAATTTAACATCTTTTAAGGGTCTTAAAAGGCGAGGTAACAAGCTGCAACATGGATGAACCTTGAAAACATTATTCTAAGTGAAAGAGCCCAACTCTAAAAGATCACATATTGCGCGATGCCATTTATATGAAGTGTCCAGAACTAGCAAAATCATAGAGACAAAGTAGATTAAAGGTTACCAGGGTCTGGGGGATGGAGTGAGTGGCTGCTGCTAATGAGCTCATAGTGGCTAATGAGCATGAGATGCCTTTTTAGGTGTTGGAAACGTTCTAAAATAGATTGTGGCCATGACTGTACAACACGTAATAGGCTATAAACCATTGAATGGTACACTTTAAATGAGTGATGATATGATATGTGGGTATATAAATTATCTCTCAAAGCTGTTACCCAAAAAAGCCAAGGTATCGTAAATTGCACCTTGCAGAGATGGGCATGTGCCTCACCTGTAACCAGTAATGATTTCTACTTCCCCCACCAGTACCACCTCCAGGCACATGACCCAATCAAGGCCAACTAGATGCATCCGTGGGACTTTCATTGGTGTTCTGGGTAGAGTTTCTTTTCTTGGGATCAGGTGAGTGAGTGAGTGTGGTCCTGCAATGGCCACATTGCTATTGTGTCAAGAAGTTGGGAATGTGCCAGAAAAAGAGGAAAACAGCCACTGTGTTAGCCCAGAGATTCAGCCATGCCTGAAACAAGACCTACTGCTAACCTTTTCAGATGCAGGAGCCAAAATAGTACACTATGCTAGGGGAGACGAAAAGATAAAACCCACTCAGGGTAGGGTGTTTGGGTTTCAGTGCGGAGGGAGGATGAGGATGTTGTATTTCATCTGTTTCAGAGGGTCACTGACTATTGTGTGAAGCTTGGCTTTGCAGGAGGTCAAGTCAACTGGCCTTTCCTGATGGAGTTCAAGTGAAAGACTACAGTGCTACAAAGACGTGTGTTAAGGTAGACAAACAAGATCCTTTGTCATTTACTTTTAGAAAAACATGGACTCAGACCATACTCTGCAAGGTTTTTTTCCTACTTTAATGACCTAACAGTCCCCAGGGTAACAGCTGGAACTGTGACTTTGGAGAAGGGGGAGAGAAAATGGTTATTCCAGCTGTTTGCAAAGGTTGAAGAGTAAGCAAAGGTAAAATGGGCTGTCCTTGGTGATTAAGTGAATGTGTCAAGTAAGGCATTGGGAAGAGTCAGTAATGACTTCACTTAAATGTATTCCCTTCCTAAGGGAAGGGAATTTGGAAGACAGTATGGTGGTTCCTCAAGGATCTAGAACAAGAAATACCATTTGACCCAGCAATCCCATTACTGAGTATGTACCCAAAGGAATATAAATCATCCTATAAAGACCCATGCACATGTATGTTTATTGCAGCACCGTGTACAACAGCAAAGACATGGAACCAACCCAAATGCCCATCAATGACAGACTAGATAAAGAAAATGTGGTACATATACAGCATGGAATACTATGCAGCCATAAAAAGGAATGAGATAATGTCCTTTGCAGGGACATGGATGATGCTGGAAGCCATCATCCTCAGCAAACTAACACAGGAACGGAAAACCAAATACCACATGTTCTCACTCATAAGTGGGAGTTGAACAATGAGGACACAGGGAGGGGAATAACACACACCAGGGTTAGTCAGGGGATGGGGGAGGGAGAGCATTAGGACAAACAGCTAATGCATGTGGGACTTAAAACCTAGACGACAGGTTGATGAGTGCAGCAAACCACCATGGCACATGTAACAAACCTACACGTTCTGTACTTGTATCCTGGAACTTAAACTAAAATTTTAAAAATAAAGTTCAGGGAAAAGTTAAAAAAAAAAAAAAAAAGAATAAAGTCACCAGGCGCAGTGCCTCAGGCCTGTAATCCCAGCACTTTGGGAGGCTGAGGTGGGAGGAATGCTTGACCAGGAGTTCAAGACCAGCCTGGGCAACATAGTGGGACCCTGTTTCTATAAAAAATGTGAAAATTAGCCAGGCATGGTGGCATACCCTGTACTCCCAGCTATTCAGGAGGCTAAGGGGGTAAGATCACATGAGCCCAGGAGGTTAAGGATGCAGTAAGCCACGATCATGCCACTGTACTCCAGCCTTGGTAAGACAATGAGACCCTGTCTCCAAAAATAAAGCAAAACGAAAACCCCATTTAAGTCTTAATTCTATACCATGAAAGGGCTCTCTTTCCCTTGTCTGCACCTACAAGAAAATGGCTTCTATTGTTTTATTCTATATAATGAGTATTTGTTATTCAGGTGCAAGTTCAAAATTCACTTTTTCTATGAATGCTTCTATAACTGCAGCCCTTTATCACCTTTTCTGAGTCCCAAAATATTTACAGCTATATTACATACTGTAGTCCTGGGTACACTGTATATATATGAGATAGAATGCACATTCAGAAAAGAACATAAAAGATAGAAACCATTTACTGAATAACTCTACAGCAAGTGAACCACTCTTCTTGACTTGAGGAACCACCACTCTAGTCAAGAGAAAGCATTCTGTAATACTTATTTCCTGGATTTCTTTTGAGTCTGAGTTTTCACTTAAAAATTTAGTTTGTTTTATTAGAAAATAAAGGAAGCCTTTGGTAATAAGTTTTACCTGGCCTGAGACAAAATCTTTATGGCATTCTCTGCCTTTAGTTTTTTTTCCTGTTTGTTGGGTGGGGGGAAAATACACAAAAGTAAAGTTTTTCCCCCACCAATACTTTTTAAATTGTTTTATGTTGGAAGTTTAAGCTTACAAAAAAGGTACAGTAATAGTACAATGTTCTCACACACCCCAACCACCTAGACCTCCACAGTGTTAACATCTCCACAACCACAGTACAAGTATCAAAACTAAGAAATTAATATCAGTGCAATAAAACTACAGATCTTATTCATACTTCACTGGGTTTTCTACCAACATCCTTTTCCTGTTCCCACATCAAATCTGGGATCCCACACAACCTTTAGTCATTGTGCTACCTTAGTCTCCTACAATCGGTATGGTTTCCTCATTCCTCCCTCAGGACACTTTGGAAGAGTACTAGTCAGTTATTTTGTATGAATGTCCAGCAACTTTGATTTCTCTGGTGTCTTCTTCTATTTTGTTTGAGGAGATGCAGTTTTGGCAAGAATGTCACAGAAGCAATGTACTCTTCTCAGCGTCTCACATCAGGAAGGACATGATTTCAACATGCCTTATTGCAGGTGGTTGGTAACATTGATCATCTGATTAAGAAGGTGCCTGCAGGGTCTATCCGCTGTAAAGCTGCTATTTTTTTTCTTTCTAATTGATACATTTCTTGGAGGAAGACACTTTTGGGACAATGGGAATATATTTCTCCTCCAACTTTCATTTAGCATTCATCAGTAGGTCTTACTGCAGCAGTTAGTGCTATGCCATTTCAATAGTGATTTTCTAGTTCCCTCATTCCTTCTACATTTATTAATCAGAATTCGTTTGTAAGGAGGACTGTCTCTTCTCTCTCATGTATTCAGTCATTCACAGACACGTGGCTATTTCATTCCGTGTGCTAGAATCCAGTATTATTATTTTGCTATGCAAATTGTTCCAGCTGTGGCCATTGGGAGCTCTCCCTGGTTGTTTCTTAGGCCCCTTTGATGTTCTTAGGCCCCTTTGATGCCACCATTCTTTCAGCACTTCTTTATTTACTGAAACGTTAAGATGCTCCAGGTTCTTTTTATATTTTATTTATCCCAAGTCTGGAAATCAACCACTTGTCTAAGGAGCCCTGATTTCTTTTTATTGGAATATGATATTTGGCAATATCTGGAATTTAGAAACCAATGACTGGGGTGTCATTAATTCTAGGCACTCAGCAGAGTGAGCTAGGATATGTATGTATTTGTAGTAACATGTAAACACACACATTTATTCATCTACCTATGTGTGAATCTATATATAAGTATATATGTAACTTAAGTGAGTTTATATTGATACCTCCAATTCCAATCAAACATTAATTTTGGAAGAGTTGGTATAAATTTCTACTTGTTCACATGGTGTTTTTTAATAAGATTTTATATTTTTCCTTATGTAAGTTCTATACCTTTATTTAAATTACTCCTAAATGTGTTACAGTTTTTGTCAGTATCACAAATGGGATTTCCCATTTGTCCCTTCCTCCCACACCACATTTCTGTTTGTTACTTCTAGAACTGACAGAAGTGGTTACATTCAATAAATACAAGACAAACATCAGTCTCTTTAAAATTGAAGTCTTCTGTTTTGTAAACTATACAATCAGAATTTGTATAGTTTAAATTTGTATAGAATAGAGATCACCTGACTTTTTTTCTACAATTATACTGATGATTTCATTTGGCTGATTACATTTATGGCATCTACTAGTTTATCCTTTTTTCATATTTAATTTGTTGCTAACTGTGCCAGTGTTAAACCATCCTTGCATTCCCGGAATAAATGCTTAGTTGTAATATATTGCTCTTCTAGTAAACAGCTGGACATTTGCTATTTTTTTTTAAGTTTAACATCTATAGTCACACATGACATTGATCTACGGCTGAATGAGGTTGGGCGAAAGCTAGGAGTCCTCTCTCTCCAGTTTTGATATGAACATGGTATAGCTTCAAGACAGAGGAAGGATTTCCATTGTTCTTTTTACTTCGGTGGAGTAAAATTGGAATTACATTATTTAAATGAAGACAAAACTAAGCTATAAAACCATCTAGATCCTAAACCTGTTTAATAGGTGTTTTAACTTTTCTACTGCTTTTCAGAATAATTGTAGCCTATTTACATTCTTTAAGGCAATCATCCCTTTACTCTACTTTATTATTTGGGGTTCAGTCTCCTTTCCAGTGTTTACTCTTGCATGTTTTTCCTCTTTGTTATTAAGAAGGCAAAGAGTTTAACTGGTCTTTTGGGGGCTGGACACAGTGGCTGACACGTGTAATTCCAGCACTTGGGGAGGCTAAGGCAGGAGGATCTGAGAGCAGCCTAGGCAGCAAAGCAAGGCTGTGTCTCCACACACACACAAAAATTTTTTTATTAGCCAGGCATGGTGGCATATGCCTGTAGTTGCAGCTACTCGGGAAGATCACTTGAGCCCAGGAGGTCAAGGCTGCAGTGAGCCATCATCACACCACTGTACTCCAGCCTGGGTGACAAGAAAAAACACTGTCTCAAAACAAAATCTGGCCTTTTTGATAAACCAGAATGTTTTATTCTTTCTTTTTTTGATTTGTGTTGTATTCAGTTGGCTTCTATCTCTATTTTATTCCTTTGTTCTATTTTATTGGTGTTTTAAAAGTTCTTAAGATGAATACTTAGTAGTACATATGTCTTCAGTCTTTGTGAAGTTTTAAGGCAAGCACTTTCCTCTTCTAAATGTAACTATGGCATAATGTTTTACTTTTAGGTAATTTACTTGTTTTAATATATTTAGAAAATTATTATCTTCAAATCGTGAATAATTTTAACCATCTTTTTATATCTTTCGAATCTTGTCAAGTTATAGCCAATGACCTATGAAATTATGATTTTTTTAAAAGTGTTAAGGTTTTCTAAGAAAGGATGCAATCAAATTTATAAAGTTTGAGAAACAGAAGAAAATATAGTGTATATTAGCCATTTATAGGACACAAAGTTGTATATTTCTTAAGGCAAATTATTTTGATATTATATCTTCGCTGATTTCCTATATACTAGACTCTCCAAATTCTGAAAGATTTTTTCTTTATACAGTTGTCTTTGTAGGAACTTTTGTTTCATATACTTAGGTGGTATGCTATTTGCTAATGACTTTTATATCCCTTTAGAAAACAAGCAGTTTATCATTACATACTGTTCATCTTAATACACTGTAGTACTTCCGATCCTAAATTCTAGTTTGATGTTAACTTTTCCTTCCCAATTTTCCCAGTAACTCTTCCATCCATTCCTATTTGTTTTATTTACCTTGCCTTTAGGCCTATTCTTATAAACATTGCAGTTACATTTATTTTCTAATAGGAGGATTCAGCCTATTCACCAAATTAAATGTAAGTTCTTACCCATTTCACTTAAATTACTATACATTTTACTTTGCTTTAATTTCTTCTGATTCTTTACCTTATTTTTATTCTCTTTGTGAAGTTTATGTTGATCTCCTTTTTTCCTCCTAATTTCTTCTTTGCTTTTCATTTCTGACAGTGGTTACCCTCAGTTTAACAATGCTAACTAAAATCACAGTTTCCTTTAATATCAAATGCAGCATTAACTCTCCCTCTACAGTATAGTTTGTTTATTGTCTGATTCCCTAGTCACAAAGTTGAAATACCCTTTAGGATACCTTTATTTTTACCTTACTGTGCCTGTGCTTTGTTGATACTTGATTATTTTTCAGCTTTTGATTAGCATTTTTTATTAGGGTATATTTCTTCCAATTCAAAAATTCTTGTTTAATATTTAGCGTGACAAAATTTTAATCACACTGTCATCCTCCTGGAAGATGTAATTGTACTGCAAAATTAATTATCCACTGGTTTCCCTCTCTTCACCTCCCTATCTAAAAGTTTCTCTTCTGACTAAAATATCATTGATTCAGGGCTGCCTCAAGATTTCCCTTGAGTAGGATACATATCTAAAATATTGCATATTTTGAAATTCCTTGACATGTTGGGGGCTGGACACTGAATTATTCTGTTTTCCTAGTCCACATTCTACCCCTTTGGGGAGTCTTTTAGTTTTCAGCGCCAAAGAGGACAAGTCAGATATTAGACTTATTCAGTTCCTTTATACACAACTAGTGTGTTGCAAGTCCAGGTTTTTTAATTTATCCTTGGAATTTAACATTTTTACTAAAATATTACTAAGGGTATGGATGTATTTTCTATTCATCCCAGTGGGGCAACCAAGTGGGCCCTCACAAACAGCAGATCAGAGAAACACTTCCTCTATTTGCTGTTTCATTAATAGCTTTGCACCATCTGTTTCACTTTGTCCTTTGGGACATGCTTTCATATTAGGTCCTTGGCATCTGTCCTCCCAGCCCACCTTTTCCTTTCTTTCCATCTCATGGTGGGGTTGCCCTAGATTGTGAGACATTTCCTTCACATTATCTTTGGGGTCACTAATGCAGATCTCTTTACATACCGGATGTTTTAATTCAACAAATCAGGTCTTGTCTTTGAATTCCAGAAAGCTTCTTCCAGTGCTCTACTTGGATGTCTTTGAAAGATCCTATGAGTTATGTGTTACAATTCTCATCATCTGAGGCTTCCATTGGCTCAGTTTCAACTGCCAGCCACCTGTTCCAGGTGTGTACCTTAGTCTGTCCTCTTTTTCCACTGCATGCTCATGGTTTTGTCTGTTCAGTAGTCATGTCAAACTGTTGGGTCATGGATGGTAAACACAGCAGTTTTTGCTCTTTGGAGCCAGCACTGGGCAAACTGACCAGCTTTAGCTGATGAGGCATAAGGCAGGTCTTTGTGTCCCCCAAGTTCTCCCCAAGTATGAGGAAATCTTTCCCAACCTCAAAAACCAGGACCAGCTCAGTGCCAGAGTGCAGCTCCCAGTCCTGGACCTCCAGGATTCTAAAGTGTGCACTCTTCTACAAAGGGATTCAGGCATCTGATCTAGGATAAGCCTTAATCTAGTTGACAGCATCCTGGGTTTTCTTTCACTCTGAGGAAGGGCCTCTGTACCTCCCCCCCCCCCCCCCCCGCCCTTGCACTTTAGCTCCTACCCTGCACAAAACAGAACCCAGTTCACCAAGGATAGTATTAAACAGGTCCTGGGGCAGCCAGTTTTCTCAAATGTGCCCTCCAGAAATTGCCAGTTTGCCCAGGGAAGATAATGGATAATTAAGCTTTCCTATTTTCCCCAGTCCCATTCTTCGGGATCTCACCATGTTAAATCATTCCAGTGAAGGCCTATTCCAGTTAATGGCAAGATTGGATGTAATACATCAACTTAAGAGAAACTATTTACTTTCAGAGAACAATTTGACATGCAGGTAAAAATACATGGTCCTTTTTTCTTTGATTTATTATTCCATTGCTAAATATCTAGCCTTGGGAAATAATTTTTAATCAGAAAATGTTACATGAAGACCTATATTATTTATAAAGTAAAAAACTGCCGTAGGAGAATAAGTGAATTAGGGACCCAAACGTGATGAAACAGGCATCAGTGGCTTTGAAAATCATTTGGCCGGGCGCAGTGGCTCAAGCCTGTAATCCCAGCACTTTGGGAGGCCGAGACGGGTGGATCACGAGGTCAGGAGATCGAGACCATCCTGGCTAACAGGGTGAAACCCCGTCTCTACTAAAAAATACAAAAAACTAGCCGGGCGACATGGCGGGTGCCTGTAAGTCCCAGCTACTCGGGAGGCTGAGGCAGGAGAATGGCGTAAACCCGGGAGGTGGAGCTTGCAGTGAGCTGAGATCCAGCCACTGCACTCCAGCCTGGGTGACAGAGCGAGACTCCGTCTCAAAAAAAAAAAAAAAAAAAAATCATTTAAAGTCGTTGGTGAAGTAGAAAAGGGCACCTGTATGAATCTGACTATGGAAATATCATATACAAAAAATCATAAAGCAATGGAAATCTACCAAGATGGTAACGGTGGTTAGATACAGGCTGTTTGTGAGGATTCTTTTCAACTCCCCCACCTTTCTTTCCTTACATCTTAGAATACAGTAGGTAATAAAATGGTGCTGAAAATACTCTTTATAAACTAAACGTACTGCTAACAAAGTAAAGGACTACGCCTTGATAAAGTAATTGTGACATGTAAATGGCTTCTTCAGAAGGTGTTTAAAGTGCTTATTCACAGTTTTCTGGGGCTGTAAACTCTATCTCAGCAAATGTTTTATGAGTAAACTCCATTTTAGCCCTTACTGGATCAATCATTTGCTCAGAAAACGCTTTCCTGAGGCTGTTTACCAGAGTTTCTCCCTGGCTTCCAGAGGATATGGTGATAAATAAAAGGTATGGCCGTGGGCATTAAGGAGAAAGCCCAGGTCTACCGAATGCAATTCAGCTCAGCTTCCAAGAGTGACTTCTCATCCCAGTGTGGACAGAAATGCCAAGCTGCACCTGTGAGTGGCACAAAACCAGGTGACAGATGTGGAATTAAATGAAATCTCAAGAGCTAGCAGCTGAACTAAAGAAAACTTTCAGAAAGATTTGCCAGCATTGACTTTCCATTTAGAACCCCACACAACGCCCCTGACTCCCTACAGTGGCAGCCCCGGCATTAGGCTTCCCTCATCAAGGAAGTCAAATCTGCATCAACACAATTTTCTTTTAAATATACTAATTTTCTCTGCTGCTGGTGATACCTAATCACTTAAATTATTTATGATGTTTCTGGTTGTTTACAGCAGCCTTGCAGAGCAGCGAGCCTAGGCAAATGCTGCCCTACCACCATCTAAAACCATTTTTATCACTTGACTTTTCTGTGACGTGTCTGCAGAGGGGTTTTATGTATAGAGAGAACAGCACCGGTTCCCTTCCCCTGGGCAACAGATGTGCAAATCCCAGATCCTTTGGTGAGCTGGGAAGGGATAAGCTTAACTAAGCAAAGGGTCTTCTTGCTCACTGGTTTAAGGCTTCTGCTAAATTCTGTATCTGAGTATTGATCCTAAGGAAAGAATTCTAGCATAAAGGGGGAAAAGGGTACTCACCTAAAGCTCTGCATGATCACCTTGTTTGTAAATGGATTCCATCTAAATGCTCGGCCTTGGGGTGTGATTAATTTATGGTCATTCTATTTGATGGAAGACTCACACAGTCATTTAAATGCTGAAGTTTATTTTAGGCCATTGAAAAGTGAGACTGTCTCAGGTTCTTTGGTCCCTAACAGCTGTGCTTTTTAAGTCTCTCTCAGCAGTTTTTCCTGCTCTTTCTTCCCTTGAGACAGGGTCTCACTCTGTCACCCGGGCTGGAGTGCAGTGGCACAGTCTCAGCTCAGTGCAACCTCCTCCACCCAGGCTTGAGCTATCCTCCCGTCTCAGCCTCCCAAAAGTGCTGGGATTACAGACGTGAGCCACTGTGCCTGGGTCTTCCCTTATTGCATCTTCTTTCATCTCAGTGCTCCTAAAAATGCTCTGGGAGTGGAAAACTATCAAAGTTGCAAAAGCTGCACGTAGGGAAAGGGCTATGCAGAAAAGCCTAATATTCCCTCCTCTGAGTCAAGTTCATGAATGTTTATTGCATGGACTGTTGTTATGGCTGTTCAAAGGTCTGAATATCCCTGTTTAGTTTTTATAGCCAAATTACAGACCCTGATTTCTCTATCTGGAAAACAACCAAAATGAGAAAACAAGATGGGTATTGGGGGGCACTAACCAAGCCAACATCAACCCACTGGGGTTCACAACTACAGTTTTTTAGGTCAGCCAGAGAGAATCTGACCACAGAACTCACTCAGCCCATGTCGAGCTTTAGCCCATGTGGAGCTTTGCGGTTCTGCAGTAGGGGGAATGAAAAGATCCTGGGAGATGGTACTGCCTACAGGTCAGGCACTGCGAAAACACAGGCCTGATATGTGGGTCTGAGCCTATGAGAGAGGCCATCATCGAGTCTCTGGAGCCCCAGAATCACAGTAAGTAAATACCCAGTCATCTACCCAAACCCAAGCCCTGACTCCACACAGCAGGGAGCTCCATTCCTAACCCTTCATCCTGAGCAAACTTGCCACATTTTTAAATATAGCTCAAGACCAAGCCTATCCAAACTGATTAATCAAAGGAGAGACTCAATATCTTCAAGGCCTGGGAAAATCAAAAGAACCAGGAAGGAAGTCTCCTTCAGTCTTCTCTAGAGAGTAGTTGGGGTTCATGCATTTTTGTCCCCAGGACAGGCCAAGACAGGCCCTCACTGGAGGCTATCAGACTTTTTGACAGGATTCCTAAACACCCACTGGCACCAAAAAAAGCATCCAGAAAGGATGAGTCTATCTAGGAAGGCATCATCTGGCCTGGCTCTTGCTGAAATGAAACTATGAGGAACTTACAAGTACCAGCACCCTTTCCTTCACTGCCTACGCAGAATCACACAGCATTCTCCAAGAAAGGAGGATGCTGGGAGGGAAAACCCAGGAAACTCTGGGGAATTAGCAAAAAGGAATTCTTGTATGATGTCTCATGCTTGGGCTAGATAATTCTCAATGGGCTTAAGTCCATCAGCCAACGGTATTCATAGGCCATTTCTACCCCCACCTGCAGGCATAGCTCAGGGAACCCTTACTGGCGTATCTCCACTCACCAGGACTGGCCGCATCTCACAGAAAACCAGGAGGGAAGCCAGCTCTATGTCCTCGCTGTACCCATTCTTCAGAGGAACAGACCTGAATCCTGAAGCAGAACAAGGAGGAAAATGCAAAGGCAGGTAATTAATGTCAGACCTTAGATTTTTTTGGAGGATACCCAGGGATCACAGGCTTAGTTCAAAGAGAAGAGAAGTCAGCGCCCCCTGCTGGGGGCTGACTTTGTGGAAGCCAGAGGTCCTATCCTGATGGTTAGGGACACAGGCCAACAGCTATGACTGACTGGTCCATACAGGGAAGCAAGTTTAAAAATATCTACCATCTAGAAATAAAAATGATTCACTCAGAAGAAATTAAAACCCACAGAACAGTCCACACTGAGTGTAGTGGTTGCGACTGTGGTTCAATTCCTTAAATACTCCTGAGACCAAAGAGTAGTGAATCCTCCTCATCCATTTCCTCCACTTAGAGCCTTAGAAAGCACAGGACCAGGGAGTGTGTTTTATTTTTAAAGATTTCCAATGGGAGGAAATCTTTCTGTCCCTCAGTAGTTCATAGCAGTATTGATCTTCCTCCTCCGAAAGCCATTCCCTGTTTACAAGTAGGACCTGTGTTTAAATGTTTCTTTTAATTTAGGGCTGAAGGGTGGGGGCGAGTTGGAGCTGAATCTTCCCCACCCCCATTCAGTAATGTTTAAGGCAACACATCTCAAAGGTTGGTTTGCTGGCTTCTTTTAATTTAGTATAAAAGAACACAGGGCTAAAACAGAACTGTCACTCCCACCCAATCCTCCTCTCTGTCCTAAAAGGAACCATTGTTAACAGTATCTTTCCCAAGATTGCCTATGCATATGTTTGAGTTGCTTTTAAATCACAAATGATAGTGCCTTACCAGTTAGCACTGTATCTTAGAGATCGTTTCTGTGGTCCTAGTTTGTCTTGAAAGCATTTATATCATATCTACTGATTCTCCAAGACAAGCAATGCCCAAAATAGGACCCTCCCACTGTTTCCTCTGTGCCTTCCACCATTCAGACTTTGGGCTTATTTCTCTTGGAACATTTTATACTCTCAGTTGATTTATCACCTTCAAACAATATCCATTGAATCTCTCACTTTCCACTGCTTATGAAGAGGAAAGTCGCATACTTACACAAACCTGTACCTTTTCTCCTTTTCTTCCCCCAACTTCTCATTTTACACCCCTAAGGTGTATGATTGCTGTATGGACATGGTGTATAATATTTGCATTCCATTTTGTAACCATAATTCTCCCACAAAGGGAGGCTTATGTTTTTCTGGCATTTTAATATAAAATTCTTAAACATACAGCAACACTAAAAAAGTATTACAGAGAACACTTGTATACCCACCACCTAGATTGTATGAAACTTTCACTCTACGGTTGTCCCCTTGATATCTATGGGGGACTCGTTCAGGACTTCCCCAGATACCAAAATCCTTGGATGCTCAAGTCCCTGATATGAAATGACATAGTTGGCCAAGTATGGTGGCTCATGCCTGTAATCCTGGCAATTGGGGAGGGCAAGGCAGGAGGATCCCTTGAAGCCAGGAGTTCAAGACTAGCCTAGGCAACAGAGCAAGACCCCATCTCTACAAAAAATAAAATAAAAAATTTAGCTGGGCACGGTGATGCACACCTGTAGTCCCAGCTACTAGGCAGACTAAGGCAGGAGGATTGCTTGAGCCCAGGAGTCTGAAGCTGCCGTGAGCTATGATCACGCCACTGAATTTCAGCCTCAGTGACAGAGGAAGACCCTGTCTCTAAATAATTAAATGATGTAGTATTTGCATATAACCTATGCACATCCTCCCATATACTTTAAATTATCTCTAGATTACTTTAATACCCAAGACAATACAAATACTGTGTAATTGTTATACTGTATTAAGAAATAAGAAAAAAGTCTGTATATGTTCGATACATAACGTTTTCAAAAATATTTTCAGTCCAAGCTTGGTTGGTTGAGTCCACACATCCAGAGGGCCGACTGTGCTTGTTTTGTCATGTATTTATCCACCCATCAATCCATCTTATTTATGGATACAATTCAAAGTATGACAAAGACACCAATATACTTTCCCCAGCATGCATCTCACCACCCAGAGCTCAGTATTGGTTTACAGTGTTCGTCTTCTGATACACAATTTTATACACAAGGAAATGTACAGATTTGTGTTTTTTAATGGCTCGATGCTCATCATCTTACTGAACTCTGTGGATGCCTTCATTGGCTAAATGTGTCCTTTTTTGTTCTCTTCAAAATGAGCCCATGGGACACAGAATTCCTGAGTTGTGCATGTTTGAGAGCATCCATCCTTTGATTTTATAGTTGAATGACAGTTTGAGTGGGTATAAAATCTGAATGTTTTATACCCACTCTTTTCCTGGTAGGGTTTTGGGGACACTGCTCTCATTGAGTATACTGCTGTAAAGAAATCTTCTGACCTGTTTTTTGCCTGGATAAAGCCTCACAGAATTCTTGCAGTCTAGCCCAGTGACAGGCCAACATTAATGCAAATATGAATCACCTGTGAATCTTGTTAAAATGCAGATTCTAACTTGGGAAGTCTGGGGTGAAGCCTGAGATTCTGCATCTCTAATGAGCTAATCTGTGGACAGTGGGGAAGAATTAAGTCTATGTTATGGTTTGGCTCTGTGTCCCCACCCAAATCTCATGTTGAATTGTGATCCCCAGTGTTGGAGCTGGGGCCTGATGGGAGGTGACTGGGTCATGGGGGTGGACTTCCCACTTGCTGATCTCATGATAGTGAGTTCTCACGAGATGGGGTTGTTTAAAAGTGTGCAGTACTACCTCCCCCTTCACTGGCTCTCTTTTCCTCCTTCTGGCCATGTAAATATGTGCTGGTTTCCCCTCGTACCAGGATTGCAAATTTCCTGAGGCCTTGAGGCCTCCCCAGCAACAAAAGCCTGTACAGCCTGCAGAACTGTGAGTCAATCAAACCTCTTTTCTTCATAAATTACCCAGTCCCAACTATGTCTTTATAGCAGTGTGAGAACGGACTAATACAGTCTAGCTGCTGATTCACTGTTAGAATGAACTGGAATGACGGCTCCATGGTGTTCTGGGAGGCTATCAGGTAGCCTGTGCACTCCAATAGCATGGTTCCAGGCCAGACAGTACTATCTGACACTAGGCAAGTGCCTCTTAAATCGGAGACGTGAGCTCTGCCCCCATGGCCAGCTATCTCCAGCTCTGTGTACCTTCTCTCACTGCCCAAGTCCCATTTTTATGCACTGGGCAGCCCTCCTTGTATACTAGAATCTGCTCAAAGGTGTTTCCCAATTTCACCCAAAACAGAATCATTTTTCTTCTTGTTTCTAGTCATTTCACAGGGGAAAGGGAAATACACCTTTCAAAGTAAGATCAATGCTTCGGGCTTTGAGGGCCCAGTGAGAGGGCAGCCTGCAGAGAAGGAACACGGGGTTCGAAATGAGACATTCCTGGGTTTGAATCTCAGCTCTGGTCCTACAGGTGTGTGACCTTGAGCAAGTTAAGTCATAGTTTCTAGGCCTCAAAGTGCTCAGAATTTTAAAACCAAAGATAAAACCCCTTTCACAGGATTACTGTGAGGATTAAAAGAGAGAGAGTTTAAGGTACCTAACACAATAAAGGCTGCTTCTTTCCTTCCTGCGCTCCAGCTGGTTTAAAAGCTTAAGTGCATCTCTAATGACAATGGGCGAAGTTTATTTTTTGAGTTTGGAAGCCCCTCAGTGCCTTCTGTTCACTCTATTTCATTCCTCCCATGAATATGGATGTGCCAGGCACTGCTAGGCGCTAGAAAGGAGAGAGGAAAGGTCCCTGCTGAGAGTATCTCACAGTGTGGGGAGGATGAGGTCACATTTTTAATCTCCCTTGAGGTTTTGACCTTTGTTTTTTCTAAATCTCCAAGCTAAGTCATTGCATTCTGCAGATGAATTGACACACTTTGATGCCCAGTAAGGTAAGGAGGTTTCATCATCAACTCTGACATCTCTGCAAGGCACTGGGAGGGGTTATGAGGGTCATGGCCTTCATCCTTCAAGAGGATGTCAGGGTAACCAGGGGGTTTCAGCACAGCTACCTGGATGAGTCCAGCAGAGGAACTGGCAGGCAGTTACCGTAAAAAGAAGTCTGTGACAGCATCAAGGCTAGGAAGGTAAAAATGTACCAAAAGCTATACTTCCTGCACCAGAAGAATTGGTTTCATTCCTAAGCCTTGTTAGACTAATCTAAAAGAAGCAAATTAAGGAATCACAGCCTCAGTGCTGGGTTTAAAGTAGTTCACAGGCCAGGCATATGGCCTGGGCAGGCATATGGCTCATGCCATAATCTCATCACTTTTTTTCTGACCAACATGGCAAAACTCCGTCTCTACTAAAAATACAAAAATTAGCCAGATGTGGGAGTGTGCACCTGGAGTCCCAGCTACTCAAGAGGCTGAGGCAGAAGTTACAGTGAGCCGACCTCACCCACTGCACTCCAGCCTGAGCGACAGAGCAAGACTCTCTCTAAAAAAAAAAGTAGTTTATAGTGTGGGTGAGTTAACCCAGAAGGGTTGCCAAATATCAGGCCTCTTACAGATGAATACTCATTATTATTGCTAGAGTAGCAATATTCATGAAAATGAGTATTTCTAGAGTGCTAAAAAAAAAAAATCAAAGTTTAAACATTTTCCCAAAGTCTTAACTTGCTAAGGAATTCATTTCCTCAATGTTAAGATAGGCAGCCTTGACACAGTTTGGTTTTCTCAAAGTGCCATCCAAGGACCACCTGGGGAGCTGCCTAAAGATGCACGTTCCTGGGCCCCATCCTGGGCTGACTCAGCACCCTGTGGTGGGTCCAGGAACCTGCATTTTCTTTTGAGTCTTGCTCTGTCACCTAGGCTGGAGTGCAGTGGTGCAACCTCAGCCTCCCAAGTAGCTGGGATTACAGGTGTGAGCCACCGTGCCCGGCCAGCACCTGGATTTTCTAGCATGCCTGCTGCTCAGAAATTGGGCTCCTGCCCAGTAGCAGAAATGGTCAGGTTTATGATATTATACTAAGTAAGGTGGAGGTTGAGAGAATGTCTGAAAACAAAAAAGATCCAATTCAGCTCTTCGTTGAGCCCCAGGTTTCCAAACAACATCCAAAGACTGTATTTTTATGTAAGTAACTAAAAATGACAGTCATCTTTCTCTTGAAAAATGATCCTCAGAAAACAAGGGAACAGTGACCTCTTGAGGAATCCGGAAGAATCTATGATCTCATGCACCATGCATCAGAAATACTAAAGGAAGAGGAAGAAGGAAATTCAACATCCAGCAAGGGCCTATTTGACAAACATTATACCCAAAATCCTATGGGAAAGTAAATATATGGAAGCTAAGGAGAGCCAGTTTGTTTTTGTAAATGACTGGCTCTAGAAGCAGCAGGGTCTCAAATCCCCTCACCTGGAGGTGTCTATCTCTGCTGTGCAGGAGGGGCTCAGTCATCTGGGATTCAACAGTGTTCTTAAGAGCTGGTCGTATGACCCAGCTTGGCTTGGTTGCAGAAAATTATGAAATGACCCTCCTCATACCATGAAGGGGTTTTGTGTTTTCTTCAGCAGGGAAGAAAACTAACCATTCAAAGAAGTAAATTAACCCACCCAGTTTTATACAAGAGGAAGGTGAATTCTGAAGGATTTGGGGAGTTGGACTGTCAAGATTGTAACTCCCCCCCAAGATGCCAAAGGTCTCTCCCTTGCCACCCTCTCACACTGCCAGCCCGAGAGCAGGAGGGAGATCAACCCAGACTTAGCCCTGGCTGGGGAGAAGCAAACCGTGTATAATATTTCCATATGAAATCAAACTGCAGTGCCAGCTTGAGGATCCACTAACAATCCAATTTTGCATGTAGACATCCCACTTCGAGGGGCATAGTCTCCCCTGTCACCCGCTCCCTCCCACCTGTGTGCTACACGACAGGCTGTACCTACACCAGCTCTCCCAGCCACCCAATCGGTTTTACAGTGATTCCATCCAAACCAGGAAAAATGATTTTTCATTCTTTCTGAAGCCAGCAGCCAAACCAAAGTACAATGCCAGCCCAGATTGAACATCTTAATTAAAATGCCTCTTACCTGATTTGATTGCTTTAATGGGGTAAGTGGCATGAGCAAGAAAGTTGGGATCACTGAACATATCTTCTTCATAAACCACAAAGCGCAGAAATGCCAGGTTTGGGTCATAAATTTCAAATGTCACCTTCTCCTGTGTTGGAGCCCAGATAGGGCTGAGGCCATTATCATCTGGAAGGAGATCAAAGCTCATTAGAGGCCGCATTGGAGCTGCCCCCTTCTGGTAAGACAATCTCTGCATCCTTCAGCTGGGAATCTCCTTAGCAACCATGTAAATAAATATGCATCTATGCCAAGATCTAAGAAAATCTGAGTAATTTTCTTCACTCCCCCACCCCACCTTGAGCAATCCTGGAAGCTGCTGTTGCAGGCTGGTCCCTTGGTGAGCACAGCAAGGAGACCACCTCCCATCTCCCCTCCCCAGGATGAGGGAGAAGGGAAGAGGGGAGGTGTTTGCAGAGCAGGAAGGTGGAATTTGGAAAAGATGAAAGAGGAGAAGAGAACCTGCAAGCCACATCCACCAGCAGGGGGTTCTACAGCTAGCAGGTGAGAGCCCAGCCTCACAGAGCAAGCAAGCAGCAATCCTGCAACTCTCCATAAATGCCAGTTTACTCGGTCAGCATCTGAGTTGTTCATTCGGCTACTTTTTACCAGGGGCAAGGTTCCTGTGCCTTAGAAGGCCCACCATTCACAGTTCCCTCCTGGCTTTTCCTGAAAGAGCAAGCATTCCTCCTGCCCTCTAGGGGCTAAGCTCCCCCAGGTTAGGCTGATCCTCTGGTCAGGTCAGCCATGTAGGTTTACCCCCTCTCTCCGTGTCTCTGCCTCTTGGCCTTTGACTCAGTAGATCAATCAGACTGGGCTGTTACACAAAGAGGACCAACCTAGTGTCAGGGCCTCACCTAGGATTCCAGACTTGAGTTACAGGCAGGCAAACAGCACTGGGGAAGGTCTAAGGATTTAATAAAGTGGCCCTTTGTATCCCCTCCTCAAGTTGAGCCACATGGGCAAGAGGGAGGAAAGAAAACCTTGGACAACTAAAGTGCATTGCAAAATACCCCAGGAAGAGCACTCCCAAAGGAGTCACTGGCCGGACATTTCAAAGCAGAGGGGCCAAGGCGACTTACTCACAACCGTCGTCTTGAACTTGTTGTTGTCATAGTCGGCTCCACAGATCTCCACCTCTACAAAGGGACAGGCAATACTTCGTCCAAGTTTGGGGAGATGGCGCGCACCGAGAACCTGGGACACCGAAGGGAAGCATTGGAACCCTCCTGGGGTCCTGAACAGGCAGCCTAGCATGGATTGCGACTGGGTTCTAGAGTGACACTGGATGAGTTCAATGCCAGCCCTGATTTTCCCAAATTCATTGGAGAAGCCAGAGCAACCTTCTGCGGTGGATGAAGGTGGACTGTGGTATATCCCACAGTTCCTCAGCATCAGCCTGGGTCTCAGCCCCATATGCCACCTGACTCAACAGGTAAAACTCACCTGAGCTCATGCATGCACATCCATGCCCAAGGAGGTGCCTCTGATCAAGGCAGAGCTTAATCACTGGATCTCCCCACCCCCAGGAAAGGCTGAGGGACAACGTGGCTTTCTTTTTGTAACTGCAGTTTACTTAAAGGCCTGTGTTTACATGTGCTGCTTTCCCCCACCGCCCTTAATTTCATGAGAAATGCAATTCATTTCTCTACTTTTCAAAAACTTTTACAGAGTAACAACACTTTCTCTGAAAATCAGATGAATTTTAACAAGCCCTGGAACTGGACAAAGGAGGGGGAAAAAATGTCTCCATTAAGACCAAATGGCTGTTTCCCGTGTTTTCTTTCTCTTGCCAGCCAGAGGCTGACCTCACCGGGACCCCAGAAAGACAGGGTCACACCTCACCCCCACAGACGACAAGGGGAAGTGGGTTTGAGGTTTCCTCTCCCTTTCCTTTTCTCCCAAACGACCGTGGAGTGTACTGTAAGAAAAAGATCCTCACACACTGCCTGAAAATGGATAGTTTAAACAAGACAATAAGCCTTCCTCGCCATGGGTTCCCCGCTCTCAAGGCAGCGTCGGCCCAGCCCCCAGGGAGGGCAGCCGGCTCCCCTGGCAGAAAGGGAGGGCTGGCTTTACCTTGACCGTCAGCGTCATCAGGATCTTCCTCTGGGACTCGGGTGGCATTGGGTCATATTTCTCTGTCCTCATGCTCTCAGGCTGCAGAACGTAGCCCGTGCGCCCATTGAGAGAAAACAACGCGTGATTCATCTGCATGAACTTATCTGGGAAGGAAAGTGAAGGCCTGCTGTGAGTCAGGCATGAGCATGCTGGCCTCCTAGGCCAGGAGTTCCTAGGTGGGGAATGAATTACACCTTTTCCCAACATTAATGTGAGGCAGCTGTTAAAATAAGTATCTCACTTGAAGAAAATACAGGGTTTCTAGACAACAAAATCCCAGACTGGGGAACACCTTTCCAAGTATGTCCCAAAATCCCCAATCATAAAAGAAAAGATTCCAACTTGCTAAAAGTATCTATGTAGAAACAAATGGCATAGGCTATTTTAATTCAAATGACAAATATATGAATATAAATTTTTAACCTCTTAGTTCTGATACATCTATGCTATAAATACCTACTGCATAGATACATCGGGTAAGAAGCACAAACAGTTTGCAGAAAAGAAAATGTCACTGCTCCTTAAATAAGAGAAAAACTGGTTAATGTCACTTACAAGAAGCAGCTCTAATGGACTACAATGTATCAGTTTTCACCTGGCAGTTGTGCAAACGGCAAAAAGTTCAACAAAACTCAGTGAAGTTATACAAAGAGTGTACTCCAACCTCCACCTATTTCCATCTCCGCCCACAGTCTCTCTGGAGGGCAGTGTGGCAGCGTGGCTTAGCTCAGGCACACCTGCAGGCACATCTTCAGTGGTTTTCTTCAGGGCAAAGGTGATCAAAATGCAAGTGCTGCTTGACCCTCCCTGCGCTTCTCAGAATTCTGTCCCACAGACATATTCCTACATCTGTGGAATGGCGCTCACGTCAGGGTACAGAAGGCAGTGCTGTCTGTGACGCCAATAATGGGGAATACCTACACGGGGACTTGTTAAATAAATGATTGGTCCATTCAATGGAATCCAAGGTGGCTACAAAAAGAATGTAAAGGAGGCTACTGATGAAGAGATCCCCCAAAAGAGGTTTTAAATAACAACAACAAAACCACAGAGCCCCATGATTTATGTGACCACTTTGTGTCCAGAAGTCTGTGTATGTTGGTTGTGCCACCATATGAATGTCTCTGGAAGAAAGTCTGAGCAGAACGCCCTCCCAGAGCAACAGGCCAGGAGAAGAGGGCTCCAAAGATGCTTTAATTACATGAGCTAATGCATTTGCTTTTTCTCTTAAGCCAGACTAACTCAGCCTCTGTTACTTGCAATCATGAAGCCTGCCTGAGCCAAGCACCCTTCGGTCCTCTCATCCCTCCGTTCGGCTGCTGGACCTCATACGAACCAGCACTCTGCTGAACCGTGCAGTCCCTCAGACAAACCACTCATTCCTGGACACCACATGGCACCTCTGACCCAAGCTGACTTGGCCTGGAGTGATTGCCACCACCACCTTGCAGGGACTGGACTACCTTCAGTCTGCCTTTACCTGCCGTCTGGAAATTGAGTGCCACCATCTGAGAACCGCACAGCCAGAGGCGGAAGGGGTCGTAGTTTGAAGAGTCAACTCTTTGTCCCTTTGGGTAGACGCGGGTCAGCCCCTTTTGATTGTACCTCAGGAGGTCGACCGGCTTCTGTCTGGTGATGCTGTCAGCCTTCGTCTCCACAAAGGAGCGGATTTCTCGGAAGTCAGGATTTTCTGCACACAGAGAAAAAGGTCATCACTACTTCTGTGTCTCATCTCTGCATTTTCTTAATGTCGGATGCAATGGCTGGATGCTCAGATTATAAAAGGAAACCAGCAATCTCCCTTTTTAACATTCAGGGGGTTCTGATGATATTGTCCCAATTGGTGTCACTATGGACTTTTGCCCTCTGGGGGTTCCAGGTATTTAAAAAGGGGCCTACATGGGGAGGGGGGAGGGGGGAGGGATTGCACTGGGGAGTTATACATGATGTAATTGATGAATTGATGGGTGCTGACGAGTTGATGAGTGCAGCACACCAACATGGCACAAGTATACATATGTAACAAACCTGCACGTTATGCACATGTACCCTAGAACTTAAAGTATAATAAAAAATAATAATAATAAAAAATAAATAAAAATAGAAATAAAAAGGGGCCTAGTTTTCCCACTGCCTTTTAGTCTAGAATTATTGTAATTTACTTTTTTTTAACTACCAACATCCTTGAACAAGAAAACACAAAAGTGGTAGTTATAGAAGAGGGAATATGGGGATGGTTTTAGGTAAGAGAAAATCTTGGGAGTGGAAGATCCAGAGAGATCACAGACACAAGATGAACAAACTGAGAATCGCCTGCCCCTGCCCGCAGGTCAAGTTGCGATGTGGGTGCCTGTGCGGGGAAGGGAGAACGAGGAGAGGGAAGGAGACAGGCCTCATCTTGGCTCCCTCCCATCCAGCTGTGGTGGGCTAGCAGGCAGTCAACACGCTGAGCCTGCTGAGTCCTGAGCTTTGACATCTGTCCCTGAACAGAGGTTCCTAGGGACTGGCTTCCCAGTAAGTTAACTCAGGGGTCTGGTATTGTCTGGCTGGTCTTCTGTTCTAAGATGAAAGATGAGGAAGCACCCCAAAGAAAAAAATACGTACGGCATCATCAAAAACTTGCTACCTGCAGAACAGGGTAGAAGGCCCCTTTTTTAACTACGTCTGTGGTGGGCTGAGTAATGGCCCCTGAAGACGTCCAGGCCTTAATCTCTGGAGCCTGTGCATGTGTCCCTCTATATGGCAGAATAGACTTTGCAGGTGTGATTAAGGAGCTTGAAATGGGAGGCTTATCCTGGAATATCCAGGTAGACCTAATGCACCACAAGGGTCCTTATAACAGGGAAGCAGAAGAGGAGAAGCCCATGTGACCACAAGCCAAGGAATGCCAGCAGCCCCCAGCAACTGGAAGAAGGAATTGCTTTCCCCTCTGGAGAGAACACAGCCCTGCTGACGCCCTGATGTTGACCCCAATACGGATTTCAGACTCTGGCCTCCAGAAATGTGCAAGAATAAATGTTTTCAGCCACCAAGTTTGTGGTAATGGCAATAAGAACTAATCCACCCACTAAGTGGGTGATATGGTTTGGCTGTGTCTCCACCCAAATCTCACCTTGAATTATAGCTCCCATAATTCCCATGTGTTATGGGAGGGACCTGGTAGGAAATAATTGAATCATGGGGGTTTCCCCTGTACTGTTCCTGTGGTAGTAAGTCTCACGAGATGTGATGGTTTCATACGGGGTTTCCCCTTTGCTTGGTTCTCATTCTCTCTCATCTGCTGCCACGTAAGATGTGCCTTTCACCTTCTGCCATAATTGTGAGGCCTCTCCAGCCATGTGGAACTGTGAGTCCATTAAACCTCTTTTTCCTTATAAATTACTCAGTCCCAGGTATGTCTTTAGCAGCAGCATGAAAATGGACTAATACAGTGGGTTTTCCTACTGAGACACCAAAAGAGCTGCTTCCACCAGCTCCCTCACCTGGAGAACAAACCGAAGGTGAGGCCATCTCCCAGGAGCAGTTCGAAACAGGAGCTTGCACCCACTCTGCCCTCTCTGAAAATAGCAAACTCGAAGGGAAGGAAGTTTTCACTGCAGTTGTAGGGCAGATTCTTGGGGAAGATCTTACCTAAGTTGTCCTTGGTTTTGCTGGTTGGTTTGCAGTAGACAACCAGGTCAGAGAGCTCGATGGCGATGGACTGGTTCTTCTCCCAGTACTTCATGTTGTTCTCCTGTTTGGAGTTCACCGTCTTTAGTGCCCGCCCCTGAGAAGTCCCATCTTCCCAGCTCGCCCTGTGTTTCTTCTCCTGCATCCCCACGTCGCTTTCTCGCATGCTCGGATCTTTAGTATGCTTGAATGTTTTCCCTTCCTGAAGACAACCCTGCCCCTCTCATTTCTTCCTCTGTCAAAATTCTTGACAAAGCTATTTCCACGAGGATTTGGTGTCCAGCTCAGTCCTGGCCATAGCCCTCAAATATAGCTGAGGTCAGGATGGCAGGGGAAGGGGGCTCTTCTCTGTCACCACCCCTCTGTCCTTAACTCTGCCTCCTGTCCCCTCCCCTAAAGCCACACTGTTAGAGTGTCTCAAATTCTAGTTCTTCAAATCCTCGTGGGCTCTGTGGACCCCAGCATCTTTGTCGTAACTCTTTATCCCCTGCACCCTCAAAACCTGCATATCTGCTCCCCAACTCTGCCCATCAGGGCTCTGTCCAAGGGACCACTACCCAGTGGCCAGACTATGTGCCATGGACTCGGGAGGTGCCTCCTTCAGAGGACCCACCGCCAAATCTTAACTCCTTGCATGTAAGGATGAGCTTCTCACTTCACCCCAAAGCAGGCAACCCTTTTGGGCCTCCCCAAATTCTACCAGACTTTTATTGGCCAAGGGAGGACCTTGAGAGAATATTTAGATAATAACGGTCACTATTTGGGGGGTGCTTAGCTCTAGGCGTCACAGGCTAAGCACTCGATAGATACTACCTAAGTCAGTCCACACCCTGACAGGGAGAATTATCTCCGTTTAACAGAAGTTGAGTAGCTTATATCAGCCTTCACAGCCAGCCAGTGTCGAGACCAGATGCTGCCAAAGCCCTGTTAACACAGGGTGGGCTCCTGCCCCGCCCACCACATGTTCCAGCTCTGCTTTGTCCCTCACACCCCGTCAGCTGCCAGGTTCTGGAGACAATCTCACTAAAATGCCTCCTGCATCCAGACCAAGAGTTCCTATCCCGGCTCCCACTGAACCACAGCAATGCCCTCCTGACTCCATCAAATCCCTCCTTGTAGACCCAGCCCAAATCATTCCTTCTCTGGGAAGCTGATGTGCTTAGGCTTTGTGTCCCCATTCAAATCTCTCATCTTGAATTGTAATCCTCAGGTGTTGAGGGAAAGACCTGGTGGGAGGTGACTGGATCATGGGCTCGGTTTCCCCCATGCTGTTCTCATGATAACAGCGAGTTCACCAAGATCTACTGGTTTTACAAGGCAGTTTTCCCTGCTCTTGCTTCCCTAGTCTAGGCTAATATCTTTATAGCAGTGTAAAAACGAACTCATCTGTGGATTAGCTCCAGCCAGGACTGGGAAGGGATATTGCCCTCTTGGAACCTTCCAAATCACTCACTGCCTCAGCTGGTGTGCTCTGCTTCTCACCGTCCCTTGCCTGACTGTCCTACATTAATGCCATTCAGTGCCAGTGGGCAGACCTTACTTCCCCACTGAGATATGCCCCATGATGGCAGGGCTGTGCACACAGCAAGTGTTCAGGTGATGGTGGTCACTAGGTGAGAGAGGCAACATGACCCAGTTGTTAAGACAGTGGGAACTGGAACGTGAGTTTGAAACCTGGCCCGGCTGTTCTCAGACTGTGCCAGCTGGGCAAGCCATACAGTCTCCTCGTACCTCAGTTTTCTCAGCTGTAAAATGAGGCCGATATGAATCCTTACCTCACAGGGCTATTCCAAAAATTAAACAAAGAGGCCTTAGCACTCTATGGGCACATGGTAGCTACCCCCTAGGCAAAGAACCAGAAAGTCATGTTTTGTAAACAAGCAGGTGAAGGCACCCAATTTCTTCTGTAAGAACGCCTTCACGGGTGAGTGCTGACAATTCCCAGGGCCAAAGTGGACCTTGGCAGTGACCAGCAAATGAGCCTTTTACGTGAGCTCCTGTTGTGACCACATCATCAGGACAGCTTCGAGTGTGACTCTAAGCCCCTGATACTGGCTCTAGCTTGTCCACATACCCCCAGCTTCTGTCAGCCCTTTCCATCCTTCCTGAATGTCCTTGGGGACACAGCAAGCTCTAGGGGTCAGGCTGGAAGGGCTGTGGTGGGTGGGAAGTGCATGAACTAACAGGTAAAGAAGGTGTCAGCCAAGCAGTCAATAGCCAAGTGCTGTCACAGAAACCAAAGCCATGTTTCTTTTTTTTTTTTTTTTTTTCTGAGACAGAGTCTCGCTCTGTCCCCCAGGCTGGAGTGCAGTGGCGCGATCTCGGCTCACTGCAAGCTCCGCCTCCTGGGTTCACACCATTCTCCTGCCTCAGTCTCCCCAGTAGCTGGGACTACAGGCGCCTGCCACCTCGCCCGGCTAATTTTTTTGTATTTTTAGTAGAGACGGGGTTTCACCGTGGTCTCGATCTCCTGACCTCGTGATCCACCCACCTCGGCCTCCCAAAGTGCTGGGATTACAGGCGTGAGCCACCGCGCCCGGCCTCAAAGCCATGTTTCTTTTCCAAACCTCAGGTGTTTTCTCCTGGTCCTTGAATTAACTTGACTTTGTACTCTTAGTGCACAGTTTTCACCACGGGGTTGTCTGTAGACAGGAAACCCCAGAAATAGCACAGCTCACCTCCAGTGACAACAGAATTGCTTAAAATGAGGGAGTGGGCATGCCTGTCGAATTCTGGAATGTTGGCCTCACACAAAACACAGCGCTATGACAAGGTATGGGGCTTCACTTTTTCTTTTTCCTCCCAACCTCAGCAGAAGACAGTATCAGTTCAAGAAGAAACGCCAGCTGCTGCTTCAAAATTGCATAACAAGGCCGGGCACAGTGGCTCCTAATCCTAGCATTTTGGGAGGCTGAGGTGGGCGGATCACTTCAGGTCAGGAGTTCTAAGACCAGCCTGGCCAACATGGTGAAACTCCATCTCTACTAAAAAATACAAAAATTGGCTGGGAATGGTGGTAGGCGCCTGTAATCCTAGCTACTTGGTTGGCTGAGGCAGGACAATCACTTGAACCCAAGAGGTGGAGGCTGCAGTGAACCGAGACCCCACTGCTGCACTCCAGCCTGGGCAACAGAGTGAAACTGTCTCAAAAAAACAAAACACAAAAAAACAAAACACAAAAAAACTGCATGACAATTACTCCCTGGGCCTGCAGCTGTCGTCTCAGAATGGGAAGTCACAATACAGTTGGTGAGACTCTGGAAATCCACTAACTAGAAGGATTTTGTGACTGCCCTCCGCCATCAATGAGGTGGCTACAGACCATGTAACAGTGCAGGCACTTAGGGACAAGCAGAGGTCCTGGCAGTGAGCAGAGAGTTTAATCCGCCGCTGGTTGCCCGAGAGTGGAATGGGGCCTTCTTCCTTTGCCCCCCAACACCAGCTCCCCAAAAGGGCTAGCTGTGCTCAGTGCGGGAACTCCGTCAACTCTGCTGTCCCGTTTTTTTCTTTACCCCTCAGATGTAATAACAGAACTTTAAAAATCATTCTCATGAAATCTCAGCAAATATAAAAACCAATTAGGAAGGAATGTAGACCAAAGGCCGCCAACAGCAGCCTTGAACAGCTCAGCTTCATTTCAGAAACGCTCATGCGGCAGGAGAGGAGGTGCGAGGCAGGGGACACACAGAGCCTTCTAGGGAAATAACACCTTTCCCCATTAAGCAAAGCAGAAAGAGCCGGAATACGCTAGTTGGAGATTTTTCAAATAAACCTCAGGGTTGTGGCGCCCCCCTGTGCCTCAGAGCTGCACTGCAGCATCAGAGGCAGTCAGGGCCTAGAAGAGATGGCTTCACTGGGAAAGGCAGACGGACAGCACAGCTGGCTACAGGCTCACGGTTCCTCCCCCATGGCTGCTGGTGTGAAAAGCCATGGGAAGAATTAGGAGCCCTAGGGAAGGCCCCCAGGAGATCCTGGGTCAGAGAAAGACGATGTCCCACCAGGGAGGGGACCCATGGACCGGCCCCCTCTGCCAAGTCTCCGAAAGAGGACACAACGATCCTCTCGTGACCAGGGACTGGCCAAGATGTGCGGCCCTCCCAAGGGGAAAAAAAAATGACCCGGCTGCTGGTGGATGACTAAGTATCTTGGAGGAGAGACTCACTGACGCTAGCCAGAAGTCAGAAGGCACGAGAGGCCCCAGGAAGGCTTTAATCAGCCCTTGGGGTCAAGATCTACCTTAGAAGCAAATGGGTCCATGGGAAACCCTACAATTTCTTTCCAGTTCTGCAGCCACAAGGACAGCCCTTACTCCATCATCAAAGATAGGGTGGCACTTGCCCATGTCGCTCTGGTATAATGACAAGGCAGTGATTAAGTACTTTTGAGTTATGAATTTGGTTCCTCGTTTTGCAGACAAGGAAACTGAGGCCCAGAGCAGTGTGGTTGCTTGCCCGGGGTCCAGCCCTGCCAGGATGCAAACTCCAGTATGCCCAGCTCCAGACCTCCTGTTCTTATCCAGAAGCGCACACCTTCCCAAAACACTTCCAGCCAGAGACTAGCAGTACTTCAGGTAGGACAGCCCTGAAAAGGTCATTTCCGTCTAGAAGGGAAGTTCCTCCACCGCAAAGAACCGCGTCTCACTGATTTGCTGTGTTCTCAGAGCCCATTCCAGGTCCAGGCAGCTGAGCTCAGTGAGCATTTTCTGTGGGGAGGATCCAGACTGCTCTATATGATACTTAGAAACAAAATATTCAAAATGAGGAAGGCAGTAACGTCTTTGGTAAGATATGTAGGGCCGCACAGACATCACCACTGAGCATTGCTGCACATACTCAGCCTTCCGAAGGTTCGAACCAGACGACCAGACCCACCTTCCCAGGGCGGCTCCACTATCCCTGCCTCTCCCTAACCGGAGGTGCTCCTATTGTCTGAACCCACCTGGTCTCCTCTCCCAATTCTGAATAGCACCTGGATCTGCTCCGCCTACGGCCTGGACCCACCCACAGCCTCAGCTGAGCACCAGAGCCCTGAGAATGCTGGCCCACCTGCACCCCGTGAGCAGGTGCCTACCTTGGTGTCAATCTTCCAGGTGATCTCTCGGATGCTCTGAAACCACTCGAAGAGCTCCTCCACCCTGTCTGTGGCAAACTCCACGGGAGGATCGCCCTGCTTCTTGGGCTCCAGGATAAAGACAAAGGGCTTCTGGTTTTTCCCCTGTGGGGCTTTCACTTGGGGGAGAGAGTAAGAAACGTCCCGATCAGCCTATCAGAGGGCCACAAAGACCAGACTGCACCCTGCCTGAGCCATTTCTCTCGTGGACCAATCACCACTGCTGTGATCAATGCGGTTAGCATTGATGGGGACGTCTACTTTCCATCGGGGTAGGTACACGTCACACACATAGTAGTGTCCTCCAAAAAGATGTGTCGGGTCACCAGTACCTGTGAATGGGACCTTATAGGGTCGTTGCAGAGGTACTTAGGTTAAGGATCTCAAAATGACATCACCTTGGATTTAGGGCAATTCCAACACCCAACAAGTATGAGTATCCTTGTAAGAGAAAGGAGAGGGACACTTAAGATGCAGGGGGGGAAAAAAAAAAAAAACATTAAAATGCAGGAGAGAACCTGAAAAAAATACCCTCTTGTCCACTTTATAGACACATGTTCATCTTGACCAAAAGAAACATTGAAAATCTTTTTGATTGACCCATCAGAAAATGCTTTTTGCACTCATCATAAATATTTTTTACAAATTACTAAAGCAATACACGTTCATTTTAAAAAGATTTAAAATATAACTAAGCAACCTGGCATTTTTACAAAATGTTTACCTACAATACATAAAATTTTATGAACTGATTGTTTCACTTAGAATATTGTGCATAATTTTCTGTGTTACATATAATCTTTTATATATAAAGAATAAATAATTCAAATGGCTTTTTTTTTTTTTTTTTTTTGACAGGGTCGCACTCTGTCACCCAGGCTGAAGCACAGTGGTGCAATCTTGGCTCACTGCAGCCTCCACCTTCTAAGATCATGCAATCCTCCCACCTCAGCCTCCCAAGTAGCTGGGACCACAGGTGCACACCACCAAGCCTGGCTAATTTTTTTGTTTTTTGTAGAGAGGGGTTTCACCATGTTGCCCAGGGCTGGTCTCGAACTGAGCTCAAGCAATCCACTCGCCTTGGCCTCCCAAAGTGCTGGGATTACAGGAATGAGCCACCACACCCAGCTAAATGGCTTTAAAAACAGATGCAGACACAAGGGAGAAAGCCACGTGCAGACAAACGTGGAGACTGAAGAATGCAGCCACAAGCCAAAAACACCAAGGAGTCACCGGAAGCTAGGAGAGAACTGTGGCATGGCTTCTCTAGACACAGAGAAAGCATCTTACAGACAAAAAAAGATTATGAAGCTTATCTGCCAAATAATACCAGTAGCTAAGATTTCTGAGTTCTTATATTCCAGACAATATTCTAAGCAGATTACACGTACTGCATTTTTTTTTTTTTTTTTTTTTTTTTGTTATTTAAGATTTTGAGGTCTTGCTGCATTACCCAGGCTGGTCTCAAACTCCTGGGGCTCAAGGGATCCACCCGCCTCAGCCTCCTGAGTAGCTGGGACTACAGGCACCCTGCTTTTGCTAGGCCCATTTTACAGGAGGCAAAACTGAGGCTGATTAAGAGAAAGTAACACATGGAAGGTCACACAGCTAGTAGTAGTAAAATTGAGGCTCAGTTCAAACCTGACTCCAAGATTTCCACTCAGAACCACTGAGCCACGTGCCTCTGCTCTGCAAATACAGGGATGGGGGAAGATGATGCAGAAAGCACCAGAAGTGGACGCAGGGGTCCCGCACCCCCTGGCCCACAGGACCTCAGCACGTGTGGTGGTCACTTAGGACCTTGATTTTCTCATCTGGTAATGGGAGCAAAGACTCCCTCTCTGACCTATCCTGCTGGATCGTTGTAAAGGAAAAGCAGCAGGTAACAAATGTGGAAAGTAGGCCGGGCATGGTGGCTCATGCCTGCAATCCCAGCACCTGGGGAGGCCAAGGCAGGCAGATCACTTGAGGTCAGGAGTTAAGGCCAACATGGCAAAACCCCATCTCTACTAAAAATACAAAAATTAGCCAGGCACAGTGGCACACGCCTATAATCCCGGCTACTCGGGAGGCTGAGGCAGGAGAATCACATGAATCCAGGAGGCAGAGGCTGCAGTGAGCCAAGATCACGCCACTGCACTCCAGCCTAGGTGACAGAGACTCTATCGCAAAAAATAATGATAATTAATTAATGTGTAAAGCAGAGCACTGGCAATAGAAGCACGAAGTTCCTGGGGCTACTGTCACCTGAGTCCTAGGGAACCATGCCCATGCCTTCCCAGGGAGGGTCATGGGCTGCCCAGAACAAGGAGGCCTGCTACAGAGACCCTTCACATGGGAGCTGCACCACACCCACTTCAAAGCAGGCAGGCTCAAGACCCAGGAAGCCCAGCACACATGAGACCCCGGCCACCAATGGACAAGCCCAGCCTCAGGGCCACGCCTTCATGTCCCCTTACAGCAGTCAACATGGGTGGGCTGAGTTTCCTGGGCCCCAGCAGAGCAACCAGGAAGCAGAGGTTCAAAGAGAAGACTTGACAGGTCTGTGGTCTCATAGCAACAGAGAGGCAGAGCTGGGCTCAGAACCCGAGACTCCCAACTCCATGCTGCGTTTCGGCCAGGCTGACAGCTCAGCTTTCCTTCGAAACGCATGGGAAACACAGGCAGATCCTGAGATAGTAAGAGTGATGTTGGTAATCATGTCCACTAACCACCATCTAGCACTTATGTACCAGACCCTGTTTTAGCATTTACAGTTTTAGCAGAGATTAACAGCAGACATAGCATCATACTCACTGACCAGCCTGACCTAAATACTCAGCTACAGCAGGGGAAGGAGCTGGCATTCAAGATAGGACCCTGTGTCAGCCACCTCCCGGTGTAGGGCGGGGCTGAGGTCAGTCCATGGGGGATGGGGTGGGAATCCAGGCTAAGATGATGTGCGCACGTACCGACGTTATAGGTATTGAGGTCCAATATTCCTCTGCAAAGAGACCCTAAGGGATTGTCTTCAATAATCTGTGAAGAAACAAGACATAACTCACGTTAGTTGTAACAGGAATAATAAAAAGACAACCCGTTTCCAAAGCACACCGTTTAGCAGAGACACTGCCTGTGGAACTGTTTAAAATGCATTTTCATTACCAGATACGTCTACGGGGAGAGAGCTAAATAATGAAGCATGGAGCTGATAGGGACCTGGCACGGAGAGGGTGCCAGGAGGTTAGGAGTTTCATTTTCCAATCCGTAAAAACGTGCCTTGTGAATTCTAGAGCAGGTTTCACAATGCTGCCTCAGATCTGGTTTCAAAACACATCCTAGACCATTTATCTGACCTTATTACAAAATGAGACTCTTTTGCCTACTAAAGCCCAGCTCAAGAACCTTCTGTGGCTCCCCATGTCCTGTGGAAGCAACGCCCATGCTCTGTGATCTGGCTTTTAAGACTTTCAGAGCCCCCATTACCCTTTCCAGCTCTGCCTCCAATTGCACACTCGAACCATCCCAGGGTCTGGCTGAGATGAAGATATCTTGGGCTTAGGAGAGGTGGCAGAACCAGGCATCCACTCATTGCCTGCACCACCCCAACCCCCAGCCCCTGCACCAGGCAAATGTTGATGCTCAGGTAAGGGCAGCACAGTCTACAGACGCAGCAAGGGCTTCATGTCTCTGCCTCAGCCCAAGCACACAGAACACAACCACATTCCCACTGCCACACCTTTGCTTAGACTGTACTTCCCACTTGGAACTCCCTTCTGCCAGTTTCTTGCTGTTGAACTCTAACTTGACTTTTAAGGCTCAAATACTCCTTCCTCCAGGAAGCCTTCCAAGATTGCCCTACCTCCCTTAGAAAATAAACACCTGGGGCTCTAACGGGATCTTAAAGTCTTCATTACAAAGAAGTCATCCTTGCTGCAGCGCCGGCACGCTGCATGTGGCTGCTCTCTAACCACCAGGTTTACAAAGTCACCAGGAAGGCCTCATCTCACCACCTGGTTAGACCCACTTGCTTACTCAACCTGAGCACGTTCTCAAGGTCTGGCTGCCCAACATACATGTGTTTCATTTGCAAGTTGCTTAAGCAAAGGACAAATTCCCCATTTGGCCACTTTCACTCCAGTGGGAATTCTCCCTGCATATTCAAACCCTTCCAAGCCCAGCACAACCTGATTAAAACACGGCTGGCTTGTCACAGCAACTCACCCGCAACAACTCAATCTCAATTTCCCTATCACTGTGTCTTTCCTGATCCAGAGCTCCACAGAGACCACAAGCAGCACATGGCAACATTCAACCACCGAGATGGCACAGGTCCCTGAAAAACTGAACCCGCAGATCCCTTCTTCCTGTAACAGCATCAAAGAGGGGGACTCGCCTGCTTTTCCAGCTCCTCGACATCTGCAGTTGAGATGTCCTCGACGTAGTTGGATGGGAAGTACTGCTGGATCCTGGTTCCATAGTCTCCTTTCCACCTGGATAAGAAGAAAGGACACGGGGGGCTGTCACCAGGTGGCCTGCATTCCCCACTACTGCTTATCAGCACCCAACTGCTGGCTTGATTCTGATGGTGACAGGCAGCAAGTGGCCAAGTGACCAGTGTCACTATCTGTGGCAACGGAGCATTTCAAAGGCAACTTTTTTTTTTAATTACCAATGAGTTATTGGGGTCTCATTTCCCTCCTCATCATATGATCTTAATGTTTGATCAAAGATACCCCAAGTCAGAAGTTTCAGTGCTCTAAGTGGAAGTCAGAGACCATACAAGACAAAAGTTCACCCCATTTCAGGGAGGTTGTGAGTTTAGAGAGAAGGTGGTTCTGGAGGCAGACAGGCTGGAATGAAATTCCAGCTCTCCCATTGACTGTGGAGGCTTTCTGTGCCTCCGACTATCCATCTGCAAAACGGGGAAATGCGAGTGCTTCCCTCAGCGCATTTTATTAGGACTCTAAATTAACAAAAGCTGAGTGCTTGGGACAGTGCCTACCTAGTGCACAGTAAATACTCAATAGTGTTAGCTCTTACTATTATTCAGCTAAAACACTGTTCTCTATCTTCATAACGACACTGACAACACGGGACATAATCCATCTATGAATGTTCCTGGACCCCACCAGACGGTGAGCACCTGTAACATTGATTCCTCCCGGCAAGTCCATGCCCAGACACGCAAACCCTCTCCTTCAACCTGTCCATCTCTTGAGCCACTTTCTGTAGCCAGGGACTCTCCAAATGCACCTCTGACCACGCCACACGATGGCTCCCCAGGGCCTCTGGAATCCAGCCCAGAATCTTCAACATGGCAACCACGGCACAGCACAGTGTGACCCCAGGACTCCCAGACGTCATCTCCTAACTCTCCATGACATTTGCTCCACATGACCCATAGTCCCCATCGTGCCCCTGCCACGCTGCCTGGTTTCCATGCCTTGGCCCATGCCCTTGGTACCCAGTTTCCCCCCACTAATTTAAGATTCAGGTTGGGCATTTCCTCTCCCAGGGAATCTTCCCTGACTGCCCCCTAGGCTGAGCACTCTTCCTCTGTCCCCACAGTCATCCAAGCAGCCACACCTTATACTTAACGTATAATTACCTGTCTGTCTTCCCCACTATATGAGATGTTTCTGGATCTTTTTGTTTGTTTGTTTTGTTTTGTTTTTGAGACAGAGTCTCACTCTATCACCCAGGCTGGGGTGCATGGCACAATCTCGGCTCACTGCAACCTTCGCCCCCCGGGTTCAAGCAATTCTCCTGCCTCAGCCTCCCAAGTAGCTGGGATTACAGGCACGTGCCACCACGTCTGGCTAATTTTTGTGTTTTTAGAAGAGACAGGGTTTCACCATGTTGGCCAAGCTGGTCTCAAACTCCTGACCTCAAGTGATCCGCCCACTTTGGCCTCCCCAAGTGCTGGGATTACAGGCGTGAGCCACTGTACCCGGCTGACCTTTCTGGATCATAACCAAGTCTGTGCTCCATGGTGGTGGGAAGAAATTAACAATTTTTTGGTCTGAATAAGCAGAGTGAGGACTGATGCTACCAATTCACCTAGCAGAGACACAGGACCGCGGGTTGTAAGCGCTTTTCACACCCTCCGCACCATTTCTCCAGACGCACTTCTGGCGAGGGCTGGCTGTATTTACAACGATCATATATACCATCTATCCAGGACTGAGCACTTTGCTTTCCCTTCACTCAAGGAGCATCTTGGTTCAGACAACAATTGTTTGGTCCCCTAGCTACAGCGGAACCAGTTTGGGAGTATGCAAAAAAGGCCGTTTCACACAGGCAGCCCCCTGTACCACTACTGCCGTCAGAGACAGAAATGACCACAGCCGCTGGGCGGTGTGCCCACACTCCCTTGCCAAAGAAACTTCTGCCAGTCTCTTAAGACAAGAGCCTTCACAATTCAGAAAACTGCCTATCAGAGTCATAGAAAGGCGTGAAGCCGCCTCACACAGAACGGAAAACTGATTTGGAGTAGTCACCTGGGCTCCACCCACAACTCCAGAAATGACAGTCCCCCACCCAGTGAGCACCAGGAAGTGGACCAAGGCAGGCACAGGAGCACAAGGAGGGAAAGCCAGTGTGCCTGGAAGAGACCTCAACTCTGTGCCACTTCGAGTGGAGGGACTTGGGCAAAGCCAAGCCTCTGAATTGGGAGAAGCAGATGGACAACACTGTGGGAGCCTCCAAGGGGCAGCAGCAGGGGCTGCAGTAGGGACTGCGATGTCAGCAAGGAGGCCAAACAGGGCAGGCCTACGCCCCTACTCCAGCTTAACAGGTAACTCGGCTGCATCTTTGGTTCTGGTGAATCTAGGTATGAATTGGTTTGCAATGAGTTTCTCCTGATTTTAAGAAAAAGTCTGACAATCCCTGGATTAAGGCATCTTGCAAGAGGACGGGGAAGGACTTAGCAGCTGAATGGGGTTCAGAGTGTAGGCTGTGGGGATTCAGATTTCAGCCTGCTATGTGGCCCTGGACAAGTGACTGTACTTCTCAAGACTTCAGTTTCCTCATCTGTAAAATGCAGGTAACAACACAACCAACCTTTTACAGTCATCATGTGGACTGACTTATTTCAAATGATGTGTTATTTCAAATGTGCTTCAAACAGTGCTTGACACATAGAAGCACTCCATGCATGCTGCTATTCAGATTTCTAAGCCAGGTCTAGTTATCTTGTGGGAGGCAGAAACGCCAGTCTCTGAGGTACTTAAACCAGGGCTCACTGGTTTAATATGAGCGAGTTCTTACTGCTCTCAGACAGAAGTCACCCCACAAAACCACTTGCCCAGAAACCTATCGGTGGGCAGCGAATTTTTCTTCCAAGGTTAAAAAGCGAAGTGGTACTAAATCCTAGCATACCCAGGTACCTTTGCCCTAAAAACGTATCGTCTTCAACTCAGGATGTGGCCATTGCATACAGCACGAGACTATGGAATAGCCTAAGAATTTGAATTGGAAATAACACAAAGTCTTGTGTATTGTAAAGCGCCTGCACTATTTAGTATTTAGTATTTATTTGTGTGACTTGGAAAGTCTCATTTGCTGCATCTTTAAAGTGGGGAGACTCATAGTCCTGACCACAGGGAGTAATGAAGATTTGGTTAGACAATGCATGAAAGCAGTGCGCAGACTGCTTGCCACTTAGTAAGGCTTCAATAAATGGTAGCTGCTGTTGTAATTACAATAATATACAATATATGATATGTTGATAACTGTTAATACTGTTGTTTATCCATTTTCTCAAATAGAGCATGCACCAAGCCACCTTCCTAAAAAGGGACTTAACACAAGAGGTCAAAGCCAGCCCAGGATGACAGACAAAGGGGGTCAGACTTGGCCAGCACCTGAGTCTCATCACCAAGAAAGGACACGTCAAGCCCCCGTGCCAAGCAGCCCAGCCTCTCTTCAGCCTTACCAGCCCCCGGGCTCCTTGGAGACATTGTGGATGAGGGCACCACGGCAGAAGCTCAGCTCATCGCTTTGCTTGGCTTTGTAGTCATACAGAGCTTTCACGGTTCTCTGAGGCTTTCAGGGAAAACAAGAAGGAAAAGGTCAGGCTGGGGACAGGAGGGGAGGGAGACGGCTGTGTTTCCAGGCACCATTTGGTTCTTCTCACTGAGGAGCAGGAGGCTTCAGGCCAAGGTTACAAAGTCACCTGCTGGAGAGGGACTGGCATTGCAAAGAATCCAAGACCCCAAAAAAGTCACTAGGGAGTGAAGGAGAACTGACCTAGTCAGAACCAAGGGTACCTGGGTTGAGGTTAAGGGTTAGGGGTTAGGAGTTAGGGTTTAGGGCTGGGGTTAGGGTTAGAGTTTAGGCTTCGAGTTGGGGTTAGAGGTTACGGTTTAAGGTTAGGCTTAGGGTTAGGGTGGGAGTGACCCTATATTATAGTGACACAATATTGCTCAATTTCCTCAACAAAGAAAGGATATGCCTTTTAGATTAAGCCAAGACCATCATCACAGTGCCTGTGCTCAGCAAGCCTCCCACAAGTTTAGGGGCAACCCCATTCTCCTGCCTGTCCTGAGGGCCTCACGGCTCTTTTTCTGAAAGTCAGCAGTCCCCTATCTACACTCCTGCAGGACCTTGACATTTTGCAAGAGTCACTGAGCTGCTCCTCCATGAAATTCGTCAAAACGTATTCTCTGTTCACAGATCTAAGATAGAACTTCCTTGGTATAGAAATTTTCTTCAATGAATTTGTTTTCATGCCTTCTGCCTGGGAGGCATAAATGAACACCCACACGGCAAGCAAATATTAGTGGGAAAAGCTCTGACATTGTCAAACCTGTTTCAATCAGTGGCTTCCTTCTCCTCCCACCCGAAGGAAATGGGAATTTCGCAGGGAACCTAGTAAAACTTTTCCTCAGAACACAGGCTACGGAGTCACATATGTAGGTTCAAATCATTGCTCTGCCTTTGAATAATAATGTAAGTGTGAGTCTCTCTGATCCTCAGTTCCCCCATCTGTGAAATGGGAATTAAATTTTTATGTATTTCACAGAGTTAAGACTATTACATGAGATCATGTGTATAATGATAAAACTGACAACAGCTTACAATTCTTAAGTGCTAACTAGAGTATAGTGAAAGCATTGTTCCAAGCCTTAAGGTATCTCCTTTAATCCTTACAACCACCATAACAGGTAGGTAGTTATATGATTATGCCCATTTTACAGATGAGAATACTGAGATGCAGAGAGAGACAGTAACTTGCCCCACATCAACCAGCTGTTTTAAGTGGCTCAGCCCAGAACTGGATCCATCAATGTGAGTGATTGCCATGGTTCATGATGTTTCATAAGAAGCAGTGTGGGTTCTAGAAGCCCTGCCACAGGGATCTGCAGCGGGAGGCCAGAGGCTAAGCAGAGCCCTCGCCTTTCTCTCCCCCGCCTGCACACAGAGCAGCCTCTACCTGCGTATCCTGCTTCAAGGATGGATATGAGGACCAGAGCCGGTCTCCAAGGCCACAGGAAGGAACACTGATCGGTTAGAGAGGTGATTGTTCTCGTCACCAAAACATCCTTCACTTCTAACAAAAGTCGTTGCTACTAAGGTCTACTTAATGCATTTCACACACAGCTCAATTTGCCCACAACTTTGCAAGATTTCATTTCTTTCTGAAACAGATCTGCATTGGCCAAGGATTATAAATTTTTAAAAAAGAAAGTCATCGCTGGATTTCAACAGAGCCCACAAGCAGGGCCCCTTCCTAAGCGAGCGTTGTACACTAATCGTGTGCCACATGACCCCCAAACAGAAAATTCGCCGCAGTTCTTCCTGTGCTGGCTGAAACTAAATTTCAGATGAAACCATGGCAAGGAGGAGCTAAGGGCTAAAAGTAAAATCCATCCCTACACCTGCATGAAATTACACAACAGTGTCAGGGTGGGAATATGAGATAGCATTTGCGCTGCAAGGAGGTCAGCGAACCAAATGGAATTTATAAACACCACGGACTCCGTCAGCGAGCGAAAAACATTTGAAAGGCTTTTAATTAGAAGCATTTGGCCCAAAGGTGGCTCGTCAAACCTCAAAATTTTATCAAAACACTGTTGCATTTGGATGGAATTCTATTAACATTTTCCCTGACATTAGACTTCATATTGTCAATCATCCTTTCTTCTCAAAAAAAAGAAAAAAATTATTTTAGCCAGGTTTTCCAAAGTCTTCCCTTGCCCTGTTATAACTGCCAGGGGAAGAAGATGGAATCCACATCAGCCTCGTGACTCAGAAATCGTGTGAACTGGAGGTTCGGCACTTACCATGGACGGATTGATTTCACTGGGATCCACATACATTCTGCTGACGTCGTAGAGGGAGTTTATATCTCTTTCCTGGAAAAAAAGAAAGAAAGAAATGGAATAACCCATGCTCCTCGAATAGCCCTTACATATAACAAGTGTTCTAGGCTTCCTTATGGTTACCTATCCTTTGATAGAAGAGTTGAAACCTCACGGAATTTTCTTATGGCCCATGAGTAGACACAGAAAGAAGCTATAAAGAAGGTCCCCATACTTGGAAACTAACCCAAAATCAGAATGGCCCTGCCCTGGCCTGCTGCATGCCAGGCACCGTGTTCCTTTGTAAAAGCACAAATCCTAAGATCCAACAGTGTGCTGGAGTGACCTCCCGGCTCACAAAAGCCCACTGTGTACATCACTTCGTGACTCCACATTCCAGGTTCAAGCACAGCACATCAACAACTTGAAAATGACCACTGACCACCGTGGAAGTATTTACACCATGGAAATTGGCAAATGCTACAAACCAGTCCCTTCCCCTGCCCCGCTCAGAGCTGTTTGAACATTTACTAGCACACCACTGCCAAGATCCACCCCCACCACCTCTGTTCCTCTCTAACTCTTCTTTCTGTTCCCCATGTCACTTTAGGGCTTGCGGTGTGGCCACTCGTCTACCTAGAGCCACCCCTTCATTCACTTCTCCCAAGAGCCCATTCACTGCTGTCTTCCATGTTGCAGCCCACATTTCTCCCCTTTTAAGGTAGCCTTCTCTATCTCCACTCCCACAGCCTAAGGTAGTGTCCACCCCTTTTCATACCATCCTGTTTATTATATTTCACGCTACCTGAAAACATCTTAATTGTGTATATTGTCTGTCTCTCCTCTCCAGAACCTAAATTTCCCAAAGCAGATTTTGTTCCACAGTACTCCCAGTATCTAGAACACTTCTTGGCACATGGTGAGAATGCCATAAATCTCTTTTCAATAAATTAATGATCTATGTGGTAGGAATGGAGACACAGTAATCACATCAGGTCTCTCCTGACCCCAGAACTCTCCAGTGACTCAGAAAAAGCCAGGGCCTTACAATGGCCTATGCACCCCTGCATGATAAGTCACCTGTGAACCCCCATCCTTATTTAGCTCTACCCCAACTTAGGCTCACTTCATTCCAGCCATGCTGACTTCCTCTTAGCCTCCAGGCAGGCTTCTACCCCAGGACCTTTGCACATGCTATCCTCTCTTCCTCCAGAAGATACCCACATGGCTCAATCCTTGTCAGTGAGATCTTCCTATACCACCCTCTGAAAACTGTGGCCCCTTCTCCATCACTCTGTATCCCTTTATCCACCGGCCCAGTGTTCTTCTCCTTAGCACTCATCACCACCTGGAACATGCTATGGATATTTTAAATCTCATTTGTTGCATCTCCCCAACACTACACTGTAAACAGCACAAGGGCAGGGTCTTTGTTGTGTTCAGTTTGTATCCCCAGAACCTACAGCAGTATCAGACACCTGGTGAATACTCAGAGATTTGCTGAATTCGTGAACAGATGAGGTACAACCTCAGACAAGAAATCCCACCAAACCACAAGGCAGTCCACCACCTACCATGTTGTAGCGCTCCAGGAGCTCGGGGGTCACGGGGTAGCGCAGTCTCATCTTTCGGTAGAGTGAATGCTTCTCGTAGTAACTGACGAGCTCCACCAGGCTCTCAAAATAGGCGGAGGTCCCCAACACAAAGTGCCGGCCATCCCGGTTGATTCGACAATGCTTTACCTTGCCCCTAGCCCTGGAGGGAGAACAACACAGGGTTGACATGCCAAGATCCTGTTGGCCAACCAATTTTTATACAAACCTCACTGATTAGATACAACCTAGTTACCCAGCCTTAGAGAAGTGGGTAAATAAACAGGGTATAGTCCTCCTATGGAATACAAGACAATTAGAAAACAATGGTGTGGGTGTTTTCAAAACAGATGTATAAGAATCTGTGTCTCAGAAGAAATATTGCCGAGTGACTCAACAGCTCCTCTTACCCTCCCCTCCTCCCCAACTATGGGACTTGACTTTAGGAGCATCCTAGGGAACTAGGTCAAGAGTAGGCCACATCTGGCCCACCACCTGCTTTTATAAATAAAGCTTTATCGAAACACAGCCACAGTTCATTTGTTTATACATTGTCTGGGGCTGTTTTCACACTCTAACAGCAGAGTTGCATAGCTGAAACAGAGACCACATGGCCTGTAAAAACTAAAATAATCACTCTGTGGTCCTTCACAGAAAATGTTTGCCAATCCCTCCCATCAAAATTATTAAATCTTGTCTTCAGTGACTCAACTAGTAAAACAGTGACTTTTTTTTCAAAAAAGAAGTAAGTCTTTCATTCCTTCATCTGTTTGAAACATGAAGCAGAAAAAAATCCAAACAGAAGAGCCTGCTTGGTTTTATTAGCTTTTATCAAAACAGAAACATCTGGAAAAATATTTTTGACTGTAAGTTTACAGCGAAGAGGGTCTTTTTTAAAACATCTACCCCAAATAGCCAAAGCAATTTTGAGCAAAAAATAACAAAGCTGCCATCCTGGCTAACACGGTGAAACCCCGTCTCTACTAAAAAAATACAAAAAACTAGCCGGGCGAGGTGGCGGGCGCCTGTAGTCCCAGCTACTTGGGAGGCTGAGGCAGGAGAATGGCGTAAACCCGGGAGGTGGAGCTTGCAGTGAGCTGAGATCCGGCCACTGCACTCCAGCCTGGGTGACAGTGTGAGACTCCGTCTCAAAAAAAAAAAAAATAAAATAACAAAGCTGGACATATAACACTATCTTACTTCAAAATATACTACAAAGCTATAGTAATAAAAATAGCATGACAGGCCGAGTGTGGTGGTTCACACCTATAATCCTAGCACTTTGGGAGGCCAAGGTGGGCGGATCACGAGGTCAGAAGATCAAGACCATCCTGGCTAAAATGGTGAAACCCCCTCTCTACTAAAAATACAAACAATTAACCAGGTGTGGTGGTGGGCCCCTGTAGTCCCAGCTACTCGGGAGGCCGAGGCAGGAGAATGGCATGAACCTGGGAGGCGGAGCTTGCAGTGAGCCGAGATCGCACCACTGCACTCCAGCCTGGGTGACAGAGCAAGACTCCATCTCAAAAAAAAAAAAAAAATAGCATGACAGTGGCATAAAAACAGACACACAGACCAGTGGAACAGAATAGAGAACCAAGAACCAAGAAATCAATCCATGCATTTACAGTCAACTGATCTTCAATAAAGATGTCGAGAACCCACCAGGGGGAAAGGACAGTCTGTTAAATAAGTAGGGTTGGGAAACCTAGATTTAAAAAATTTAAAAGAATTTCAAAAGAAATTCCTACATAAAAATAATAAAAATTTCAAAAGAAGAAAATTAGACCCTTATCTCACACCATAAACAAAAAAAGCAGCTCAAAATGGATTAAAGACTTAAATGTAAGACCTGAAACTGTAAAACTACTAGAAAAAAACAGAGAGGAAAACCTCCATAATATTGGTCTGGGCAACCATTTTTCAGGTATGACCCCAAAGCACAGGCAACAAAAATGAAAGTGGACAAATGGGATTATATCAAACTAAGAGGCTTCTGCATAGCCAAGGAAAGAATCAACAGAGTAAAGAAACAACCTACAGAATGGGAAAAACATCTGCAAACTGAACATCTGGTAAGGGGTCAATATCGAACATATATAAGGAAGTCAAACAGCTCAGTAGTAAGAAAATAAATGACCCAATTTAAAAATGGACAAAAGCCGGGCGTGGTAGTTGACACCTGTAATTCCAGCACTTTGGGAGGCCAAGGCAGGCAGATCACTTGAGGTCAGGAGTTCGAGACCAGCCTGATCCACATGATGAAACCCTGTCTTTACTAAAAATACAAAAATTAGCTGGGCACGGTGGCAGGTGGCGGGTGCCTGTAATCCCAGCCACTCTGGAGGCTGAGGCATGAGAATCACTTGAACCCGGGAGGCGGCGGTTGCACTGAGCTGAGATCATGCCCCTGTACTCCAGCCTGGATGACAGAGTGAGACTCTGTCTCAAAAAAAAAAGGACCAAAGGATCTGAACAGACATTTCTCAAAAGAAGATACATAAATGGCCAATGGTTACATAAAAAATATTCAACATCACTAATCATCAGAGAAATGCAAATTAAAACCACAATGAGATGTCACCTCACACCTATTAGAATGGCTATTAGCTAAAGGAGAAGTGCTGGTGGGGATGTGGAAAAAAAGGGACACCCGCACCTGGTGGATGGGACTGTAAATTAGCATAGCCACTATGGAAAACAGCACAGAGGTTCCTCAAAAAGTTAAAAATGGAACACCATGGGATCCAGCAATCCCACTTCTGGGTACACATCCGAAGGAAAGGAAATCAGTATGTCAAAGAGAAAGCTGCACTCCCATGTTCATAGCAGCAGTCACCATAGCCAAGGTGTAGAATCAGCCTGCCTGTCAACAGATAAATGGATAAAGAAAATGTGGTACATTTACATAATGGAATACCGTTCAGCTTCAAAAAAGAAGGAAAGCCTGTCATTTGCAACAACCTGGATGAACCTGGAGGACACTGTGCTGTGTGAAATAAGCCAGACACAGAAAAACAAATACCACATGATCTCGTATGTGAAACCTAAGAAGACTGAAACTCTCAGAAGTAGAGAGTAGAATGGTGGTTAACCAGGGTCTGGGGCAGGGGGAGGTAGGGAGTGTCGGGGTTATGTTGGTCCAAGGGTACGAAATTTCAGTTAGACAAGAGGAGTAAGTTCAAGAGATCTGTGGTACAGCATAGGGACTACAGTCAATAACAAAGTCCGGGCCGGGCATGGTGGCTCGCACCTGTAATCCCAGCACTTTGGGAGGCCAAGAAGGGTGGACCACCTGAGGGCAGGAGTTCGATACCAGCCTGGCCAACATGGTGAAACCCCGTCTTTACTAAAAACACAAAAATTAGCCAGGCATGGTGGTGCACGCCTGTAATCCCAGCTACTCAGGAGGCTGAGGCAGGAGAATCGCTTGAACCCAGGAGGCAGGGGTTGCAGTGAGCCAAGATCATGCCACTGCACTCCAGACTGGGTGACAGAGCAAGACTCCGTCTCCAAAAAAAACAAAAAAAAAAAGGCCTGTATTCTTGAAAATTGCTGAGGGTAGACTTTAAATCTCACCACACACAAAAGAAATGGTTAAGTATGTGTGGAAGTGCATATGTTATTATCTCAATTTAGCCATTTCACCACGTATACGTATTTCAAAACACCATGTTGTACAAGATACATATATACAACTTTTATTTGTCAAATAAATTAGGAAAAGCATCTAGAAGCGTGGTTTCTATGGGCATACTACTCATTTAACAATTTTGCATGGCAGGGAAAAAATCAAGAAAAGACATTTTTTGCACTATAGAGAGACTTTTTATTGTTTTCGAATATTTATTTCTTTTTTAAAAAGCATTTCCAGTCTTTTGAAAAATACATATATATTCCTTTAAGCCATTTCTTCAAAAAGGCCTGTGAAAACAAAACGCTAGAAGACTTCTGCTTCAGTGGTTTATTTGCAGTGATATTTTATTAAATATTGATTCCTTCTTAAAAAACAGAGGAATGACAAGACACAATGCTGAGTAGAAAAGCTGCAGAACGATCCCATTTGTATTTTTCAAAAATAGAACAAAAATACCCACACGCAAAATGGCACCATGTATTTTCCATAGGCACAGACATGCAGAAATATGTATTTATTTTTTAAATGTCTGAATGGTCATACCAACTAGCAGACTGTGCTTTCTACCAGGATATCTCCACTGAGATGAGATGGACCACAGGCGGCTTTAGCCTTCAGGGTAATGTCTTAATTTTTTATAGAGAGAATATCTTCCTGCAATATTCATGTCATTAAAAATTAACTTTACAACTTTTCATAAGAGCTTCCCAGGGCAGGGGGGCTCTGGGGTGCCGAGGTCAGGTTCCGGCTCCTTCCACAGGGAACCCCTAAGCCTCAGTTTCCCGATCCACAGCCTCGGGGATCCACAACCCCTGTCTCATGGGAGCATTAGGATCATCGTCTATGAGGTGATCTCGGGGTAAGCCCTCGGCACTGTGTCTTGCACTCAGGCAGGACTCAGTAAGTGAATGGTTTGGAAAACATAACTGATATCAACCCACAACTGACTTCCCTGGGAGAAAAGAGAATCAAAAGGGGAGATGGGAACAGGGCTGGAATACGAGTTGCATCTCCCAACCTCCTGGAGCATGGATGCCACGGCCACGGCCTGAGGTCTCAGCTTCACCGAGAAAGCCCTCATCCTGCCCAAGAGATGCCTTCCACCAATCACAACCAGGCAACAACTCAACACTTCCTTTGTGGATTTGAAAGCCGGTGTTTCTCCTCTCCTGGGGAAATCTATCCACAAGTTCAGTACACATCCGCAGAGCCCAGAACAGTGCCTGGCACAGGAGAGGTACTTTACAAATATGTAGAGGGCAAGGAGGAGAAGTTCCTCCAGACCTGCGTTCCCCCACTGCCTGATCCAAATTCCCCATCCGTTCCCCTGGAGCGCCCCTACTCACCCTCCACCACCCTGCCCGACCAATCCCTCTGTAGCACTCACCACAAATTATTACACTGATTTCCTCATGTGCTCAAACCTCCTCAGTGCTTCTCAATGAAGGACAGTGACGCTTCACCCCAACCCCTGACCACAGAGGGTCTGAAAAAGTGTATGTCCCGAGGCTGGGATGAGGATGGTGTTTTTGATTGTTACAATGACTTAGGGTCCCAGATACACATGCAGTGGGTGGAGACCGGGGAAGTTCAACATCCCAGCACAACAGGATCAGTCCTCACGCCCCTCCTCTTTGAGAAACACTGTGGGGACAGAGCTTCCCTGACAGTGGGCGGTGGGGAAGGTGGGCAGCTGCCATGCTTGCTGGTTGATTCATTGAGCCAGCATTCACCAGCCACCAACTACATCCCAGCCAATGTTACATAAGCAGGAACAGATCAAAAACAAGAAATACTTGGAGTGAGGCAATGTCTCATCCCTGCCAGACCATTAGCCTGAGAGAGCAAGGACTGGGCTGTTTTTTATCAATCCTGCATTTCTGGAGCCCAGCACAGGGCCCGGCACACAGTAGGTGTTCACTGAACATCCATTAACTCCTAAAAAATAAAAACTTCCATTCTCAAGACACCTCCAATCTCACGGGGAAGACAGGTTCACGAACTGAATGGGTCATGTATGTAAATCAGGCAATCAACCTGAGGACCCACCCAACCTCTTCACCCACGTGGTCCCCTTGAAGTGACCCCAACCCCATCCTGAGACAGCCCGTCAGAATCATGCCACCGGGCTCAGGGAAGGGGCCATCCTTGCTACCGGACAGTGTCCTGGCAGCCCAAGGTACCGCCACCTGAGACAGAAGCTGATGGAGAGTAACACCAGCATGCACACACACGTGGCATCCCGACCATCGTCAGGCGAGGCCCCGACCCGGGTGTGTCAGAGCTGTCTCCCCTCTGGAGCACCTCAGTTTCAGCCGGTTGAGTTTAGTTACCATCACGTGCACAGTATGACAGCACAGTGGGAGTGCCAACACCCCACCTGGGGCCTGGCACACGGCAGGCCTTCAGTCCATGCACAGCGGACTGAACACACCTCCCTCGTCATCCAGGCTGAGGAAGCACCACTAAGAAGTTTGGGGAAAAGAGCAAAGGGCAGAGGCACCAATGCTGAGAAGCCCAGGTCGCCCTCTTGGGAACACAGAGTACAGAAGAGCCATGCTGGTGGGAGGCTGCCCTCTGGCTGGAGCCAGCACACAGTAGGTCCTCAGTAAACTGCAGTGATAATGACCGTCACCACGGTCCCCAGGGAGGAGGCTCAGGCACAGTGGTGCAGGCAAGGAGGAAGGGAAATCCAAAAGCCCAGGAGGCAGCCTGGCAGGGTCGCCAGGGGATGGCACCAGGGCACAGGGAATGGGGAGAGGAGTGGGCAGGGGCAAACCACACACCCCACAGCAGCTGCCATGCAGCCAGAACCACTGCGCCCATGTGAAACACAGGCCCAGAGTGTTCACTGCCTCCCATTTTTCACAAGAAGCAATCTCTGAGTTTTTCAGTGAAATTTCTCAGTTTTTCGCATCAGTGTACAAAAGATGCCCGCAGGCCTGATTTGGCCCCCAAGCCTCTGGCTGGAGACTCTGGAGTGAAGAGCTTAGACTTTGGAGACGAACAGGCCTGCATCTGAACCTCAGACTCGGCTGACTATGAGGCTGTGTGACTCCAGGCAGGTCACTTAACCTCTCTGGGCCTGTTTCCTCCCTTGTAATAACTAGTCCTCCCTCTCACAGGCTGTAGCAAAAGATTCAATCAGATGAGGCCTCAAAGGCAGCCCAGTGTCTAGAACACAGTTAGGAACTCAACATATGGCAGACTGTTACCACTGTAAGAATATGCAGGGAAACCCTGGTGCCGGGGAGACGGAGGGACAGTAGGCTACACGGAGTCGGAGTCATTACTCCACTCCTTGTCATTAGTGAAAGTGGGGGAATCTGGTGTTCTGGGGTAAAATTAGAGAACCACGGGCCTAGAGGTGGTTGGGCAGCAGCTGCAGATGGGAGGAAACTAGATCTATATCATCACAGGCCTAGGTTGTCTGGGTTCGAATCCCAGCTCCACCACTTACTGGCTGCCTGCTTCAGCAAGTTACTTCATCTTGCTGTGCCTCAGTTTCCTCCTCTGAGAAATATGGATCGTGCTCATGTTACTGGAAGCCAAAGTGAGTTACTACAGGGCATCCCGCCCTGGAGAACACACACTATGCCTGGCACGCCGGAGCGCACATTCTTACAGCGGCTTTTGCTGTGATTGTTGTCGTCGCTGATTCTCGGGGTGGGGTGGGGGGGCTCATGGGGGGACACTGCAGGTGAGCCTACACCTGAAATTCCCCCTCGTCTCTCCACACCTGTCCTTGCCAAGCCCCTCTGGAGGGCGTGTGCCTCCCATCCTCGCACCCACCTGAAGGTGATGGCGTAGGAGTCGCTTCCCTCTCGCTTCCGGATCAGGAAGGCTCCGTCCCGGGGGATCCTCATCAGCATGTCCTCTGCCTCTCCACGGCTCAGGCTCTCATAGTACCACCTGCAGCACAGGGCCAGGGAAAACGACCAGGTGAGTGGCCTCCAGGCTGTCAGTGGGCCACCCGCAGAAGACAAGATAACGGTGCCAGTGACACCTGGAACCTGGCCCTGGAAATGACCATGGAAATCACACAGTGGGCTTCCCCAGCCAAAGACACCTCAGAAAATAGCAGTTTGTAAAAAGAACAGTGGGAGACCCTGTGGGTCTGTTTTAAGCCCAAAATAATACACTGGGCCAGGCACAGGGGTTCACACCTGAAATCCCAGCACTCTGGGAGGCTGAGGCGGGAGAATCACTTGGCGTCAGGAGTTTGAGACCAGCCTGGCCAATACAATGACACCCTATCTCTACAAAAAAAATAAAACAGACTGGGCACAGTGGCTTATGCCTGTAATCCCAGCACTTTGGGAGGCCAAGGCAGGCGGATCGCTTGAAGCCAGGAGTTTGAGACCAGCCTGACCAACATGGCGAAACCCCATCTCTACTAAAAATACAAAAATTGGGCCAGACGCAGTGGCTCACGCCTGTAATCCCAGCACTTTGGGAGGCCAAGGCAGGTGGATCATGAGGTCAGGAGACTGAGACCATCCTGGCTAACAAGGTGAAACCCCGTCTCAACTAAAAATACAAAAAATTAGCCAGGCATGGTGGCATGCGCCTGTAGTCCCAGCTACTCGGGAGGCTGAGGCAGGAGAATCACTTGAACCCAGGAGGCGGAGGTTGCAGTGAGCCGAGATCATGCCACTGCACTCCAGCCTGGGCGGCAGAACGAGACTATCTCAAAAATATATATATATATATATTAGCCAGGCCCAGTGGCATGCGCCTATTATTCCAGCTACTCAGGAGGCTGAGGCACAAGAATCTCTTGAACCTGGGAGGCAGAGGTCGCAGTGAGCTGAGATCATGCCACTGCACTCCAGCCTGGGAGACAGAGCAAGACCCGGTCTCAACATCAATTAATTAATTCATTAGCTGGGCACAGTGGCACACACCTGTAGTCCCAGATAGGAGGCTGAGGTGGGAGGATCACTTGAGCCCAGGAGCTCGAGGCTGCTGTGAGCCCTGACTGTTCCGCTGCACTCCAGCCTGGGCAACAGAGCAACACCCAGTCTCAAAAAATTGATTTCTCTTCATCCACCCAAGCAGCCCAAAGCTGAAAGGCCAGGTTCCTAGGGACGCACACTTATTACCACGTGTCTCAGAAAACCAAAGACAGAGAGCACAGCACGAGTTTCACAGGATTTTGGGTAGTTTTCGGGTTATTTCTTAAGATAAGAAATAGCAAGTTTTAAGAGGCAATCCATAGGAAAACTCGACAGAAAAAGTGAAAAAAAAAAAAAAAAGTTGCTATAAGTAATACGGCCTCCTCAGATATGTACATGTTAGCAGCTTTCTGCCTAAAAATTGTTTTTTCTTTATTCCCGGGATGTGTTGACCCTTCGCAAGGCCTCCCTTGATACTCATTTCACTAGACAAAAAAATCAAAGGGAGATTTTTACCATCATTGTTTTCTTGTTCATCTTCAGAACAAACAGGAAGGAGCTCTGAAAGGTAGAAGGATATCCTGGGCCAGAATGACCCTCTGAAAATCAAAGCCCAAAGCCTCGGGGCTATGAAGACAAAGTAGAAGAAAGGGAAAGGAGAAAAGAAAGTGGAGGAAACAAAGAAAAAACAGACACAGCTCATGGTGCCAGGAATGCGGAAACCCGTCACCTCAGCAATTTTGAGACGCCGGTGGGCCCAGGCGAGAGTGTCCTGGGTGTCTGGCCCGGCTGAACCACCAGGCCAGCTTCTCTGCCTGGTGGAGCTAACCCGACCACCGCCTGCCTCCTGCTCCACCCTCAGACACGTACGGCTTGGACTCGTGGGGGTTGGGGTTGGGCACAGGGTCCGTGAGCCGCAGCTCAAACTCGGCGCAGCGCAGGTGCGTCTCGCGGTAGTGCTGGATAAGGGCGTAGATGCTGCTGAAGGTGAGGTTGTCAGTCAGGTAGTACTTCAGGGTTCCACCCTCCGTGGTGGAACGGATCCGGCAGTGCTGGACTCGGCCTGACCGCCTGCGGGGAGAGGACACCATCAGGGCTGGGAGAACACAGGCCGGGTCACTGCAGCAGCCAGGGCCTCAGAGGCGGGGACATCACATGTGGCCACACAACCTTCCCTCTGCTCCCAGAACAGACACAGGAGGCTGGGCGCAGTGGCTCACACCTGTAATCCCAACACTTTAGGAGGCCGAGGCGCATGCATCGCCTGAGGTCAGGAGTTCGAGACCAGCCTGGCCAACACAGTGAAATCTCGTCTCTACTAAAAATACAACAATTAGCTGGGCATGGTGGTGCATGCCTGTAATCCCAGCTACTTGGGAGGCTGAGGCAGGAGAATCACTTGTACCCGGGAGGTGGAGGTTGCAGTAAGCCGAGATCACACCACTGCACTCCAGCCTAAGTGACAGAGCGAGACTTCACCTCAAAAAAAAAAAAAAAACCGGATGTAGGGCCTTAGCATAGGCTAGACCCTCAGCCTGGATTGTAGAACATTCTACCTACTTCCCACACCCCCCCCCCCCCCCCCCCATCCCCCTCTTATCTATACAACTGCTTCTCTAGAGCCAGGATGCCTGGATTCAAATCCCAGCTCTGCCACATATGAGCTAAGTGTCCTGGAGCAGGTCACCCATACTGAGCCATGGTGTATCACTACCCTAGCAGTCTGACAGGGATAACGGTGTCCACCTCAAAGAGGCATCCTGAAGAGCAAACGAGACCACACACACGAGGTGTCTGGAATACTGCCCAGCACATGGTAAGCATCATTTAGGTGTCCAGTATTATTTGCGTGTTATTAGTATTCTAATTTTCAGCCAGGTGCAATGGCTTACAGCTGTAATCCTAGTGCTTTAGAAGGCCGAGGCCAGAGGACTGCTCAAGCTGAGTTCAAAATCAGCCTGGGCAACGTAGTGAGACTCCAGCTCTACAAAAATTTAAAAATTATCCAGGTGTCGTGGCATGTGCCCGTAGTCCCAGCTACTTAAATGGCTGAGATAGGATTGCTTGAGCCAGGAGTTCCAGGCTGCAGTGAACCGACATTGCACCATTGTACTACAGCCCAGGCGACAGAGCAAGACCCTATCACAATTTTTTTTTAAGTGACAGAATTATAATTTCCCTCTTTCAGGTCTCATCTTCTTTCAGGAAGGTTTTCCAGACCATTCCCCACATCGTGACATCAGCACCTTCTCTCACAGACTTTCATAAATCCCAACTCACATTAAACTCCCCCAATAAAGGGAGGGATGTCCCTTTATCTTGCCTTGTTTCATTGCACTCGTCACAACTATACTTGCGTATCATCTGAGTGACTAGTTTTTCATTGCCCATCTCCTTTGAAAGACGCTAATGTCCAGGAGGACAAAGACATGGTCTGTCTGGCATAAGTACTGCACCTAGCACAGGGCACGTCCTCAAGAAGTATCTTTTAATGCACTGAGACATGGATAAGTGAGTGGACGAATGAATGCACAAGCTCATCACAGCCTATGACGGCTTCAAAAGGACAGCCCTAGCGTCCCCCTTTTACGGAGGAGATGGAGATGCTAGAAGGCTGTCTGAATCATCCAGAGCTGCATGACCCACTCCAGGGCCAGGACCGGGGGGAAGTGAGTGAGGCCACATCATGTAAGTGCAGGGTCAGATCTTGTCTTTGTCTAAAATGTTCGTATTTTGTTCATCACAGACTTTTCTGCATTACTTTTGATTTTTTAAAAGATTGCCCTGAAATTTCATTAATCTGGATTACTGTGCCCAGGTGAGTCACACCCACCTCACCCTTGTCCCAGCCTAGAAGAGCTTGACAAATGAAACCTGGGATTCAGGTCCCAGCCTGCCCAATTCCTGCCTGAGCTGGAACCACTTGCCACCCTGCCTCATCCGGCCGGCATGGAGGAGAAGGCAGGTGTTCCCTGGGTCGGCGGCATTACCAGAAGGACAGGGTGTAGTCATTGGGGAAGGTCTCGCTCTCCCGAACCAGGAAGGTGCCATCCTTGCCCCCCGTCTCCATGCAATATTCCTGCAGCAACTTCTCGGCACTCGTCCTCTTCTCCACCTTCTTGTGGAACCATTTCTCCCCAAAATGTAGCTCTGTAGGGGGTATATCCTGGGCCGCAAAGAGAGGAGGGGTTTCTGAAAGCCTTGGACCAAACCCCAGCATCACTAGACAGGTCCTTCTGTCTCACCCCGACCCAGGGCACCACATAGCATAGAGAGGCCAGTCTCAGCTGCTCCCCACCGGAAGGGGTCTGGCGAAACAGCACCCACTACCCTCCTCCGCCTGCCTCCCACTCCTGAAAGCCCTCATTTATGGTGGCCTCCTGGTATCCTAAGACATGGAGTGAGGGGTTCCTAGCATAGCCCTCCATTCTGTTCTAGGGGAAGTCTGAGAGCCATGATGCCCTAGGGGCTGCAGAAGTAAACAGCGGGAAAGATGACCACAGCTGGAGGAGAGGGCAACAGGAAAGCCTGGGACCAAGCCAGAGCACCAGCCTCCATCTAAGGCCAATCAGGCCCTTTAGAGAGCAGGAAAGCATCTTGAACCTCACTGGTTAAAGCACCTGCGGCAGCCAGCCAATCAGAGACAAGCCAACCAGGCCATGGTACCCAGAGTAGCAGCAGCTTCTTCAGCTGAGCATCCCCTTGCCAGCTGAAGCCAGAGAATCCACAAGGGAAGGAGGTCCCGGGGGCTGGCTGGTCCTTGTGGGCCCCTGGGGACCTCCTTCCTATGTGGCTAGGGTGCCCCCTACCTGGGGCACTTCCTCCTCCGTAGTCTGTTCAATGTCATCACTGAAGGACAGCTTGGCGTCGGCAATGGCGCAGTAGTGCCGAGTCCATTTCTAGAAAGTGAAACGGGTATTAGTGCCCCGCAAGGCCTCTACCTCATCAACTCTGGAGCCCAGGAGCCCTGCAGGGCATCACCGCAGCATCCACTGTGGATGTGCTTTTCCCAGTTTCATAGACATTTATGGTGACTTCTCTGAATTCGAATTCAACTCTCTTCAAGGCATTTTTTTTTTAAACATTGATGCGTTTTGAGCTGCTTTTAGTATTTGAGCTTCTTTTTGAACTTTTTAAATCCATGTGTCTAAGGTAGGCACAACTCCTCATCATTTTCTTTTCTATTTCGTCTACCTTTTAAGACTATCGGGATTTTCTGTCCAGTTTGTCTAGAGATCTTACCTTCAATATTTACTTGTCGCTTAATGACTTTTTTTTTTTTTTAAACTGGTGAAATTTAGTCTCTGGTTTCACTGTAAAGTACCAGTGTTAAGTTCTCAGTTTTGGTCACTGTTTTATTGTCATGCATGATGTTAATGTGAGAGGAGGCTGGGTGCAGGGTATGCAGAAACTTTTTTTTTTAATATTTTTTTTTATTATTATACTTTAAGTTCTAGGATACACGTGCACAATGTGCAGGTTTGTTACACACATATACATGTGCCACGTAGGTGTGCTGCCCTTATTTTTTTTTCTTGAGACAGAGTCTCCCTCTGTCACCCAGGCTGGAGTGCAATGGCTCGATCTCAGCTCACTGAAACCTCTGCCTCCCAGGTTCAAGTAATTCTCCTGCCTCAGCCTCCCGAGTAGCTGAGACTATAGGCACGTGCCACCATGCCCAGCTTATTTTTGCATTTTTAGTAGACACGGGGTTTCACCATGTTGGCCAGGATGGTCTCGATCTCCTGACCTCATGATCTGCCCGCCTCAGCCTCCCAAGGTGCTAGGATTATAGGCATAAGCCACCGTGCCTGGCCCAACTTAATTCTTTACTTAAGTATTGCCATTTTTGGCTGGTCACAGTGGCCCACGCTGGTAATCCTAGCACTTCGGGAGGCCGAGGTGGGCAGATCACTTGAGATCAGGAGTTCAAGACCAGCCTGGCCAACATGGTGAAACACCATCTCTACTAAGACTACAAAAATTAACAGGGCGTGGTGATGCGCGCATGTGGTCCCAGCTACTCAGGAAGCTAAGGCATGAGAATCACTTCAACCGGGAGGTGGAGTCTGTGACGAGCTGAGATGGTACCACTGCACTCCAGCCTGGGCAATGGAGCAAGACTATCTAAAATAAATAAATAATAAATATTGCCGTTGTTATATTTATATCTAGGATACAAGAAGACATGTAAAAACATACTCAAAATGGATATACACATTAGGTAAAGAGATAGAAGCAGCATTAGAGCCTGAAAAATAAGGTTTCTGGTGGAACAACCCTGGATTAGAGGATACGAGGGAGTCAGGGCAACCTAAGTGCACACAGCAACAGGTACTGGATCCCGAAACAGGAAAACAGCCTGAATTGGACACAGTGGTAACACTGAAATACAGTCTATAAACTAATTATTAGTATTGAACCAATGTTAATTTCTTGATTGCGCTAATTATACTGTGGTTATGTAGAATGCTATTAATAACATTTGGAGAAGCTTGGTAAGGGAAGATGGGAATATCCCATACCATTTGTGTGTGTATGTAAATATATTATATTGAATCTAAAATTATTTCAAAATAAAACATTAAAAATGCAAAAGGAAAATAAAGTTGGCCAGGCTTAGCGGCTCATGCCTATAATCTCAGCACTTTGAGAGGCCAAGATGGGAGGACTGCTTGAGCCCAGGAGTTTGAAATCAGCCTCGGCAACGTGACCAAATCCCATCTCTGCAAAAATACAAAAAATTAGGCCGGGCGCGGTGGCTCAAGCCTGTAATCCCAGCACTTTGGGAGGCCGAGACGGGCGGATCACGAGGTCAGGAGATCGAGACCATCCTGGCTAACCCGGTGAAACCCCGTCTCTATTAAAAAATACAAGAAAACTAGCCGGGCGAGGTGGTGGGCGCCTGTGGTCCCAGCTACTCCGGAGGCTGAGGCAGGAGAATAGCATGAACCCGGGAGGTGGAGCTTGCAGTGAGCTGAGATCCGGCCACTGCACTCCAGCCTGGGCGACAGAGCGACACTCCGTCTCAAAAAAAAAAAAAAAAAATACAAAAAACTAGCCAGGCGTGGTGGTGCGCACATGCAGTACCAGAGACTCAGGGAGGTCGAGGTGGAAGGATTGCTGGAGCCTGGGAGGTCAAGGCTGCAGTGAGCCACGATCACACCACTGCACTCCAGCCTGGGTGACAGAGTGAGACCCTGTCCCACAAAATAGATAAAGTTTAAGTAGGAAGGTAAATTTGCATGGCAAAAACTCACATGACTAAAAATGGGAACAAAGACAGGCATATTCTCAGAGCTCCCAGCAAGGCTCCAAGCAGCAGCTGCGAAGGGGGGGGCCACCGTCGCTATGGGAAGGGACCAAGGCCCACCTGGTCGATGGAATCCCACATGTACAGCTCTCCCTGTTGCTTCTGCTCATCCTTCTTGTCCTCCACGTTGACATCCACGTCGCCTCGGGGACCCAGCTTCTTATGCTGAGGGGAAAACATACACACAGACTGTCTCCATGGAGACCCAAGTTTAGGTCTTCGAGCCAGCAGCCTTCATCTGCCTCTTCCCACCCAGGGCCTTTGCACTGCCTGTTCTTGCTGCCCGGCTTCCCTCTTAGTCTGTTCAGCTCTCCAGGTTATCCTGAACGAGGAGGAGGAGCTTTCCTTATAGCTTCATCTAAATATAGCCTACACTGGCCGGGCACAGTGGCTCACGCCTATAAGCCCAACACCTTGGGAGATTGAAGCAGACAGATCACTTGAACTCAGGAGTTCAAGATCAGCCTGGCCAACATGGCGAAAACCTGTATCTACAAAAATATAAAAATTAGCCAGGCATGGTGGTACGCATCCGTAATCCCAGCTACTCGGGAGGCTGAGGCAGTAAGACTGCTTGAACCTGAGAGGTGGAGGTTGCAGTGAGCTGAGACTGCACCACTGCACTCCAGTCTGGGCAAGAGAGTGGGACTCTGTCCCAAAAATAAATAAATAAATAAAAACAGCCCACACTCCCCTTCCCATCCTGCCACTCTCTAGCCCCAGGCCTGCTTTATTCGTCTCACATTTCTAGCCCTACACACACCAGGTGATTGTCTTCTGTCTTCACGGCTAGAATATAAGCCCAGTAAGAGCAGGGATGTTCTTTTGCTTCCTGTTCAGTCTCCTGTGCTAGAAGAGCACTTAGCAGACAGTGAGTGCTCTGTTGACACTCAGTGAATACACAACACCCCCTGTGCCCAGCCTTCTCCAGCACACAGAGGAAAAGGCAGGCTGCAGTCCAGAGGGAACAGGCTGGGCAGGATGGCAGGAGACCTGCTGGGGATTAGACTAAGGTGACCTGGGTGCAAACAGCACTGCAGCTATTCGACCAGCTGTGTGACCCCGGGCAAGTGGCTGCACTTCTCTGAGCCTCCGACTTCTCATCTGCAAGATTAAGACAGTGATGACACGTGGCCTCCTACTCAGGCAAGCGTCTGTAAGTTGAGGGTCATGTAACCTGGTGAAGGAGCTCAAGACGGGGAGTCAGATCCAGATTTGAATTCAGGGCCTATTACCTTACTGGCCGTGTGACCTTGGCTGAGTCACCATCGGAGTCTCAGTAATTTGTCTCGAAAAATGGGGATGTGGCAGCCCCTGTGGGATCCCGTAAGTCAAAGAATGTGAAAGGTAAGGGTCAATAGTGAAGCAGGACCTCAGTGTCCCGCTGTGAATGGCAGCATGATACATGATACAGGCATGGGAAAACAGGCTTTGAGGGCAGAGCACCTTGACCTTGAATAATTTCCTCAGCAAATACTAAATGTGTGACCCTGGCTGAGCTATTTAACCTCTGAATCTCAATGTCCACATCTGTAAAGTGGGCAAGGGCTGAGGTTATTCATCCTGCAGTGTCGTGACGAGACTGAGGAAGAAGATGTGTACGACGATGCCTAGCCCAGTGCATGGTACAAGGTGACTGGCCAATGCCATTTCCACCTCATTTCTTGAAATAGAAAGAAGTGAGCCACAGCATATCAGGTGTGGGGCAGAGGGTGCTCTAAAAGGGGCCTTCAGTACTTTGTATCTTAGAACAAGAGCTGAAAAATCCCTGGGAACACAGAGCAAGCTATCCTAATGGAAACAGAAGGAAGGAGTTGGGAGCAGGGAAGAGCAAATGCAACCAGGCTGCCCTGAAGAGTCACCAACCAGGTGCCTGAGAAGTCATGGACCCTCCATGGCCAAGCTCCCTCCACCCCTTATCCTGCCTGGAAGTATCCCTTGGCATCTCTGAAACAACTGCCTGGGCGCAAACAGTGCGGGAGCTATTTTGTTAACTCGTGACCCTGGGCAGGTGGCTGCACTTCACCAGGCCTCACACTTCTCGTCTGCAAGGCTAAGACAATGACAGCTGATCTCCTGGTTAAGCAAACATCTGTACCTTGAGGGTCACGGTCCTGGCCAAACACTCCCTGTGCACTGACGCTCTTACCCATGGGGGCACCAACATCCCCTCCTCTGGTTGGGCTGAGCCAAAGCTCCTTGCACTGCCTGGTATTTCTCTGTTGATGGGTTTGTCTCCCTACCAAACCATGACTTCTTGGAACATAAGGATTGTGCCCAATATATCTTGGTGACCCAGTAACAATTGAGGGTATATGCCACATGTTGACACCACCCACACCCTTGTGTGTGCTACTCCCCCAACCTGGTAGGACATCCCCCTTCTCTGCTTACTGCTATGGTCTGAATGTCTGCGTCCTCCCAAAATGTGTATGTTGAAACCTAACCCCCAATGTAATGGTGTTTGGAGATGGTGGTTTTGGAAGGTGGTGGCTGTGTCCCCACCCAAATCTCATCTTGAATTGTAGCTCCCATAATTCCCACATGTCATGGGAGGAACCCAGTGGGAGGTAACTGAATCATGGGGGCGGGTCTTTCAGGTGCTATTTTTGTGATAGTGAACACATCTCATGAGATCTGGTTTTATAAATGGGAGTTTCCCTGCACAAGCTCTCTTGCCTGCCACAATGTAAGATGTGACTTTGCTCCTCCTTCATCTTCTGACATGATTGTGAGGCCTCCCCAGCCATGTGGAACTGTGAGTCCATTAAACGTCTTTCCTTTAGAAATTACCCAGCCTTGGGTATGTCTTTATGAGCAGTGTGAGAATGGGTTAACACAGAAGGTGATTAAGTCATGAGGGTAGAGTCCTCATGAATGGGAATGAGAGTAGAGCTCTCATGAATGGGAATGAGGGTAGAGCGCTCATGAGTGGGAATGAGGGCAGAGCTCTCATGAATGGGAATGAGGGTAGAGCTCTCATGAATTGGAATGGTGCCCTTATAAAAGAGGCCAAAGATATCTCCATGTCCCAGATGGTTATTTATTAATAAATAAATATTTAAAAATAAAAGAGGCCCCAGAGAGCTGCCTCACCCCTTTCACCATGTGAGGACACTAGAGGTTGACAGCCTACAACTTGGAAGAGGACTCTCATACCAGCACCCTGACCTTGAACTTCCAGCCTCCAGAACCGTGATAAATCAGTTCCTGTTGTTTATAAGCCACCCAGTTTATGGTATTTTGTGACAGCTGCAGGAACACACTGAAATACCTAGGAAACAGCTGTTTGTCCTTCCCCATGAGCTTGTGGGAATGTCAACAAAATGCACATTCGCTCCTTCCATGAAAGGCTGCCCGCTAGGGACTTCAGATTCCACTGCCCTTGCGGGTAACACGACTGAGTTCTCATGCACAGAACACAAAAGGACGGGACAGCTGACTTGCTTACCAGAAACCATTTGCCCTGGACACCCTTGGACTTCCCGTGCTCTGAGCTGGAACTCGGATGTGCCTGAGACCCGGCGTCTACCACACAAACAAGGACAAAGCAAAGTCCCTTCACCATTTTTGTGTAATGAGCTCCTTCAAAATCTGGAGAAGGCTACAGACCCCTTTCTCAGAATAATAATGCATAAAATTACAAAGGAAATTTGATTATATTGAAACACGGTTAAGACATTAAATAGGCCAGGCGCGGTGGCTCACGCCTGTAATCCCAGCACTTTGGGAGGCTGAGACAGGCAGATCATGAAGTCAGGAGATCAAGACCATCCTGGCCAACATGGTCCTGTCTCTACTAAAAATACAAAAAACAATTAGCCGGGCTTAGCGGCGGTGCCTGTTGTCCCAGCAACTCTGGGAGGCTGAGGCAGGAGAATGGCATGAACCCGGGAAGCAGAGCTTGCAGTGAGCCAAGATCGCGCCACTGCACTCCAGCCTGGGGGACAGAGTGAGACTCCATCTCCAAAAAAAAAAAAAAAAAGGTATTAAATAAATATTTGCAATACACTAATAGATGTGTTTCTTTATTAACATCTTAAATAAGATCTAGAGGCAGATCTAATAACCTCCATAATTCCAAAGTGATGACGAGCACATTATTTTGAAATACTTGCAGTAACTGTAAATGTGATATAAAAATACTCATGACTTCTGCTGGTGACAGAGCCCCCAAATGGCTTGCTGCCAACGTTCATAATTGAAGGAAGTATTAAGTTGTATGTACAGGTTAAACAAATAAAGATGTAATTTTTTTTCTGTTGAAGTTCACATGCCCCTCTGATTCTAACCGTGGATTCTCTGGGGATCTGTAAAACCCCAGTTGAAAACTGCTGCCCTGAGAGATGGTAGAGCAGAATGTGGGGGTCCCAGGTCCCTGAGCCACCTTGTGGGTTAGAGCTCAAAACTCACAGAACATTCTCCCTCGCTTGGGGAAGAAATAAACTCTTCTGTGCTTTAAGCCACTGCATATCTGGTCTCTTTATCCTAATAATTCAAAAATCCAAATGTTACCGTGGCATCCCTAGGCACAGATATAATCACTCTTCTCCCCTGTAGCACTAGGAATAACAGCTCTACTGCTGCACTCAGCGTTTTCTAGCAACTGCCCGCCTCCCACACAACCAGAAGCTCCAATCACAGGAACAGCACCCAGGTCACCGGACACCTCCAGCATCTCGAATAAGGCTGACTCAGAGAGAGGGTGGGGAAGGTTCACCAATGAACGAAGAAACCATAACAAGTTAGCCTTTAACGTAGCACCAACTACAGGACAGGCGCAGTTCCACGCACTGTGCACGCCTTCCCTCACATGATGCTTCCAGCAAGTTGGCCAGGTGGGTTCTAGTATTATCTCCCCCTGAGAATGGTGAGAACAGAGGCTCCCAAAGGTCAATGACTTTGCCTGAGGTCACAGTGTTAGTAAGGAGAGCAGGTTTGAGCCTGTAGAGTAGGACCTGGAGCAGGCCCAGGAGGACACAGAACTGGTGAATGGGACCCAGAACTGGTGAATGGGACCCAGAACTGGTGAATGGGACCCAGAGCCAGGGAACCGAGCCACTGGGCTCCCTGCGCAGCTGACAGCAGCACCCGGGGTGCCTACCTTGATGATGATCTTCTCCCGCAGCTGGCTGGGTGAGGGCAGCTGGTCAGCGCTGGCCTCCGTGGGCTTCATCAGCAGCAGGTCGCCAAACACTTCCTTGAAGGTCTTGGCCATGTGACGCTGCTGCTCCACGCTGCAGTGCTCCTCAATGGACAGGATCACTGGGAAGCTGCAGGCGGAAGAGGGTGGGCAGCTCGGCAGGGGGAGCAGGCACCTCTGCATCTGCCCCACAGAGGGGCCAGGGCAGCTCGGCCCTGGGGCAACAGAAACCGGGTGCTGCTCGGGGCACAGCCCCCACATCTGCCCTCCCAGAAGGAGAGGACCTCACCCTGGGTGTGAGGGCACAAGCCTTGGGACTCAGAACAGCTGCAGTCTGATTCAGGAGCTTCCCCATACCCCAGAATGCACCTTTTCTCTATTTTCTTTTTTCCATCCATTCAAGTCTTTAAACTTACAGAAAAAAGTCTCTAATTTTTTTAAAATTTCAAACTTACAGAAAAGATCAAAGACAGTGCAATAAGCACCCGTGTAAGCTTCACCTAGGGTCACCAACGTTGACATTGTCCCACGTGCGCACCTACCTACTTTAGTATCTTTATTATTTTCTTTATTTATAAAGTGTATTGGTTTCATATATTCTCATTCATATGCACACATAGGTAATTTACATACGTATGCATGCATACATTTATTATTTGTATGTGTACATATGTATATTTATATAAGGTGTCTGCATTTATAGATCATTTGTGTGTGTATATCTAGAGTTGATTTTTCTCATCTATTGAGGTTATGGTCCATAAAGTCACCATCAACACTGATTGGCAAATACCTGAGCCACTGCTCCTAAAGGGAAATACAGGGTCAGGGCCTTTTGACACTGTGGTCACAACATTTACCTCAACGGATCAAAATCTGACCTTGTTTTATGTGTGTTTCTGTTTCAAGACACCTCATTTGGTATATATCATTGACTGACATCGGGCTGACAGCCAGCATCACTGCAGTTTGTGCCTGAATGAAGCATATCTGACACAGGTATTTTCTCCATCGGGCACATCACAGCCTTCTCATGCTCATTCTCAGGCAGCCATCAGCACTGTGCTTCGGGCCATCTGAACAGCAAAATCACCAAGAAAAAGCTCAAAAACAGGAACAATGTGGCACTCGACAGACGGTGAGAAGGACACTTGCTGAAGCTTTCATGCTGTAGACCAGGAAGGGGAGCGCTGCTTTGCTTAACCTCAGCTGAACACGTGTGCATCACTTGAGTCTCATTTCCCACAGTTTGTGCGTGTCTCAAAATGACCTCAGAGTGCTTTGAGGTTTGATTTGGGGTTACAACTCAATTTTAGCAAGTAGGTCAATTCAGTTACGGAATTCACCAATAAGGATCACCTATCTCTGTATCATGTGAACGTGTGTGTATGTATACATTCACATATTACTACATGCATATACATACATATATACGCATATATATATTTGTGTGTGTGTACATATACACATGCATGCTCCTCCTGAGGGAGCAGAAAACTCATTTATTTATTTATTTATTTTTACATTTTTGGAGATGGAGTTTCACTCATTGCCCAGGCTGGAGTGCAATGGCACGACTTCAGCTCACTGCAACCTTCACCTCCCAAGTTCAAGCAATTCTCCTGCCTCAACCTCCTGACTAGCTGAGATTACAGGTGCCTACCAGCATGCCCAGCTAATTTTTTGTATTTTTAGTAGAGACAGGGTTTCACCATGTTGGCCAGGCTGGTCTCTAACTCCTGACTTCCATTGATCCACCCACCATGGCCTCCGAAAGTGCTGGGATTATAGGTGTGAGCCACTGTGCCCAGCCTATATTTATATTTCATTTATACACGTATTTATGTTTCCTCCTAAAGCATCTGAAATGAGGCGCGGACATCCTCCACAGCTATCTCTTAAGAACAAGAACATCCCGCGACTTTGCCACACCGTGTCACCCCAGGAAATTATCTTTAAACAATGATCATTAGACATATTCATCATTAGACAAACTCAAATTTCCCCAGTTATCCAAGAAACATAGTGTATAGATGGGGTTTTTCCCACCGAGAATCCATTTGAGGCTTGTGGATGGCATTTACTATGAAACAAAATTATTATTATTATTTTTTTTTTTTTTTTTTGAGATGGAGTCTCTCGGCTCACTGCAAGCTCCGCCTCCCGGGTTCATGCCATTCTCTTGCCTCAGCCTCCCAGAGTAGCTGGGACTACAGGCGCCCGCCACCTCCCCCGACTAATTTTTTTATATTTTTAGTAGAGACGGGGTTTCACCGTGTTAGCCAGGATGGTCTCGATCTCCTGACCTTGTGATCCACCTGCCTCGGCCTTCCAAAGTGCTGGGATTACAGGCGTGAGCCACCGCGCCTGGCCGAAAACAAAATTATTCTAAAGGTAGCTATGTCACTTCCATAAACAGGAAACCACATCACTCGATAGAAATGAAAGTAAAAGTGAAAATAAACTGACGACAATAAAAATAAAATCCTGAACCATGTTCCAGCTCAAGTACATCATAGCCTCATCACTCCTGGGAAGCATGGACCCAGCTCACTCCCCGATCCTGATCCACACACCCTTACTAGAACACAACAGCTAAAAAGCTTTTAGAACAAAGGCTAGTAAGTTGGTATCAAAACTTAACTGGCAGCAAAATGTGAACCATTCGAATGAACGCTGCTTGCAATCATTTTTTTAAATCCCTCTTAATACCAATAAGGATGCCTTTTGCTGCAAAAACATTAATGCATTAATGTGTAATTACAGAGTTCTAGCCCTGTAGGTGTCAGATGATTCCAGGCCTATTTTAACCAGAAAAAACTTTCTCTAGCCATGAATGAGATAATGTTCAATGAGTGACTATCAACTCACAACCATAAGCACCTATGTCCTGGAAAGGAAAGCAAACTCACAAAGCAGTGTAAGCAGCCCCTCCACAGTGTCTGTTAATACAGGCCCCTTCCATCTGCCTGGTGGAGGTTGGCACTAAGAAGGGCTAGGGCCCTATGGGGGAGAACACTGCGATGGAGACATCATATGCTTTCATTGAAAGGTTTTCGCCAAGTGGGAAAAGACATCCATAATTTCATTGTCTCAGACCAACACCTCCACCCAGCTCGAGGGACATCTGCGGTAAATTCAATAAAAATAACCAGTCGGGCTGGGCGTGGTGGCTCATGCTCATAATCCCAGTTCTTTGGGAGGCTGAGGCGGGAGGATCACCTGAGGTCATGAGTTCAAGACCAGCCTGGCCAACAGTGAAACCCTGTCTCTACAAAAATACGAAAATTAGTCAGGCATGATGGCAGGTGCCTGTAATCCCAGCTACTCGGGAGGCTGAGACAGGGGAATTACTTGAACTCAGGAGGGGGAGGTTGCAGTGAGCTGAGATACTGCCATTGTACTCTAGCTTAGGTGACAGAGCGAGACTTCATCTCAGAAAAGAAAGAAAAGAAAAGAAAAGAAAAAGAAAAGAAAAAAGGGGGAAGGGAAGGGAAGGGGAAGGGGAAGGGAAGGGGAAGGGGGAAAGAAGGGAAGAAGAAGAAAAGAAGGAAAGAAAGAAAATCAATCTTATTGACTGAACACTAACTCTATGCCAGGTGCAGGGTTAAGCACTTGCTATAATGGCATCTCATTTAACCCTCACAACTGCCCTGTGAGGTGCACACAATTTTCACCTCTGTTTTCTAATGTGGGAATTGAAGCATAGAATGGTAAGTGCTTTGCCCAAGCTAGTACTTCACGGCTGGATTCAAACTTGGCAAAAAGGATTCAGAACCCATACTCATAAGTGCTATTCTACCCCAGAAGGGATAAAAAGACAACTGTCATTCCACTGAGCCTATAGAAGGCCTCTTGCCAGCTCTCGGAAATAATAAGGAACCCAGACCAGGAGTCCGTATATGATGGCCTCCGCCCCAAATCTGGCCCGCCATCTATTTCTGTAATTTGTAATTCAAGTTTCAACTGGAACATAGCCAAGCCCATCTGTTTACCTCTTGTCCACGGCTGTTTTGCACTTCAGCAACTGGGCTGAATAGTTGCAACAGAGACCACAGGACCCACAAAGCCTGAAATATTTCTTCTTTTTTTTTTTTTTTTTTTTTTTTTTTTGAGATGGAGTCTCTCCCTGCACCCAGGCTGGAGTGCAGTGGCTGGATCTCAGCTCACTGCAAGCTCCGCCTCCCGGGTTCGTGCCATTCTCCTGCCTAAGCCTCCCGAGTAGCTGGGACTACAGGCGCCCGCCACCTCGCCCAGCTGGTTTTTTGTATTTTTTAGTAGAGACGGGGTTTCACCGTGTTAGCCAGGATGGTCTCGATCTCCTGACCTTGTGATCCGCCCGTCCCGGCCTCCCAAAGTGCTGGGATTACAGGCTTGAGCCACCGCGCCCGGCCAGCCTGAAATATTTCTATCTGGCCCTTTACAGAACAATTCCGTTGACCTCCAGCCCAAATCAAGATCTTCTAGTGGGACAGAAAAGGATTAGACCTGAGGTTAGAAACCCTTGAAACAAACCTAGATGTTCTCATCCACTTAACCTCTCCTTGCCTCAATTTACCCATCTGTTAAATGGCGACGACCATACCCACTTTGCAGCAAAGAATCAAGATGATGACATGTACAAAGGACCTAGCACAGAGCCTGGCCCCAGGCGGCTATTCAAGAAATACACCACCACCACTACTGGCTGCTTGGATTCTGCCTGTAGAAACAGGTTTGGTGGGGGTGACAACTGGGTAGAAAAGAGGGAATTAGGACAGAAGGGGAACTTTAACTTTCCTTGCCTCTTTTTTTTTTTTTTTTTCCTGTGAGTCAGGGTCTCGCTCCGTTGCCTAGGCTGGAGTGCAGTGGCGCAATCTCAGCTCACTGTAACCTCTGCCTCCCAGGTTCAAGCAATCCTCCCACCTCAGCTTCCCTAGTAGCTGGGACCACAGGTGCATGCCACTGCACCCAGCTTTTTTTTTTTTTTTTTTTTTTTTTTGTATTTTTGGTAGAGACGGGGTTTCACCATGTTGCCCAGGTTCTTCTCCAACTCCTGACCTCAGGTGATCACACCTCAGACTCCCAAAGCACCAGGATTACAGGCGTGAGCCACCGCGCCCAGCCTTTCCTTCTCTTTCAAGGGTTCTGGAAGTGGGGGCCGGACAGAATGAGGAGGCGGGGTGGGCACTGAGCAGCCACAGGGTTCCCCAGCCAGAGCCTCCTCGGGGCTCTAGATTCCGGGAGTAACCTGCACTCTCGGCCTGCAGGGGGCGCCAACACTCGGGTGAGAACTTGATGGAACTGGCTTTGGCCAAGATGGGGCCCAGGCCTTCCTACATTTGGAAGGAGGCGTCTATGTGTGTTTGCCTGTCTGTGCATCTGCCCAGCCAATCCTAGCTGCCTTCCTCTTCAAGTCACACCACCCAGAAATCAGCCAACTGACCTTGAGGTAACAAAGGCGTGGTCTTTGATGGCCTGTACAACGTCGTCAAACTTGATCTTGGTGGTCCGCGTCCAGCCGTGGTAGATGACCGGCTTCCCATCAGGCCCGTCCCAGCAGTCCACTACAGGGAGAAACGTGGCAGGCTCAACAACACGTGTGTTCACCGACAGCCCCGAGGTCAGCCCCCAGCCCACACACCACTTCAGTTACTAGACAAGGACGCCCACACTCCCTCCATTCGGCTGCCAACACAAGGACATGGGTTTCCCTGTGTACGCAGGGTTCCCTGTGCGCTTACATAATGCAAGTGCAGCTGTCCAAGACAAGCTAGTTTCAATGCTGCTTTTTTTTTTTTTTTTTTTTTTTTTTTGGAAGATGAAGTCTCACTCTGTTGCCCACGCTGGAGTGCAGTGGCACAATCTTGCCCTACTGCAATCTCCACCTTCCGGGTTCAAGCGGTTCCCGTCTCAGTCTCCCAAGTAGCTGGGACTATAGGCACGTACCACCATGCCCAGTTAATTTTTTGTATTTTAGTAAAGACAGGTTTGCACCATGTTGGCCAGGGTGGTCTCGATATTCTGTCCTCATGATCCGCCCGCCTCAGCCTTCCAAAGTGCTGGGATTAGAAGCATGAGCCACCGCGCTCGGCCTCAACGCTTCTTCTTAAAGAAGATTTTACCACGTGTTTTATTTTGACTTTGCCTGTTGAAAACCTTGACTGCCTTTTCTGCCCGTGGAAATGATACAGAGCCGTGAGAAATTTATTTGTAAAGGTTCACAGTAAAATTTTCAAACAGAAATGGGTCATGTGGAAGGTGAACACCCCCAATCTTTTGGACCCCAAGGGCACAGAAGCTGATGCTTAAAGCTTTTCTTCTAAACATTTGTTTTTTTCTCAGGGAGGAGAAAAATCATAAACGGGAGGAAAGTCTATAGAATAACTGCTACAAAACGTTGCTTCCATGATGAGTGGTTTTGGTAACACTGGAGCCTAAGTCAGCGGTTGTTGCCTTTTTTTGTTGTTGTTGTTTGAGACAAAGTCTCCCTCTGTTGCCCAGGCTGGAGAGCAGTGGCACGATCTCAGCTTACTGCAACCTGTGCTTCCCGGGCTCAAGCGACTCTTGTGCCTCGGCCTCCCAAGTAGCTGGGATTACAGATGTGCACCATCACACCTGGCAATTTTTGTATTTTTAGTAGAGACAGCGTTTCGCCATGTTGGCCAGACTAGTCTCAAACTGATCTCAAGTGATTTCCTGATCTCAAGTGACCCGCCCGCCTCGATCTCTCACAGTGCTGGGATTACAGGCACGATACACCATGCCCAGCTGGTTGTTGCCTTTTCTCAGACAAATGCACCCATGAGCCTTTGGTGAGAGAGAGGATGAAAGGAAAAGAGCCAGAGAGGCTATGAGGAGGAAGGAGGGAACTAAGGCCTCTGCCATCTGCCCAGCCACAGATGCCGGCTGACCCTTCTGTTCTTTTCTGTTTAGACAGAGTCTCACTCTGTTGCCCAGGCTAGAGCGCAGTGGCACAATCACAGCTCACCACTGCCTCAACCTCCTGGGCTCAAGCGATCCTCCCACCTCAGCCTCCCAAGTTGTTGGGACCACAGGTGCGTGCCACCACACACAGCTAACTTTTTTACTTTTTGTAATGACAGAATCTCACCATGTCGCCCAGGCTTGTCTCAAACTCTTGGCCTCATGCAGTCCTCCCACTTCAGCCTCCCAAAGTGCTGGGATTACAGGCAGGAGCCACCATATCCAGCCCTGATCGTTCTTTTCACATTTGCTCACAGACCCCCCAATCCAGGTGATACGGGGTACCTGTGCACACCTAGGACCCAGCTGCCAAAACACAGTGGGTGTCTGTCTGCCTTCCTCTAATACCAGCCCAGGAGGAAGCTGAGGAGATACAGATGACAGGGACTCTGTCTCAAAAAAAAAAAAAAAAGAAAGAAAGAAAGAAACATCACACTCTAACCCCATAAATATGCACAGTTATTATGTGTCCATTAAAACTTGTTTAAAATTTGAAAGAAAACATGGAGCAACCACACGGTTATCCTCAATCTGCTGTGAGCGTGATCTCGGCCAAGAAGGAGCTACTCACGTTCAATGCAGCGACAGCCCATGCGCAGGCAGCGGATGTAAGCTTCCGGGGACGACTCGCTCCGCAGCTGGTCACCTGTGAGGTACCTGCAGGAGAGAAGGCAGGCGGCCGTGAGGGGGTGGCAGCCACAGGGGTTGGGGGGCAAGCCTGCACCTCGGGGTGTTGCGGGGGAACTTCTCAGCCTGAGTTCCCAAAGCTCTGAATTCTTCCATCTAGAAAGACTCAAAGCTAAGGCCTAGGACAGAAATACACAATTTCACAGTCACACTGGGCATGAGCTTTGAACTCAGGTCACAATCACAGGAGGTGAATGCTGACCACCTGGACAACGCAAGCATGGAGAGGACGTGTTCTTTTGAGGAGAAGTTGGTCAAAGCACGTCAGAAGCAAAAAAGCTGCAGAAGATGAATTAACAAAGCCTCGTGGCCACCCTCTGGGTCCTCGGCCTAAACAGAAACGGGCACTTCTTTTGATATCAGGGCCCGAGGCCAGGCACAGAACAGGCACTCGACAACTGTTGGTGGAATTGACTATGCCAGGAGCCACACCCACCAAAACTGCCCTAAGAATGACTCCTTAATGCACTTTCTTCCTCACCATGATTCACCTCAACTTTTTTTACAGTTTGTGTTCCAAGGCCAGGCATGGAGGCTCACACCTGTAGTCTCAGCAGTTTGGGAGGCTGAGGCGGGCAGATCATGAGGTCAGGTGTTCGAGACCAACCTGGCCAACATAGTGAAATTCTGTCTCCACTAAAAATACAAAAAAAAAAAAAAAATAGCTGAGCATGGTGGCATGTGCCTGTAGTCCCAGCTACTCAGGAGGCTAAGGCAGGAGAATCTCTTAAACCAGGGAGGCAGAGGTTGTGGCGAGCCGAGATTGCACCACTGCACTCCAGCCTGGGCAACAGAGCAAGACACCGTCTCAAAAAAAAAAAAAAAAGAAGTTTGTTCCTCACACTGGGGCCTGTCAGAGGGACGTAGGAAGGAGAGGATCAGGAAAAATAACGAATGGGTAGTAGGCTTAATGCCTGGGTGACAAAATAATCTGCACAGCAAACCCCCATGACACAGGTTGACCTGTGTAACAAACCTGCACACGTACCTCTGAACTGAAAATAAAAGGTTTTTTTAAAGTTTGTATTTCTTAACTGTCTTCTGGGTTTTCTAGAATTCACTGTGCGGAAACACAAACTCATAAAATGATGGGCATGGTGGGGAAGAGAGAACTGTGAAATCAATTTTCCCCTGAAAGAGATTTTACCTTCCCAAATGCCTGGAGCATAACACCATTAAAAGCCTTTTCCCAGATGACCCCCTGGAATGTCACTTAGGCAAGTCCCCACCCATAGCTCCGGGAGCCATGACCCAAGGACTTCACCCCTCACCCAATAAGACACACTAAATACTGGAACATCAGTGCAACATCCTTTATCTTCCCTCTGTTGCAATCAGAGTAACCATCCCAAGAGGCCCCTGTGAGCATCTTGTTTTCTGGTTAAAAGTCCTCAGGGTCTTCCCGACAGCTCTCACAGTGACCTACAAGATCCCGCTCCAGCAGGACCTGCCTTCCTCCCCTCCTGACACCGCTCTCCTGGATTCTGCACTCCAGCCTTAGCAGACTCTTTTCAGTTGCTCCTGCCCCAGGGCCTTGGCACATGCTGCTCCTCTGTCTGAAACACTTCTCCTCGCCTTACCACCTGCTCCCCAGAGCAGCAAGTCCTCTTCTGGGGTTAACTTTCAATGGAGGCCTTCCTCAGAGCACATGAGGACGTGGCTGCCACCTGTTCACAGCCACATCCCCAGCTCCCAGCAGGCACAGGGTACACAGTCCCTACGAATCAATTCAATGAGTCACTGAATTGCTTTAGTGTGGCTACTGTGAGATGCCCAAATCATGAAAAACTAAGTTTACTACATTACTTTAGTTACTAAGTTACTTTAAGTTACTTTTGTTTTTACTAGCTTTTTAGGACCACAGAAAACAGATTATTATTACAATGCCAACTGAGAAAGGGAGGTGTGTTCCCTGCCCCTTCCAGAAGCTTCTGTGTATTCTAGTCCGAGGAACGTGACGCTACACCCTCCACCTGCTTCTCAACACGGCTCACCAGAGCAGCGCGTCGGACCCCTGCCTCAACCCTCACATGCTCTGTGCTGCCCAACCCATTCAGATGAAACTTCAGTGAGTTTCATCTGAAACTCACGTGTTATGTGACGAGGAGATCCAGTAATGAGACAGGGGGTTGTTCATGTCCTGCATGTCCACCACGTCATACTTCTCATCCCAGATGCTGTTTTCTCGTGAAAACAGGTATGTGAGGAACTAAAAGAGTCAAACACGAAGAATGAATCATCACGTTGACGGGAGGGATGGTGTCTGCTTGTTTCTGTTCTGTGTCCACCCAGGGGAAGAACAACTCTGATGCGTGAAACCAACAGACGGTCTCCTGACCTCAATTACCCACGTTTTCACTACCGAAGGCTCAGACTGCAAACGGCTGCAGCGACATATTTGTTCCACAGACCTAGACAATATTTTCCTTTGTAATGCTTATCCTAAAATATTTGCTACTAAAAGGGCTTATGCTTACCATATATACATTGTTGTTGCCTTTTGTTTGTTTTTTCAGACAGAGTCTCGCTCTGTTGCCAAGGCTGCAATGCACTGGCACAATCTCAGTTCACTGCAACCTCCACCTCCTGGGTTCAAGTGATTCTCCTGCCTCAGCCTCCCAGGTAGCTGGGATAACAGGCGTGCACCACCACACCAGGCTAATTTTTGCATTTTTAGTAGAGACAGAATTTTACCATGTTGGCCAGGCTGGTCTCAAACTCCTAACCTCAAGCGATCCACCCACCTCAGCCTCCCAAAGTGCTGGGATTACAGGTGTGAGTCACTGCACGTGGCCTCATATACATGTTTTAAAGCATAACAGTAGCATGAGAAGTTGTGAACCCACTACCCAACTGAAGAAACAGAGTGTTATCCATATCAGAATGTTGAAAGGGCAGAAAATTTCAAGTTACAATTCTTGGCCCCTTTAAAAAAAAAAAAAAAATGCTTTAGCGACCTGGGCCTACTTTCTGCTGCCTGAGAACGACCTCATATGGGGCAGGCGCTCACCAGTTCCACCTCCCCTCCTCCTTCCCTATGCAAGGTCAAAGGCAACCATTCTGACCTGGAAGCACCCAGACACCTTCGCATTTTGTTTCTGTGCTTGCAATGGTTCAAGTCTCCCTGGTGGCACATGCCCTCTAGTGGCAAAATCAATAATCCCACTCAGGCAACATGGTCAAGAGAGAAGAGTAAGAAAAGGCTATGAGGCCGGGCGCGGTGGCTCAAGCCTGTAATCCCAGCACTTTGGGAGGCCGAGACGGGCGGATCACGAGGTCAGGAGATCAAGACCATCCTGGCTAACACGGTGAAACCCCGTCTCTACTAAAAAATACAAAAAATTAGCCGAGCGAGGTGGCGGTCGCCTGTAGTCCCAGCTACTCGGGAGGCTGAGGCAGGAGAATGGCGTGAACCCGGGAGGCGGAGCTTGCAGTGAGCTGAGATCCGGCCACAGCACTCCAACCTGGGCGGCAGAGCGAGACTCCGTCTCGAAAAAAAAAAAAAAAAAAACGAAAAGGCTATGAAACTGCCTTAGCAAAAAATCAAAACAACGAGAAAACTACGACAGCGAAACAGATCTGATCTAACCAACCTCTCTCTTGCCTTTAACCTCCAAACCGTCATTAATTATTCCTGGGCTTGGGCCAAAGTAACTTTGGAAAACATTTAGTTTATAGTTTAAATAACAGCCCTTCCCCAAAACTAAACTGCCTTTATAAAGCTAAACAAAGACCAGGTTAGGAGGATGAGAGGGGCCTGAATTCCGCTAAGGTGGAGACTAACTGGTTACCAGCCATTTTTCTGGACGTTATAAGATTCGCAACTTCCCCAGTTACTCCTACAGATAACATCACTCTTGTTCAACCTAAGATTGGCCTTTTGAGACGTCTTTTTGAGCGTTTGCATGGCTCTACCTGGACCGCCCACTGGTCCTGTGGCCCCACCCAGAAGCTCACTGTTTTGCACACCCATATGATTGCATCTCCAACCAATCAGCAGCACCCCTTCCCTGGCCCTCCAAACCATCTTTAAAAAACCCTAGCCTCGGCCAGGTGCGGTGGCTCACACCTACAGTCCCAGCACTTTGGGAGGCCAAGGCAGGCTGATCACAAGGTCAGGAGTTGGAGACCAGCCTGGCCAACATAGTGAAACTCTGTCTCTACTAAAAACAAAAAAAAAATTAGCCAGGCATGGTGGAGGGCACCTGAAATCCCAGCTACTCGGGAGGCTTAGGCACAAGAATCACTTGAACCTGGGAGGCGGAGGTTGCAGTGAGGTGAGATCACACCACTGAACTCCAGGCTGCGTGACAGACTGAGACACCATCTCAGAAACAAAAACACAAGCAAACAAACAAACATATAAAAAACAAAACTCGAGCCTCTGAAAGGGAGGATGATTTGAGTAATAATAAAACTCGAGTCTCCCATTCATCCGGCTCTACGTGAGTTAAACTCTTTCCCTGTTTCAATTCCCCTGCCTTGATCAATTGGCTGTGTCTAGGCAGCAGGCAAAACGAACCCATTGGACAGTTAACAGTTACAGTAATCTGGAACGTGGGAGAAAAAGAAAAACACTCCCAACTAACCAGTCAGTCGAGGGGACATCAAACAGCAAAGCTCTCCAAGGAAAGAGGACAGAAAATAAACCTCAGAAAGCACAGACATCAATCAAAAAGTCACTCCCATGTGACAACAAGCCCAGCCTACTCACCTCATCCACAAACAAGAAAGGCTCAGCAGTTTCACGCATGGTGTCATCGATGAACTTTGTCATCCGCTCACGGACTTTGCTCAGATCCTGAGCCCAATGCTCCTTAAAATGAGAAAGAGAACAAGAGATCACCAAAATGAGTACTGATAAAATTCTTCGTTTCCCAGGGTCCAGACAGTCGCGATCAAAGACTGAAACGTCAACCAATTCCGAAATCCCTTGCAATCGAGCACCACATGTTGAGGCCTCATTCTGTACATGGCCCTTTGCCAGGGGTCAGCAAATATTCTCTGCAAAGAGCCAGAGAGTAAATATTTTGGGCTCTGTGAGCCATATGGTGTCTGTTGCAACCTCTCAACTCCGCTGCTGTGGTGCAAAAGCAGCCACAGATAATCCGCAGGCAAATGGGCATGGCTGTATTCCAACAAAATTTTGTTTATAAAAACAAGCGGTCAGCTGTATTTGGCCCATAGGTCATGGTTTGCCAGCTCCTGCCCTATGACAGCTCTTTACGTTTGTCAGTAAGAAGCAGCCTGGGGGCATGGTAGTTACATCAGCCTTCCAGGTCACTTACCTGGGGTGGCCTCTCATTCTACCTAGGTGACCTTGGGCAAGTTCCATACCGTCTCTGTGCCTCCGCATCCATGAAGCGGGAGTAAGAGTATCTACCACACAGTTTCTGTGAAGCCCTGTATGAAATGGATGCTGTAGGAAGCATTGTATGAAATCCTATTAGGTTATGTGCCTAACGCAGCACCTGGTGCATAGAAAGTGCTCAGACCCACTTTGGGAGGCCGAGCCGGGTGGATTGCCTGAGCTCAGGAGTTCAACACCAGCCTGGCCAACATAGTGAAACCCCATCTCTACTAAAATACAAAAAAAAAAAAAATTTTTTTTAAATCAGCTGGGCATGGTGGAGGGCGCTATAATCCCAGCTACTCAGGAGGCTGAGGCAGGAGAATTGCTTGAACCAGAGAGGCAGAGGTTGCAGTGAGCCAAGGTTGTACCACTGCACACCAGCCTGGGCAACAGAGTGAAACTCTGTCTCAAAAAAAAGAAAATGCTCTGACCATGGCAGCTTGTGCAAACAAGCATCTATCTTCCTTCTATGGTCATGTCACTTAGTCCACATAACTCCGCAAGTCATTTATTGCCACTGTCATTTTAGAGACAAGGAAACAGAGGCCCAGGAACAACAGCTCATGATCCTAAGCCCACACAGCTTGTAAATTGCAGAGTCTCAGCTCCAAATAGCTAAACTGACATGGAATGTAATCATATGCCCTCTTTCCAAGAAAATAGGCAAACAGGGCTGCTAAAACACTGATAACGTCTGAAATACACATGACCAGTTCCAAAGCAGCTGCTGCACAGTCCTAGACGTTCTAGAAACCCTTTTTAAAAAGAATGTATAATATGAAGTAACTGTTGCTTTCCTCTCCGTGCCCTGAAATCCCAAATATTCATAGGAAAAGGGCATGAAATACGTCATGTAAATTCAACATTGATCAATGCTTTCTTCACTTCAAATATTCTAAAACCTTCATCTTTATGACTAACAGGAGCAAATATGCTACCAGATGTGTGTGTGGTTCGATGGGAAGGGCTGGATGAGGATGTCTGAAAGAATGAAAAATAGAAGAACAGACGCAAATGAGGCGGTGACCAGGAGGCTTATGAAATGCATGGGTGTAAGACAAAAATGAACAGCTGTTGACTCTTGCAAATTTACCTGGATCAGGAGCCCAAAACAGCCCGGAAGCTGGGAAACTGTGAGCTCATTTGAATACAGGGGTGTCAGAATCTTTGAATACTACAACATGAAACCCAAATTGTGGGATATTTTATTAAAATACTTTGCCTGACCAAGATGTCCCAAAGAGGCTGGAGGTATCCTCCTTCCTTCCCCTACAAAGTTTTTACATTTATCAAAATGCAATGGGTACTTAGCTAATACAACCTGGCACTGGACTGACTGCAAAGAAAGAAATCTTCTGCCTAAAGGAGATGGAAATATCAATATTCTAGGGGTTGTAAAATGCATCTACTTGGTGTGGGGTATTGCACTAGACACCTATAATAGTGAAAATGGCAAAGAATAATGATGAAAATAAAAATAAATGGTGATGGCTGTCAACACTGGGCACTGACTCTACACCAGGCCCCACAAAGTGGCTCATCGTGAACTTACCACCACCCCAGGAGGCGTAGGTTATTCTCCATGTCATATAAATGGGGAAACAGAAGCCTGCTTCGCATGGGCCAAAATGCATACAACCTAGACAACTAGGCTTCTAGTCATTAACTTAGTGTTGTCTGACATGAGCCTTGGACTAAACCCAGAAACGCTGATTCTGGAAACATACTTTTAACTCCCTTCCTATCCCATCACCCGTCCATCCCAGAGCTGTACTATGGCGTGCTTAGCCAATCCTCTAAAGACATTTAGATTAGTTCCCAGTTTTCATTTCTATTAAAAATGCTGCATTATTTCCTTAGGATAAGTGGGCGGGAGGGCAACAATTTACTCAAGATAGAGAATCTAGTTTTAAAGCTTTCTTTTCATTGCATACAGCCAAAATGTTTTCTAGAAAAGTCATACTAATTTGCACACAAAGTGCTGCAGTGATTATTCTATACGAGCATCTGTGTGACCAACAAACATCGCATGGATGCTCATGGCTGCTCAGGTCCTAACTGCCCAGATACAGAGAGAGCCAGCTCCTACTTTCTCCTGGCCGGAAATCCCTGACCTCTAAGGGCAGCCCAGCAAAGGGCCCCAATTGGGGAAAGCATGTAATAAACTCAACCACCACTAGGTGGGGCTAAATCTATATACCCAAGTCTCCCTACCAGGTGGTGAATTCTAGGAGGTGAGGCTACTTGTCCCCAAGAATTTAATCAATTTAACTTTAATCGTTCCCTACTAAACTGAATAATTTAGTGGAAGGAAAATCATGACAGGAAAAAAGTGCTTGAATTTCTCTACTTCACTCTATCACCAGCACACACCTAACATGTGAGTGTGCCCAATAAAATTAATGTATTACCTTCATTTTACCTCCTCCCTCAGACTTAGTCTCAGGGTGGGCAAATAAGCCTTGTTTTGATCACTGTCATTCAACCCCAGCACTGGGAAGGCATGGTGCCTACAACATGCATCAACATTCTCATTCACCATTTATCAGTCTACTAGAGTAGCTACGACCCTTCCCTGAGCACTCAGTGTGGCTGGCCTTGGGCAAAACACATCTTCCCTACTTGTAAGTGTCTCTTCCATCAATGAAATCCAAACACAGGCCGGGTATTAGATGCCATTTAAAAATTACTGCTAATTGCACAAGCTGTAACAGGAGTGTTATGGCTATATTTTTTAAAAAAACAAAAAGTCAGCCGGGCACGGTGGCTCATGCCTATAAGCCCAGCATTTTGGGAGGCCGAGGTGGGTGGATCATGAGGTCAGGAGATCGAGACCATCCTGGCTAACACGGTGAAACCCCGTCTCTACTAAAAATACAAAAAATTAGCCAGGCATAGTGGCCGACGCCTGTAGTCCCAGCTACTCAGGAGGCTGCGGCAAGAGAATGGCGTGAACCGGGTAGGCAGAGTTTGCAGTGAGCCGAGATTGCACCACTGCACTCCAGCCTGGGCGACAGAGCAAGACTCTGTCTCAAAAGAGAAAAGAAAAAAGAAAAAAGGAAAAAAAAAAGTCCTATCCGTGAGAGAAACATATGGAAGTATTTACAAACAAAATGACGCAAAGTCTGAGGTTTGCTTTAGAATTCTTCAGCAAAGAAATGAAGAAAGGGGAAGGGTAGGGAGACACGTGTGTGGACTTAGAAATGGATGAAATAAAACTGGCAAAGTGGGCCGGGCACAGTGCCTCATGTGTGTAATCCCAGCAATTTGGGGACTGAGACAGGTGAGTCACTTGAGTCCAGGAGTTGGAGACCAGCCTGAGCGACATGGCGAAACCATTTCTACTGAAGATACAAAAATTGGTCAGGGCTGGGTGTGGTGGCTCACACCTGTAATCCCAGCACTTTGGGAGGCCAAGGCGGGTGGATCATCTGAGAGGCCAGGAGTTCAAGACCAGGCTGGCCAACATTGTGAAACCCTGACTCTATTAAAAATACAAAAATACAGGTGTGTGGGAGACACCTGTATTCCCAGCTACTTGGGAGGCTGAGGCAGGAGAATCACTTGAACGTGGGAGGTGGAGGTTGCAGTAGGCCAAGATCAAGCCATTGTACTCCAGCCTGGGTGACAGAGCAAGACTGTATCTCAAAAAAAAAGAAAAAAAAAAAGAATTGTCAGGCACGGTGGCATATACCTGTCGTCTCAGCTATTCAGGAGGCTAAGGCAGGAGGATCGCTTAAGCCCAGGAGGTTGAGGCTGCAGTGAGCTGTTACTATGTCACTGCACTCCAGCCTGCGCAACAGGGTGAGTGGGGCCTTGTCTCAAACAAAAAGAAAAACTGGCAAAATGCTCATAATTTTTAAACCATCTGCTTTTGTGTATGTTTGAAATGTTCTGCAAGACAAGAGGTTTTTTAAGCAAATGAACTTAATTTTGCTGCAACCCTAAAACTGCTCTAAAATATGGTCTATTTAAAAAAAACAAATGAATTAACAGAAAAAAGTAAATGGAACTCCAATGATACAGACAAAATGTTTAGATTTATATGTGAAGAGGCATGCATGCATGCATACACACACACACGCACACAGATCCATACAATTGTCTCTGATCCCCACAATTCTCAGAGGTAGATGCTCTCAATTCCACTTAAAGAGGAGGAAACTGGGGCACGGAAAGGGTAAACCACCTGTCCATGGCTGTGCAGCTGGTAAGAAGATTTCAAGTTGATCTCACTCTCACAGTTTCTTGTCCTCAGCGCTATAGGCACTTGGGGCTGAATACCTCTTTGGTTTGTTTTGTTTTGTTTTGTTCTGTTTTTTGGCAGGCGGGTGGTTTTGTTTTCTGTTTTTTTGAGATGGAGTCTTGCTCCGTTGCCCAGGCTGCAGTACAGTGGTGCAATCTCGGCTCACTGCAACCTCTGCCTCCCAGGTTCAAGCAATTCTGCCTTGGCCTCCCAAGTAGCTGGGATTACAGGCATCTGCCACAATGCCCAGCTAATTTTTGTATTTTAAGTACAGACAGGGTTTTGCCATATTGGCCAGGCAGGTCTCGAACTCCTGGCCTCAAGTGATCTGCCCACCTCGGCCTCCCAAAGTGCTGGGATTATAGGCGTGAGCCACCCTACCTGGCCCTGAATACTTCTTTGTTGCGGGGAGGAGGGGAACTGTCCTGGGCAATGTGGGGTATTTAGCAGCATCCCTGGCCTTGACCTGCTAGATGCCAGCAGCAGCCTCCAGCTATGACACCCACCCATGTCTACGGACACTGCCCAGTGTCCTCTGGGGGCATCGTCACAGCAGCGGAAGACCAATGCACAACACAAACCCCCCTTGAGTCCACAGCTGGGCTCAAGGCCCACAGGCAAACCCTGTCCAGGAAGACTGTTCCAAGCAGCATCTGTTTAAGCACAGCTGGGCTAGTTTATCTCCCAGGGGCCCTGGCAAGCTTGATGAATCTGGTCCCATCCTCCCATCAATCAAGGAAGGCTTCCCAGGCAGTGACACCTGATATGATGCCAGAAAAGCTGACGCCAGCCAGGTGAGGGCAGCCCCGTCCTCAGGCCCTCACCCCTCCTGCCCCGCCCTGGAATCTTTTCACTCTTCCCATCCTCAATGTGTGTCTTGTAAAGAGGCCCAACATGAGGCTCTTCTCATCCACAGTCTCAGTGGTATCAGACAATAAACTGAAGTATCTGGCATCTGGGCATGAAGACAGGTGGCCAGGTGAGCACAGGTGGCCAGGTGAGCACAGCTGGCAGAAGCGTGAGACCAGTCCCCGGCAGCATCCCGCCAGCTCCCCCAGTCACCCACACACCTTGTGCTTTCTCACCTGCTGTTCGTGTATGAGAAACCTCTGGAAGTCATGCAGGTAAACAGCGGAGGCATCCGGCCTGTCAGTGTTCCTGTCCTCAGGGAAAAGAAGTGCGGTTAGAGACAGGCACATTCAACAGAGGAGTCGAGAGGAGATGCCAGCCAATGGGGCAGCCTGCCACCCAGAGCACCCCACTGAGTCTGGCGCTGTGTTAGGTACCAGGCCGGCCAACAGGAAGACACAGGTGAAGGATACAATGTCCCTTACCTACAGGGATTGAGAGGCCTGACATCGGAATCTCAAGGGGCAGGCCCTGGCGTCTGCATTCAGCCGCTCCAAAAGAGCTCTGGTGCCCTCCAGAGTCTGAGGAGCAGTTCACCGAGTGTGGCCATGGGGAACACAAGTGAACCAGGCATTTGGGATACAGCGTAGCAAGAGATGACGGTGGGAGGGGAGGGGCAGAGTGGGAACCGCTGAGAGGGCCCCAAACCCGGACCTGGAGGGCCAGAGGGGCTTTCCTGAGGAAAGGGCACCTACTTGAGTTCCAGAGAATGAGGTGGGGTGAGCCAGGAGGAGGTGGGGTGAGCCAGGAGGAGGTGG